>NW_028152249.1:529089-1129089 GCF_964638095.1 Poromitra crassiceps
TATTGTTAAAACCATGATTGTTCTTTTGAATTATCCTCTGTAATGAGAAGTAAAATGGAGGAATTTAAACTGTTGAAAAATTATAATGTTTCATAGCAATGCATTATGAATTTGGACAACCAATTTGGGACAACCAACCCCCAGAGCATTGAGACAACCATCCCCATCTGACAAAGGTTTAATGTTGGCTACATGTCAGCTAGCAACTGAAAAGTAGACTGAAATTAATATACCTTCCTCTTTAAGTGTTTGATTATGAAATGCCTAATAGCCTACAAACGTTTATCCCATATACTGTATATATATATACTGTATATATATATATATATATATATATATATATATATACAGTGTTGGGCAAGTTAGGGGCGGTTCTAGGCCTTTTTTGAAAAAAAATAGTCTCAGCCCACCCAAAAAAATAGAGGCCAAAAAAAATAAAAAATAATAATAATTATATATATATATATATATATATATATATATATATATATATATATATATATATCAGTGGCGGCTGGTGAGCTTGTTTTTTTTTCTCTCTTTTGCAGTTTGAAGACAGATTTTAACAACATACAAACAAAACAAAAGCTAGCTCAGACACAGCTGGAAAACAAAGCAAAGCATACTATTGATTGACAATTATAATATGGTGCTACCACCCATATAAGGGTGTTTACATGCTTATAAAAGCATATGGGTTCCCATACAAGGGGCCAAGACAAACCAGCTGAGCAAGTCACCCACCGCCCCTAACCTCATCAAGGTAGGCCAGAAAGCGTACACACGAGCACGAGCACACAGAAGTAGATACACATGTATGACACAAGCATTGCTGGCAGACACAAACAGACACAATGTGTATGTGCATATAACTAACACAGTGAAGTGATTCAAACAATAGATCAATAGACAGCTCGTGTGCCTGACTTCACGAAAGGCAGCAGAAAAGGTATTAGAAAATCCAAGGGCTTATCAGAGGGAAGCAAAAACAGGGAGGAGGCGAAGTCTTTGTCCGTCTGACCTTGCTGAAATTCCTCTGCTACAGAAATATCTTCACAGGCTGCTCAGGATTAAACCAAGCCCCAAACTCCGGTTCTGACAGATGAGGCCAACGTGGAAGTATCAAAAACTGCATGCAGTTCCTCGAATGGCCACTTGAGGCTGCCTGCAAAAGCGAGTGATTCCCCGTAGACCCCCATGGTAAAATGTCCACCTATGTAGCTAATTTCACCATTCATGACAACTGTTACAGGGATTGGATTTTGATACAGTACTCACGGTTTATACTTTAACCTATTTAGTCTGTTTAGAAGTGAATTAAATCACTTGATTCATGACCTCACTAAACACTTTCCTAAAGAGTTTGTCTCAATTGCTAGTTTACAGCATGATGTTCATTTTGTAAATGATGGTCCCATTTAGAGTCAAATAGATGATACATCAGACTGTTTTGGGGCGTGATTGACAGGTCAGTGATATAGACATTGTTTGTGACATCATCAGTGAAGGGTTTCAGGAGAAGGCCGTCAAGCAGGATTCGAAGCGGGAGCTGTCGAGCAGCGAGGGAGGTCGCCGCGCTGGCACGAGGGCCGAGAGGTCCGGGAACACGGCGGTGGAAGAGGAGAGCAAGGCGGCCTGAGGGGGGAACATTGAGGAGGGGGCGGACCCCCGAGTCTGGAGTTTGTCTAATTCTGTGAGAGGCAGCAATGTGCCACAAGGCATCCAGTCTGCCAGAAAGCCATTAGAAGAAGATCATCAGTGATCGAATACGATCAACATCCACAAGCATCAGAGATGTCATAGACCATGGCTGACCAATTTGGGACCTTTGAAAGGAAAAAAAATTGCGGCCACTATTATCTATTTTAGATTTAGAATGTAAAATATGTCTATACATTTATAGGTCCAGCCATCCATCCAGATAAATTTTGACATTACATAGGAAAGTTTTTTTTTTTTTTTTCCCCCTTCCCCACATTTACTGTCTTATTTTTGAAAAACCAGACCGGAAGTTCCCTATTTTCTCTGTATTTTTTCTTCTTTTTTTTTTTACTTACAAATTTATTTACATAATACGAAAATACAGGTTCACAACATAGAGGTTACAAGACAATTGCAAAGGCCATTCAACATAATACACATAGGGAAGAGTTTGGGCACCTCTGTCATAGACATTATGATGTTATCACTGATGTCACTCGAGCCAATTGTGATGATGTCATCAGTGAGTGATGTCATCAGTGATGTCACTCGAGCCAATTGTGATGTCATCGGTGATTATATCATCATTGATGATGTCATCAGTGATGTCACTCAAGCAATTGTGATCTCATCAGTGAGTGATGCCATAATGCCTTTTCAAAGAGCAAGGTTAGCGAATGTGATAGATAACATAATTACATTATTTCTTTGTGACAAGCAAACTTTTTTCAGTGTCAGAGTTTGACGAGGAAATGCTCTCAGTACGAGCGCCATACCAACTGATGAGACCATGCACATTGGAACACCCACAGGCTGGATTCGAACCGGCGACCTAACGAGCTGATGTCATGGACTGGACCACCAGTCGGTGTCACACAACTGTAGGTCATTGATGATGTCACTGCAACTATGAGGTCATCGATGATGTCACTACAACTATGAGGTAATCGATGATGTCATCAATGATGTCATACATGTCAAGATATAAATAAGCGAGGTTTCAGCAGTCTCTATTGATTCTGTTGTTCGACTGGTAAGTACTTGATCGGCTGACTTACTTTGCCTGTTTACCCAGCTTGAAGACATCTCCGGGATTCTGACCAATCATCACCTGTGGCGAGTTCCAATTTAAAGAATCCAGCATAATAAGTGGAACTGTCGGAAATTCCAGGACATGATGGACAGTGAAGAAGAGAGTACCTATGGTGGCTGTGAAGGGCCAGATGCCACGTATATGAAGATGATCTCTTCAGATGGTCATGGATTCATTGTGAAAAGAGACCATGCCTTGACGTCCGGAACTATCAAAGCCATGATGAGCGGGCCAGGCCAATTTGCTCAGGATGAAACCAATGAAGTGAACTTGAGGGAGATCCCATCTCATGTCCTGGCCAAGCTCTGCATGTACTTCACCTACAAGGCCCGTTACACCAACAGCTCCACACAAATACCTGAATTCCCCATTGCTCCGGAGCTCGCACTGGAACTGCTGATGGCTGCAAACTTTTTGGATTGCTAAAATGACAAAGAGACAATGTAGCGGCTTAATTTATCTCAACTGTTGAACTTGTTTTGTCATGTACAGTACATGACAGTATATGAAAACATGAATGTTACAATAAAGCCCTGGTGTCGTCACTAATTGTTATGGAAACCTGACTTGCTGACTTGTATTTCTATGCTTTGTTGTGTGTTAGTTGTTGGCCATTTTATTTCGTTTTTGTCTTTTCTTTCTTTTCTTTTGTTTGTGTAAGGAGGTATTGTGCAGTCATACTGCTGCAGTCTGTTATGTGTTAAAAAAAACTGATTTGCGATGGTCACAATGCAAAAACATAGACCGTACAGACCTGTCAATCACATCCCAAAACATAGGTCAATTTTACCAAAAACCAAACAAGACGAGAAGACCGCAGCACAGCCTGCTATTGGTCTGCGTAAGATGATTTTGGTCAATAATAATGATGTCATAGACATTGTGTTTGCCCAACTTCGCAGCACTGATGACATCGCAATTGATTGCTCTTATGACATCACTTATGATGTCACAATGCCTATGACATCATCAGTGATGTTACAATGGGTATGCCATCATCAGTGGGACAAAAAATTTAAATACACAAACACACATTGCGGAACATTGAGGAGGGGGCGGACCCCCGAGTCTGGAGTTTGTCTAATTCTGTGAGAGGCAGCAATGTGCCACAAGGCATCCAGTCTGCCAGAAAGCCATTAGAAGAAGATCATCAGTGATCGAATACGATCAACATCCACAATCATCAGAGATGTCATAGACCATGGCTGACCAATTTGGGACCTTTGAAAGGAAAAAAAATTGCGGCCACTATTATCTATTTTAGATTTAGAATGTAAAATATGTCTATACATTTATAGGTCCGGCCATCCATCCAGATATCACAATGCAAAAACATAGACCGTACAGTATATAGAGCGTACATATATATATATTTCATTGTTTATTTGTGTAGGGATATACATGTAACATAAAACAACGTAAAAACGGACGCATAAAAGTTCCAACATTTCTCAACTCACCTCAAAGTTTTGTGTGGCCAGATAGAAATGAGCATGACATCACACCAAATGTTTGAAATCGACATGATGAAACCAACGTCTCCCCTACATATTCTATAATATAGAAATACCACCATCAGGGATATTGGCCCCGATTCCTGTTGAGGAAGTTTGGCATTGGGACAAGACCTATGTGCAAAGTTTGTTTTATTTTCATGAAGGCAGATTTCCTCAGAAGAAGAAAAATGGCAAATACAAGTGGGCGGGGCTAACTTAGCGAGGCAGCTGGATTCACACAATCACATGACAAATCCATCTTGCCACACTTCAATCTATTGGTTTGATTCCGAACCACCAGTGGTTCACACCAATCAGTGTCCAGAGGGGTTCACACCAATCAGTGTCCAGAGGCAGCTATGTGGTTCACAGCAATCAGTGTGCAGAGGCAGCTATGTGGTTCACAGCAATCAGTGTGCAGAGGCAGCTATGTGGTTCACAGCAATCAGTGTGCAGAGGCAGCTATGTGGTTCACACCAATCAGTGTGCAGAGGCAGCTATGTGGTTCACAGCAATCAGTGTGCAGAGGCAGCTATGTGGTTCACAGCAATCAGTGTGCAGAGGCAGCTATGTGGTTCACAGCAATCACGTGTCCAGAGGCAGCTATGTGGTTCACAGCAATCAGTGTGCAGAGGCAGCTATGTGGTTCACAGCAATCAGTGTCCAGAGGCAGCTATGTGGTTCACACCAATCAGTGTGCAGAGGCAGCTATGTGGTTCACACCAATCAGTGTGCAGAGGCAGCTATGTGGTTCACAGCAATCAGTGTGCAGAGGCAGCTATGTGGTTCACAGCAATCAGTGTGCAGAGGCAGCTATGTGGTTCACAGCAATCACGTGTCCAGAGGCAGCTATGTGGTTCACAGCAATCAGTGTGCAGAGGCAGCTATGTGGTTCACAGCAATCAGTGTGCAGAGGCAGCTATGTGGTTCACAGCAATCAGTGTGCAGAGGCAGCTATGTGGTTCACAGCAATCAGTGTCCAGAGGCAGCTATGTGGTTCACAGCAATCAGTGTCCAGAGGCAGCTATGTGGTTCACAGCAATCAGTGTGCAGAGGCAGCTATGTGGTTCACAGCAATCAGTGTGCAGAGGCAGCTGTGTGGTTCACAGCAATCACGTGTCCAGAGGCAGCTATGTGGTTCACAGCAATCAGTGTGCAGAGGCAGCTATGTGGTTCACACTAGGGGTGTCAAAAATAATCGATTACAAGATGCATCGCGATGCGGACGTGCACGATTCTGCATCGATTCACAAATGTCAAAAATCGATTATTAAAATAAATAAATAAAAATAAAATAATAATGAAATAAAATATAATGGAAGTACATGCAGTTGTTTATTTTAATTATGGATCATAATACAATGCAATTCCAATGCACTTTTATTTTAAAAGTAGCCACACAGTGAGAAAAAAGAAAGTGAGAAAAAATAAATCATGTATTGCGGAAAAAAGTGATGCATCGATTTAAGATGCATCGAGATGCATCGATAATCGTACTCGAATTGAATCGTAGCCCTCTGAATCGTAATCGAATCGAATCGTGAGGCCAGTGAAGATTCACAGCCCTAGTTCACACCAATCAGCGTCCAGAGGCAGCTACAGTATGTGGTTCACACCAATCAGTGTGCAGAGGCAGCTATGTGGTTCACACCAATCAGTGTCCAGAGAGCTTTGATGAGAAGAGAAAAGTATGTGTTCGCTGTGTTGGTGTGACCCAGCTAATTTATCCTTCACACCTGTGTGTGTGTGTGTGTGTGTGTGTGTGTGTGTGTGTGTGTGTGTGTGTGTGTGTGTGTGTGTGTGTGTGTGTGTGTGCGCGCGTGCGTGCGTGCGTGCGCACACGCGTGAGAGAGTGGGTCATGAGGAATACATTTACTGCCTGTAAATCTCTGTTTTTTATTTTTCAAGGGGCACGCGCGCACACACACACACACACACACACACATTTAGACATGTGTTGTGCAATGACAGTATAGGCCGGGCCCAACAGCTGTTTAGGTCACCAAAAGGAGGTCTCCATCTCACGCGCACACACACACACACACACACACACACACACACACACACACACACACACACACACACACACACACACACACACACACCTACTTTTTTCTCTTTCTTTGCAATACTTTGACCACCCCATTATTATGAATATATTTTGACAATTTTATTGATTCGGAATACATGTTAACTACCTGCTTATTACTCAGGGATGCAAACTAATGGAGAGTGAAAAAGGTGACAGATACCAGGGCTGATACAAAACCACTCAAAATCATTCAGTTAAGTGCCCTATTTTGGGATCAAAAAGGTGACTGTCACCTAAAGGTGACTAGTTTGCATCCCTGATTACTGGTAGGAATATATTTTAACTATTGATAGAAATGATGTTAAGGCAGTTGGCTAATGGAGAGAGAGACACAGATCATCAACAATGCATCACTGCTGCCCTCTGCTGGGTACAGCTGAACTGACAACTTAGACCACAGAGTTAAAATGAAGGTCAACATGTTTAAGCGACCAGACACACTAAATATGGTATAAATGTGAATGTATGACGTTGAATGAATGAATGAATTTATTTGGTGATAAAATAAAATAACACAACAGTACATATAGTAATGAAAGAACAGACAATATATCAATCACCGAGGATAAAAACACAAAAAATACCGAAGGCTTATTTCCATTGTGGTCCTCAACGTTTAGTCATACAATAGCTATCTACACTATGGTAGTTACTGTAAACTTACTGACAGCCCAAATCTATCCATGTTTTAGCCCAGACATCAGGTATAAAGATGGCTTATAGAAATATTTTAAACGCAAAATTGCTTTCTGGGACTGCACTTTAATACGACGACTATTGCACAATGTAGCCTACAGTGGTGAGTGTTTTGTTTTCTCATGCTGTTATCTTGATTCTTATGTCTCTGTGATTTTATTGCACTTTGATCATAAAACAATGTTTTATAGACTATCTTGCCTCTCATGTGCTGTAGTTCTCTTTACCCCTAGCTGTCACCAACAGGCAGTTTCAACTTGAAAACATCAATATTCTAAATGCACCAAAGTTGATTTCCTGTTCCAGCGTTGAAGTCTGACAGGAATGTTTGGGTCCGACTCCAAACTGTTCCCTATAGCAACAGAATTCCAGTGAAACCACTTTTTTCTTTTTTGCCATGTGCCACATGATGTCTTTATACATTAGGCTACTATATATATATATACTGTATATATATATCAATAACATATCATTGATTGTTTATTTGTGTAGGGTGTTATGCCCCAAGTCTAGGGTTTAGGGCAATACCATGAAATTCAGACAGAAACCAAGATCAAACGTACGAAAATGTTTTACTTTGTAATTTCAGAGCATAAATACAAAGTGTTCTTTCATTCTTTCTTTTAACAGTGAACAGTTACAAATAACAAACATGAGCACAACATACATTACAGTTACCTTAACTTAACCCACACATATAACAAAGAAAACTAAACATAGGGGTTGCTGGAGGAGCAAACATGGATGAGAGTGGAGCCCCTGTCACCTCCACTCTGTCTACATGTTGACTCCAATCAGCAACAGCCAAGTTCAACCGATTGTCTCCCAGCAGACCAATCCAGACCAGAGTTGAGTCTAAGAATGAGAGCATGTTACCAAAGAGTCTACATGACAAAGAAGGATCCCCATTGTGGAAGTACTGTGAAGAACAAGTGTTGTGTCCAGGAAATAAAACCAGATTCATAACAGAAAACTACTCAATGAAAATAACTAAACGACCCCAGTCGTAACAAGGGATATACATATACAGAGAACATTTAAACAATAAACGGTCTGATGTCATATATCATAACATTTATAGCGTAAGCTAATTTGCAATGTTTGTCCGTTATTAAAAGAAAATATTACACACACACCTGCATGCATAAACACTCACTCAAATCCTCAGTCCACGACGAATAGCATTTAAATGTTTACTCTCTTGTGTGGATTATCATGTGTCTCTTCAAGTCTCCTTTCTGACCAAAATATTTACCACAGACTGAGCAATTTAATTTTTTCTCTCCTGTGTGGACTAGCATGTGTGGCTTCAATTGTCCCTTTTGACCAAAACCTTTACCACAGACTGAGCAATTAAATTTCTTCTCTCCTGTGTGGACTATCATGTGTGACTTCAGGTCTCCTTTCTTACCAAAACCTTTACCACACACTGAGCAATTACATTTTTTCTCTCCTGTGTGGACTATCATGTGTGACTTCAATTGTCCCTTTTGACCAAAACCTTTACCACAGACTGAGCAATTAAATTGTTTCTCTCCTGTGTGGACTATCATGTGTTTCTTCAACAAGTCTGCTTTACGAGCAAAACCTTTATCACAGACTGAGCAATGAAATTGTTTCTCTCCTATGTGGACTATCATGTGTCTCTTAAAGTCTCCTTTATCACCACCAAAACATTTACCACAGACTGAGCAAAGAAATCGTTTCTCACCTGTGTGCATTATCATGTGTGTCTTCAAGCATTTTTTATGACCGAAACCTTTACCACAAACTGTGCAATGAAATGGTTTCTCTCCTGTGTGGACTATCATGTGTGTCTTCAAGTATGATTTACAACGAAATATTTTACCACAGACTGAACAACTCGACTGTTTCTTCCCAAGAACTTCACTGTTTCTCTGAGACTAACCCTGACTGAGGTTTACTAGTTCCCATCCATTTTTCATCAGTGCCTTCAGTCTCAGGTCCAGAAGAGTCTGAAGTCTTGTCATCACTAGCTGGTTGTAAACTACTAGCTTGATCTAAGTTCCTGGCTGGTTCTGATACTCCACAGTCCTCTCCATCAGCTTCTGTTTTCATCTGTTCATTTGAGCTACTGGCTAGAGTCTCCTCTCTGTTCTCCTCAGTTTGGCTTTGATGAAGCTGCGGGCACTGAGGTTTCTCTTCCTCATCTTCACTCTTCACATGCACAGTGTAGAGAGTGAATGGGAACTTGGTGATATCAGCCTCCTCCAGCCCTTGAAGCTGCTCTCCCTCCTGACTGACCCAGAGTTCTGCCTGTTCCTCTTTAATGTGTGGGGGCTCTGGGTCCTCCTGAAGCTGCTCTCCCTCCTGACTGATCCAGTGTTCCTCCTTCATGTGTGGGGGCTCTGGGTCCTCCTGGTCCAGACTGGGGCTCCACTCCTGCTACTCAGTGGGAACCTCTTCTTGAGTGACCAGCAGCTGCTGGATGTCTTGAGGCAAGGGCTTCTCTGTGCAGCTTGACATGAGTCTTTTTCATTTTCACACAATGACAGGAACCTTTCCTCCTGAACTATTAGGCCTACTGACAAACGTACTCACTCAAAGCTCCAATAGCGTCACAGCTAACGTCGTTAGCTTCACAGCTAAACCTGAGTCCCATAAGAGAGGAGCTTCTTCTTCTCCCCCCAGAGTTAAACAGAGCGGCGGTTCCACTTGATATATTCGTGATAATACCTTCCGCACATACGAGTCTTGTGTTTGTAATTAAACTTCTGAAGTACCGTGGACAGAACAGGGAAATAACACGCGACTGCTACTCCTTTCAAGAACGCTTGCATACACATGGCGCATTCATTTGTAACTGGATAGTCTGGGCACCTTTCACCCCGCTTTTTGTCATGGGGGTAAACCACGGAACCAGAATGAACACCGGAAGGAAGTGCACAAAAAACGTCTTTGTTGCCGTTAGCTTTACGTCTCTTTCCTCGATTAATTGTCTGATACAAAGCTTCTGTATTGGCTTAAAAGATGTGAGATTGTGAATCCGCAATGTTTCTACAATAACTTCTTCAAAAACTTTGTTCGGTACGTCCATCTTTTGTTTTGTTGTTTGTCGTTCTGATACACGTTGTGTCTAATTGTCAAGTTAACGTAAAAGTTGACGAGCTATATCCGCTGGGAGAGGATTCGTACGCCACAAGCGAGAATATGAACGTATTTGCTACAATTAGCAAATAAGTTTTCCTTATTTTCCTACATGCGGTCACTGGGTGGCAACGGCAATGGAGCCTGAGTTTGAGCGTCAGAATTCTAAATTTATTTTCAGAATTCTGACTTAATTCTCAGAATCTTTAAGTTATAATCTCAATTATTTTCATCTAAATAAAAACAAAAAAGTAATCTATCTGACTGATATCGCCCAGTCGCCATTTTGTAGCTTTAAATATTATCAGCTAAATTTATATATCAAAAATAATCTTCTTTTTGGGTTTATTGCGTTTATTGGCTATTGACAAACCGGCAGTGACGTCAAAAACACTATAACCCGGAAGTAACTCCCTGGATTTGTGTACAGGAGATGTTGAGACCCCATGCGACTTGTCCAAGAAGAAAACAACCCTACACTGATTCATGTGCTTTTTTCTACAAGTAATAAAACGCACACGTAAAAGCACACTACATTATCTCAGAGACGCTGCTGGACCTGTAGTAACAATAGTAAGTTGGTTTTGAGGCGAAATTGGACAGAAATTCGTCAAATGAAATGAGTTGTAGCTGGTCGGCTAACGGGCTAGCTAGCTAGCTAGCAACTATGTTAGCTGTTAGAAATTGGACCAAAATCTATCAAATGAAATGAGTCGTAAATTGTAGGCTAACCGCTAACTTAGCTAAATACGTTAAACAGCTAGGTGGCTAGCAGTTAACGTAAACTGCTAGCCAGCTAGCTGTTTAACGTATTTAGCTTGCCGTTAGACTGAGCTGCTTCGAGTATAAAGATGAATACATTTAATAAGAAGTAATTGTACCTGCATACTTCACAGAGTTATCAGAGTACATCTTCACAAACAAATTTTGTTGCCCGTATCAATTGTTTGTGAAGATGTAGTACTCTGTATGTTAACTCTGTGAAGTACGCAGGTAGGTACAATTACTTCTTATTAAATGTATTCATCTTTATACTCTAAAAGCAGCTAATTTTTTCGCTTTGATATTCTAGTTGCCTGCTGAGTTGCTCTGGTCCACACCTTTTGTGTGCGTTCCGCTTGCCGTTAGACAAAATGCTAAGCTAGCTATGAGCTCACACATGAAAGTGCTACATCCACGGAAATAGTTATGTCAAGGTTCGATCAACAACCACAACCTCCAAATCGCAAGAAGAATGTAAGGAGCATGATCTGGCCAACAATGTCGCCCCAACACTGAGGAAGTGAACAGCAGTATCGATTCACGGAATGACCACTACACTCAAGCCATTTCTACCATGGAACATTTGACAGGAAACAGTCTCGTGTCATATATCATAACATTTCTAGCCTAAGCTAATTCGCAATGTTTTTCCCTATAGGTTATAGGTCAAATATTAGAAACAAATCGAAATAAATATAAATCAATAAATGCCCCCCCCCCCCCCCCATTAATATATCAAGTGAAAAAACATGAATTAATTGAATTCAGATTATATGAACCAAGAAAAATTACTGGGTTATTCTAGGACAATTTTCAAATGCTTGTAAATCAGTAGGATGTAATGTTCTACCTGTGTTTTGGCCAGTGACTCCAAGGTGTTGGATGTTTGGCATTATGTCAATAAAGGTCTTATAAGGTCTTTGAAAAATGTGATCCAAACAATAAGCCAACATAATGTATATTGCCTTTACTTCTCTGGTTTTCTTACAATTATTATAACCAAATGTTTTATGAATAATCTCCACATGGTTCATGGTGTTCATCCCGATACAATAACTGCTTGGATTGAGTCTTAACCACATGCATTTATTTTTAAGATATGTATGTGTATGAACTTCATAATGGTATAGTTTTTATTGCCAATTGATCAATTTATTTAGAAGACCTGCACTAATTGGGGATATTAATTAATTCCAAGTGTCATGATGTGAGGAATCAGTTTGGTCTTCCCCATATAACTGTTGCAGTAGAAGTTTGATATAGCCTCAGACCTGCACATGACCCAATTCCTGTAAATATCACAATTGTTCCACATGTAGCCGCCACAAAGTCAATGTTAAACATGGCCCAGGCTGCTGCTAGTTCAGTAGGGGGAATGATTTGTGCCTGCACTGCAGTGAGGCAAAGGTTATGGTGTTATTACATATTATATGAAGGGACAAACTTTGCAAATTAGCTTAGGCTATGAATGTTATGTGACATCAGACAGTTTCTTTGTTTACATGTGATACAGTACCGTTCTAACTGTCCGGCTGGTAGCAAAACAAGGCACCCAGCACCGGACTGGAGGCCGAGCAAAGCATACACAGCTGTCAGCCAGACAAAGCGAGGAGGATTGGGTCTATTCAGGGCTGAAAAGTCCCGACTGTCACCGAGAGCACGTGGCAGTGTTGTCCTTAAGGATGAAAACAAACCACAACTAGTCCACCGTTTTGTCAATCCGGCTGTTTGTGTTGAATCAAAACATAGACCACTTCCCTGGAGTCCTGCAATCTTCATCCGCAGATTGCCGAGTGCACCACCACCATCATCATCATCATCATCATGGACATTTCTCAAACTAACACAATGTTGAAGTGTAGATTGCGGTGGGGGTTCGTTCCAAGGAGCAGCCCCTAACAGAACCACTGACAGGCTAAAATCTGACTTCATAATCTGGGTGTTGCTTAGGTGACCTTGTTGGCAAGATCATGCTGTGTAGGTGTCTGTGATTTGGATGTTATGGCTCAGTTTTCTGTCATGGTATTTCCTTGATAGAAAGGCGTTTGAGTGGTCTTTCTTTCTTTTGAATCACTTCTTATTAAGGTGGTTTAGACTTTAGAGTTGAATCTATTCTTGTAGCATGGAGCTTCCCAGTCCATTTGGCAGGCAAAAAAAAAGAACTTCCAGTGTAAAACTAGTAAATACCACATAAATACCTACTCCTCCAGACAAATGATATAGCATGTATGCCAGAATGCATCCTGTTGGCATGGAAAATACTAATAAATCACATTGTGTTACAGATATGTCAGGGCGGCCAGTAGAGCCCAGAGAGGTTTTGAAGACGATGGAGGCGCTGCCGGGTAAAGATGGAGAGCTCTGCAGCCTGGAGGGAGTCCCAAAGGTGTACAGGTAAGAGGGGCAGATGATTGTACATCACACACCGCTCAACTAAACCATAATGTTATCTTACTCCAGGCAGTAGCTTCATAACATTGATTTCTTTCTGTCCAGCTTGACAAATTCTTCCACCAAGATGGTCAGGAGATGCAACTACCTGAACTTCCTGCTGCAGACCAAATCCCACGATGATCTGAACGGGTAAGCCCACCTTTTGCTTTCTCTGCACTACAACTCTTGGTTAACTGTACTATATTTTACACGAGTGGGGGAAAATGCCGACATACTTTGCTGAAAGTTGAATTCTACTTGTGTAAAAATCAAATTAAATGAACGTATACTTTCATTTAATTTGATTTTTACACAAGTAGCTTATAAGCTGCTAATTTAAAATGTAGTCAAGGGTTTTTACAGAAGAGAACATTGTTTCAAATGTTATTTTTGTCCCCCGCGGAATGAAAAAGGATGAGAGGACAGGGTTCAAATTCTCTTCCTCAGGTTTATCTGAGTGGGCTTAGTGACAGCCTCTGTCTCTTCCTCAGGTTTATCCAAGAGGGTGGCTACAAGCGTAGCTTGGCTGACCTCCTCCTCCTCCGAGGACAGGCCTCCACTGCAGCTCATCCTGCTCACGCTGCAAAAGCTGCCTCTCACAGTGGAACACCTCCGACAGACAGAGGTACGGTCTCACCATGTTCACCGCCACTCACTCAGCACCCACATCCGAGTCAAGTCAGGTTTATTTGTGTAGCCCTAAATCACAAGCATGTCTCAGAGGGTTTTACATAGATTATGTCTAGCTAGGTCTAGCTAAGCACTATCAATAAACAGGATTCGACAATCTTATATTAGAGAGAATGGGAGATAAACAAAGAGATGAGGGGAGTGAGAGAGGAGAGGGGGGGGGCAGAACAAATAGGGTATACTGGGGCAGTTGTGTCCAGTGTGCTGTACAGACCACGGTGCAGCAGTGTCTCACTTGTTTCTGTCTTCCTCTTGCAGAACGACACACCCAAGCTGGTGAAGCAACTGATCAAGCATGGACAGACCGAGGGTGAGTTTCCTCCCACGTCAAACCAGACTCTCACATAGTGTAGCCTGATTGTGCACGTTACCACCTCTGAATACACAGCGTCCCTGTGCAGGTCTGAAAAAGTTTAAAAAAATAATTTGATCATTTCCAGGTCTTGAATAGTTTGGGAATTGGGGGGGGGGGGGGGGGGGTGCGTTAGACCCTGCACCAACATCACATCCATTCAGCAATAAAGGGTCTGCCTGGAAAAATATGGAATGGAATTATAAAATGGAAAGTATGTAGGAACCCTGGCAATCATCTCACATATTCTGATATGTGTGGCTGAGTGTGAAGAACAATCTTCATCTATACAGTGATATGACCTAGTTAGCAGGGACACAATGTCTATCTGCCAGGGTAGGAAATTAGCTGGGGCTCGGGCCAAAATGCCCCTAAACAAATAGAAAATTGCCCTTGGAATTGGGATGAAGTTTTAGATGCCCCTGTAAAATAAATAAAGAGTTAATTTTCTGTCTTTTAATGTTACTCTGTATGTGCAAAGCGTGACTTGAAAATGGCCAGTCTGCACAGGGCCTAAACAAGCTGTCCAAGAGTCTACTTTGTGGGTTGGAGGATAGACCGGATAGCGACATATAGGCTACCTGGACCGTTGGCCTACATGTTATTTGAAACGTTTCTGCTAAATACATAACATAACATGCAAGACAGTGTTGTTGAGATTATAGTGAAATGTGGATTTAACTGTGATTTAAAAATAAAAGATGCTTGGATAAGAGTCATTGATTGTCTGTCATGATGCAACATGGAAGGACTCAGGTGTTTCCCAACATGTGATCAAATTGCCCTGGGAATGATCCTAAATGCCCCCGAAACATATTTTACAAGGCCAAAAAAAAAAAACATAATTTCCTACCCTGCTATTTGCATACTGTACATCATATTGAACATCAGACAAAATCTTCAAAACAAATCAAGGTCTGGAAAAGTATGGAATGTTTTTAATGAAAATGAAATGAAAATGTGTAGAAACCCTGAATATAACAATGTATCATTTTGTCACGTTGCTGTGTTTTATATTCAGAGGTGAGGAAGTTGGCGGCGAAGCTGGTAGAAGACTGGATGTCTTTAATCCGTTCCCATTGCGCAGGTACGAACACGTCACTTCACCTTTCTTCCTGTCTCTCTCTTTAAAGATGGCTCCCCTTTGTCCCTTTCTGTTTTGAAAAATTGTTCAAAAGAAAAAAGAGAGGCTCCCTGACTTCAACCCTCAGGCAGACTTTCTAACGCCCTCTCTCTCCCTTCATCTGCTAGATAAGAAACGCAAGGTGCTTCATGTGCGGCAGGTGAATCAGAAGACCGGAGATGACGAGGAGAAGGAGAAGCCCAAAGCATCTCCCCTCAGCCATGGGAAGATCCGTGCCATAGGTACATCACCTTCCAAAAACACTCATTGAGTGATTAGCTATATGAGTTTAGGCTCAAGGTTAGATTTTGAAGTGTGTGAAATTTCACTATCTGATCTCCCAAATATGTTGTTTTCTATAGGATTGGAGTTGGACACCGACACCCACCGACGCCCTGACCCCCCTAAGAAGCGCCCTACTGCCCCGCAGCTGAGAGGGAAGGAAAACGTCGAGCCGGCTGTCCTGAAGAGGCCGAGGTACAGTCCCATATTCACTTTCCCTCTGATGATCTCTGTGAGCTTAGCGCCGCCTTGTGTCCACATTTAAAACACCAGGCACGGGTGTTTGCAAGGGGCTTGCATGCAGGTGGTTGAAATGTTTTCCCTTTCTCTGGCTTTTCTACAGCAGCTCCGGCCTGTCAGACGCGCCACAACCGAAGAAGAAGTCCAAGACTCTCAATACCCCGTCCAACTCTGTCGAAGAGATCAAAGTCCAGATCATCCCAGCACAACGTAAGGCTTGAGCACAATCATGCATTTGAAGATGCCATGACATCATCCCTGTGACATTTAAATCATCCGTGTGACATTTAAATCATCCGTGTGACATTTAAATCAATCTGTGGGGAAACGGCTTCATCGTTCATGCAGGGTTTGCAAAATAACAGCACTGGAACGATCCAAGATATGGATAAATAATATGCATGATATGACATTTCATGAAGAAATTAATACAGTATGAAAATATGAGAAAAGATAATTAAAACAATACCAAGATAATATGCAATATATGATGGATGCATTATACAATATTAGAGATGCACAATATTTAACAAATTTAAATTTGTTTTCTACAACGGCTACCAAATAATATAAAAAATACACAATTGTAACATCCAATTCATTTATTTATAATCATTACTGGTTTCAGAATACATTTATCCTTCCGCCACAGAATATAGTTCCATACACAAGATCAATGATTGCACTAAACATTTAGTTGCCTTTGAGCCAAAAAACAACTAACCTATTCCTTAACTCATTGAGTGCCAGCCACTTTTGGAGAACGGACGCTCCCAGTGCCAGAGTTTTCAGAGCGTTTTCAGTGATTTCTCGAGGCCCACAGAATATTGTGTGATATTACTATGTAAACACAGAACACGCAAAAAGAACAAGGAGACTCTATTGTATCATCAGCAAAAAAAAGTTTATTGATACCATTTTCCGTTCTTTAGTTATGAGCCGGAGAATATAGGTTGTTTTCAGCGTTTTCAGGCATTTCAAATTATAAGCTGAGATATTCAGCCTTTTGTGAAATGCAGCATTTCAAGCACATTCACTGACTCTAGGTAATATTTTCTGATGTAGTGATGTGGTGTAGTTGTGTCCTGCCCTGCGTGCCCCAACCCCCTCCCCCCCCCCCTCAGCTGAAAACTCCTCCCCACACTAGTAACACACAGCCTCACGCACGCAGCGTCTATTTTCGGAGTGCTTTTGGTGCGCCGCCTCCCAGGCAGCACAACATGGAGAAGCCACACGCGGACTGCAGTAAAAGGTTTGGCTTTTCATTGTCGGCTGCTGCTTTTCTAGCGGCTAATCATGTGGAGAAACTATGCTGACAGATAGACAGAGGCAGAAGGGCTCAGTTGTGTGCGCGGATTGACTGTGTTCGCAGCCCCCGTCAGTTGCAGCCAGAACAATCTACACGGCTCTGGGCTGCAGCATGAGCGGGTTCACTTTGATCACGGCTATTTCAGGCTGTGTATTCCTGACATTTCTGTAATCTGGAGAGCACTGTCGCCACCTAAGGGTTCTGTAAAATAGGTTATAGACCTCCAATAGCTACAATAGTTGTACAGGAAATGCGGAAGGCTTTGATCGACGTCCCACCGTCAAAAAACGCATTGGACGTCGAAAGACGTCCGTGGCACTCTACGTCACTATTTAATTGGACGTCGAAAGACGTCCATGGCACTCAATGAGTTAACGGGATTCACAGTTATTGATACATTGCCTGTAAAAGTACAGTTATTTAAACAGTTATCTAAAGCAGCCCGTTTTGGTGGTGGTGTGTTGATATCTGGTGACGGCAGAGGGCGTTTGTTTGTTTGACAGTCCCAGGTTCGGGGTCCGGGCGCTAGTCCGACCTCCCTCTAGTCCGAACTCGTGACAACTCAAGCTCAGCCAGTTCTCTCTCCCCAATTTCACCATGTCGTTCTTTGTTCACTTCACCTTCATCTTCATCTAACCACTGCTCAAAACTCAATCCACCCAGTAAATCAAACGTTACTACGAAATCGGACATTTCCTTGTGTTAGAGATCGGCCATTTCCTTGTTGAAGATTTGCAGACAGTGGGCGGAGTCAGCACAGGGAACGGAGTCAGCATCAGGGAGCGGAGTGATACTGCGGTTGGAGCCGAACTGTAGATTGTTGGCGTATTTACCACTGTTGCTAGCCAATCAGAATCCAGTATTCACTCATGCCGTTGTAGAATGGATTTTTTTGTGCAAATATGCTGATATTTTCCAACTCCAATGGGTCTGTCTCTGGCTGCAGCACCAGTCAGACAGGCCACTAAGCCCCAATCTATGTCAACAAAAACTGAGCACTAATAGACCAAATCAGCGCGGCATGCCGACAACAGCACGGTCCTTATGAGTCCTTACAAAATCACAAAACAGTTTCTGGAATCAAACAAATGACACACTGTACAAACGGCTCTATGTGCGCCTTGAGATCATTCTTGTTATGATATGCCACTACATAAATATGAAATCGATTGATTGATTGATTGATTGATATGTGTGCTTTTCTAACACTAGGCACTTCATGTGCTACGCGCGCTCGATTCCTAGGTTCGCCCGCTGCGCGGGATCGCGGCTTCGCCCGCCCTGCAGCTCGCATACGCAGCTCAGCCGAACCGCGGTCTCGCCCACAGCTCCCCCTCAGTCTCTGCCCTCTCTCTCTCCCTCAGTCTCTCTCCCTCAGTCTCTCTCGATGTCACAATGCCTGTGTATGACATCACTGCATCAGTAGGACTGATGTCATCATCAGTGGTTTATGACATCACTGACGATGTCACAGTGGTTTATGACATCGCTGATGATGTCATCAGTGGGACTGATGTCATCAGTGGTTTATGACATCACTAATTATGTCACAGTGGTTTATGACATCATTGATGATGTCATCAGTGGGACAGACAGAGAGAGAAACAAACACAGCTCCTAGCTCCCATGTACTGATGATAATGATGATTTTTCTCCCTGCACTCCTCTCTCATTGGGTCTTTTTTTCTTCTTCTTTTGTAGATGAGAAGCTGAACGTCCCGGCAGAGCCCCGTGGTAATGATGAGAAGCTGAACGTCCCGGCAGAGCCCCGTGGTAATGATGAGAAGCTGAACGTCCCAGCAGAGCCCCGTGGTAATGAGGAAGACTTGATGAAGGAGCACAAGAAGAAGAAGTGTGTTCACTGGGCTGAGGAAGACAAGCTGAAAGAATACTTTTACTTTCACCGAGATGAGACCGAGAGAGGTGAGCCATCTTCTAAATGAAAAGTTTCACTTGTTTTTTCTGGAACCTGCAGATAGTAGGGGTGGGAGAAAAAATCGATTCACCTAAGTATCGCGATTTTTAATGTCACGATTTTTTGGATCGATACTTTATTCAAGAATCGATAATCGCAATAGCAAAAAAAAAAAAAAAAAAAAAAATTTTTTTTTTTTTTTGGTGCTGCAGTCAGGCCACTCACTGAACAGCAGGTCAGGTGCCGCCTACTGGTTTACTAGTGGTTGTATTACTTTATTAGTTAGTCTGAAGTAATAATTACACTTCAGGGTTAAAGTGGGTGCATCTCATTGTAAAATTGGACTTGGCCCAAATTAGGCTTCAAACGGCCCAAATTGGGCTTCAAACGACCGACATTGAGCTTCAAACGGCCCAAATTTCACGCGCGTCGGCCCATATCGGCCTGGCCTGCTTGGTATCTAATGCCCAGCCTGAATTATGATCCCAGTCCGCCCCTGTTTTTAACTATATCGCCCAGCCCTACTCATGATATACAGTCTCTAGTGTATGATTCAACTTTTCCCATGTTCTAATCTAGTGTAAAAAAGCAAACAAACTGAAAAAAGAAAAGAAAAAAAGAAACAAAAATCGCAATAAATCGTAATATCGAATCGCAATAATCGTAGAATCGCAATACTTAAGAATCGCAATATAAATCGAATCGGCACCCAAGTATCGTGATAGTATCGAATCGGGAGATAAGTGAATCGGCACAGCCCTAGCAGATAGCCATTATTCATACAATTCTTTTCCTAATGATGATGTCCCGCTCTTGTGCTTCACAGTCAACGTCAACAAGATCAAGGAGGACAAACCAGAGCTGATGATGGCCAGGCACAAGTTTGAGAGGGAATGTCGGCTGTATCACGACACCATGGAGGAGAGGGTCCCCTGGACGCCCCTCCGGCCCCTCACGCTCACCGGCAGCCTGGTCACCTCGGGGGCCAACAGCACCGAGACGCTGACCCAGAGGGACCGTGAGATGGACATCCTGCAGGAGATCTACCTCAGCAAAGAGAGGTAGGAGAGAGAGACGGACTCGTCACAATTTGACTAAAAACCTGGCATATTGACACGTTGAAGAAAATAAAAAATATAATATAGTGAACTATTTGCATGAAGTTTTCAGTCCTGCAAACAGAACGATATAGAAATGATTACAGCTTAAGAAAAGGGAATATTATCAGACAACAGAATTGACCAAATGACAAAATGTATTTGCTTTCCATGCAACAGACTGGAAACGTTGAACTTTTGGACACTTGTCTAACTTGTTTCCTGCTCCGTCTGTCCTCCAGTGTGCCTGACAGTCCACACGAGCCAGACCCAGAGCCCCATGAAGCCACGCCCCCCCGTCTCATCCCCCTGGATGAAGTCAGTACACCAATGAACTCCACCATGATGGAGGAGGGCTACGTGGAGGCCATGGACGTCACGCCTCCGCAGAGCACCCAGGCCGAGGGCTCCAAGCTGCCGGCCGTCCTGACCAACCTCATGCGCAACCTGGGCACCAGGAACCCCCAAGCCACCAACGCCGTCTCAAACACTGTGGCTCCTCCCACTGTCAATGTGCAGGAGCTGCTCTCATCTATCATGGTACAGTAAATAAGATCCTTGTCATTTTAACTTTGAGGTGTTGTCAACAGAGGTTCTGCATGGCAGCATGGCAGCATGGCAGCATGGCGCATAGCATGAAATGTTTTCAGATTTTTGTCGACAAAGAAAGTATATAAAGAGCGATAGAAACCCATTTTGAATAGCTGTTTTTCACATGTTGGCTTCAAATTGGCTAGGCATTTGGATGGAAGCATGGCTGTTGTTAGTCTTGCTGTGTTGATGATCATAGCTGTCTGTCCTCCAGGGTGATCGGGGGAACCAGTCGACCAAGAAACTCCGTAAGAAGCCGGACTTCTCCGACAAGACCAAACAGCTACTGGGCTCCCTGCAGCAGACCCAGAACCAGAACTGCCCTCCTCCACCAGGTAAACTCAGCCTCTACTCCATGGCTGTGCTCAAATTGTCCCCCAGGCATTAGCAAGTTATGTTGATCTTTTGTTTTCGTGAAGGGCCGAATTATGGCAAATTGAGAGTCGCTGTGCCGGCACAAGAGGGCTGCCATTATCAGCTTTCCTTTCTTAAAGTCAGTGTATCCTCTGCTAAAGGAGCTAAATCAGGAAGCATTGAAGCTCCTTTCCTTGCTGCCACTGATGTACTAACAGGTCATTTCACTCAGTTAGCAACCTTCCTAAACAAAAGAAAAGACTATTTGACCACAGCACATCTCTTCTCCCACCTGACACAGTCTGATGTCCACCTGCACTGCTTGATTTATTGTTGTTACATGTTTTCTGTTCTTTAGTGAACCCGGGTCTGCTGGGTCATGACGGTCCTGGTATCAACAACATGAGAGACATGGACATGCAGATGCCTATGAATGGCTACCGGCCCACCGCCACGCCCGGAGCCCCCCGCTTCAGCCACCCGCCTCCCCACCACGCGCCACCCTTCAACGCGGGCGGGGGCCCTCGTGCGACGGGCGCCCCCCCGGCCCAGAGGGCCCGCAGCCACATAGGAGGAGGAGGCTACTGGGGTGGTGACATGAGAGGAGGAGCAGGACCCCACCGAGGAGGAGGCTTCCACACAGGAGGCTGCAGGGGAGAGCAAGGCTTCAGAGGCCCCGTCCGAGGAGGACCCAGAGGAGGACGCATGAACGGTACCTTTTTGGTTGCTTTTATCCAGTCCAGGTTAGGGCTGCACAATTAATCGAATCCAATTGAGAGACCATAGAACATTTCACTCGGACCAACACTTAAAAAAACAACATAGAAAAAATATTGTCTTTAAATCCGGTTTTTTACGTTTTGGTCAGAGCGAAATGTTATGCGGTCTCTCCTCTTTCTAAATATATCTGAACCGTTTGGTTTGACCAAGTAAAACTAGTTTTATAAGCATTTTACGAAATGTCTATAGGAAAATAAACGGTGGATGAAAATCTCTGGTACAGTGCTGAAGCAGGAAGTGACGTTTCACTTTGGCTCTCTATATGGCCAAGTGCAACATCCAAATCGCAGGAGCTGCAGTGATTTGATGAAATTTGATGGTCAAATGTGTCATAGCATCAAATGAAGCATTGTGGTGCTACAGAGATGCCCCGGCTTATAAATCCTCTTCTCCAGGCGTGAGGGAACATGCATGTTTGGTTCAGACTCCAGTAAAAATCACATCACATTATACTAGAAATACCAGGCGCTTTGCACGCTTATTTCTAGCTGCTCGCACAGCTCCCCCCGCTGAGCAACGAAGCAAATGTGCGACGCGCGGAACCGCCAGACACCTTATTATAAATTCTTTGAAGTGAAAATGAAATAGAAAAATTACCATTCCCACTAAAATCATATTGCATACCGCAATTGCAACATTTGTTAGTATAACTTTACTTTACTTTACTTTATTTCATTTAGCAGACGCTTTTGTCCAAAGCGACTTACAGCATATTACAATATGGCATAAAAATACAGCAATAAAATGCAACAATAAACAACAATAAATAGAAATAAAGACGGGAACATAAAATACACACATCACTTTTCGGAGGGGCCCAGGTGTAGTTCGAAAAAGTGTGTTTTTAGTCTCCGGCGGAAAATGGCCAACGAGTCAGCCAGCATAACAGAGGGGGGGAGCTCGTTCCACCATTGAGGAGCCAGGGAGGAAAAGAGTCGTGAGTGGGCTAAGCGGCCCCCAGGGTCACGTAGTGATGGAGGGGCAAGGCGAGCTGTGCAGGTGGAGGAGCGGAGGGGACGGTTGGTTGTTTGAAAACTAACTAAAGATTGCAGATAGGTAGGGGCTGACCGGTGAACTGCCCGGTAGGCCAGTACAAGGGTTTTGAATTTAATTCGGGCTATAATTGGGAGCCAGTGGAGGTCGCGGAGAAGGGGAGTGACGTGAGAGAATTTCGGTAGATTGAACACCAGTCGGGCAGCTGCGTTCTGGATGAGCTGGAGGGATTGGAAGGCCGAGGCAGGTAGCCCCGCCATGAGAACATTGCAGTAATCAAGGCGGGAAAGAACAAGTGCCTGTACCAGTAGTTGAGTTGCCTCCCTAGTAAGAAATTTTCTGATTTTTCTGATGTTGTATAGTTGGAACCTACATGAGCGGGCGGTTGCAGAAATGAAAGATGAGGTTGAAAGCTGATTATCTATAATGACACCTAGGTTTTTGACAGTTTTTGATGGCCGTACAGTGGTATTGTCTATGGTGATGGAAAGGTCTGTGAGAGGGCAGTTTTTACCGGGGATGAAAAGAAGTTCTGTTTTGTCGAGATTGAGTTTTAGATGATGTGCGGTCATCCAGGTTACAATGTCTTTGAGACACGCGGCTAGGCGTGCCTCAATTTGGGTATCGTCAGGGGGAAAAGAAAGAAAGAGTTGAGTGTCGTCGGCATAGCTGTGATAGGAAAACCCGTGAGAGGAGATTATGTGACCAAGGGACCTAACATACAGAAGAAATAGGAAGGGGCCGAGGACAGATCCCTGGGGGACACCCGTGTTCAGAGTGCATGATTTAGAGAGTATAATCCCAATATGATGATGATGATGATGATTTGCATATCATGCAGGCCTAGCTGAGGTGTGTCTGGTTATGTCTTGTGTCTGCAGCTGTTCTGACAGCAGGTGTATTGGTATGGCTACAGATGGTAATTGTGTTCTGTGCTCTCTTGTCAGATATGTCCATGAGGCCTATTCAACACGTCGTGAAGGGGAACTGCCCGTATCGTGCTTTCTACCACCACCAACTTCATCAATACAACCAGCAGCGTCAACACGGACACTAGGCCACACGCGGTCGGCCATCTTGGGAAAGACTCCTTGAAGCGTTGCCTTTGGGGCGACCACTTCTGCTCCACCTACAGGGTATTGGGACTTCTTCTGAAGACACGAGCAGGACGTCGGCCTTCTGTCAACTTCTTCCCTCCCTTGACCTGAAGGATTAAGCCAAAAATCAAGCTGCAATCGCCATGTCTCTCCTCACACACACACACACACACACACACACCTACAAATGAATTTCTGCGACTGAAGGTTAATTTGGATCTAAATAATTGTGTCTTTTGTGACACAGGAATTGAAACTTTGGAGCATGTATTTTTCCACTGTAATTTAGTGCAGACCTTCTGGAGAGATATGCAGAGCTGGCTACAGTCCAAAGAGATTGAGATATCACCCCTGTTGTGGAAATCAGTCAAATTTGTTTTTGTTGTTTTTTTGGAAAACAGAGACTACCGTACTTGGATTTTATATTAAATATTATTCTGCTACTTGGAAAGTCTTTTATACATAAATGTAGATACTTTAAGACTAAACCCAATTTACGCCAATGGAAGAATGAGCTAAAGCGCTTGAGTACGTATTTGAAATTCATGAAAGATAAGAAAGCTCTGAAGTTTCTGTCCTTGCTGGATAGGTTTAAGTTAATCGGAGATAGCCCTCTCGTTATTTAATGTTGGTCTATTTTTTTATTCGTTGTAGTTATTTATTTTATTTTCTTAATAGTGGCTTTTTGTCTTATTGCTCATACTGCTGGTTCTGATTGTTATATTGTGATGATGTTTGATGTGCCTTGTTTGTATAATATGTTAATAACTATTTAAAAAAAGTTCCACTGTGATTCAGACTGAGTTGACACCTTGAAAAACACGAGTCAGATCAACAGGCCAGATAAGTGGAGTTACAGTAACTGAAACATTCTGTGATCAACATCATTCTATCTACTGATGCTGAGGTGGACCTTAATGACCATAAGCTGCTGCCTGACTTCCTGTTCTGATGCTGAGGTGATTTAACCTTAATGACCATAAGCTGCTGCCTGACTTCCTGTTTATCTACTGATGCTGAGGTGATTTAACCTTAATGACCATAAGCTGCTGCCTGACTTCCTGTTCTGATGCTGAGGTGATTTAACCTTAATGACCATAAGCTGCTGCCTGACTTCCTGTTTATCTACTGATGCTGAGGTGATTTAACCTTAATGACCATAAGCTGCTGCCTGACTTCCTGTTCTCGTAGTAGTTGTACTCATAGGGGTTTAGCTTGAAACACCAGGTTGTAACCTTCTACGCACCAGTGAATCATCATAGGTATGTGAAATGATTGGTATTTGAATCTTCACTGTTGAAATGTAAGAAGAGGTGAATGGAATGATGTAAAATAATGTTGGAGATGTGGCCGCGTTTCATTTTCAATAGCAGGTTAAAACCTGTATATAAGATCCTGACACAAAGAACGAAGAAAGTGTAGCAACATTGTCGGTTTGTTTGAAGCAACTGAGTGAAGTGTTAAAGGCAAAGGTTGGCTGCATGAAGCTAAATCAGAGATCTATGCATTTTGATATGTCATGTATTGATTTTGTATCTTCTTATATAATGTGATAATTTTTGATGTACTAATTTTATATATTTTTTCTTACTAAAAGCCTAATAGGGACAGGAGTTGGAAACTAGCAAAACTCTGTATGCAAAGCATAAGTTACCTTAACTTGTTGGTAATGAGTGAAATGTTACTATGTTAACTTGCATTGTCCCTATCAAATGAACTATAAATATTGTCGCAGCAGAACTACATCTGATAGCATTATTTCATGTTCACATTCTTCTCGATGCTTTGGACTGCATGAGGATCAAGATGCATGTGCTATGTGCAGATACTGTTCAGAAAAATAATCATCATACAGCATGGGTTATGTAGAGCAGGGGTTTTCAAAGTCTGGGACTGTGGGCCTCCCCCCAGACAGCTTGGAAAAAGGCGCCCCCTCACTCAATTCCTGGAGGCCTACTGGATCATGATTATATTTGATCCATATAATAGACATTCAACAAGTGAGCCAAGATAGCCTGATATTGCTGCTTGACATACTTCAGACTACACCAAATACATAGAAAAGTGTCTGTCTGCTGGCATGAATTAGTTTCTACCTCTGGGAATGTGTGGGGGAGGGGGGGGCGTAAAATTCCCCAAAACTACTGTATCTCTTAATTATTTTTAAGAAAATCACACACGTTTAGGCTATATGTGATCTCCTTTCCATAGCTAGTGTAATAACTAAAGTAATATTTTTCACTTCCATTCACTGAGCCTCCACTGAAACTGCTTGGAGCTCCCCTGGCGTGGCCTGCCTCACCACTTTAAAGCCTCTGGTGTAGAGAAACACTGCCCCCCAGTGGATGATATAAATGTTGCATCAAAGGCACTGTCACTGTCAGCCAGCTGTGTGATATCAGGCCCACACGAACACGGGAAGAACATGCAGACTCCATACAGAAAGGACCCTGGGCCGGACCGGGATTCGAACCTGGGAGCTTCTTGCTGTGAGGCAACAGTGCTAACCACTGAGCCACCTGAGTCAATGCTGCTCCCCCTAATGCATTGTATGATTAGGATTTAGGGTTTTATTATTTGTGTTCGTTTTCAGATGATTGGGCATAAATTTCAGTTTAGTTTAGTTTATTAAAGGATCCCCATTAGAAGGACATGAATGCACCTCTAATCTTCCTGGGGTCCTGGACATAGAAAATACAAACATATAATAAAAAAATAAATAAAAAATAGACTCAACATAAGATAAAAAAGACAATTAGACACACTGATTGTAAACAACACAAACTAATAACGTCAACAGATATACAACCGAGTAAAAATATGAAATGACGTGTTAACAGATAACAGTACAATTAAACACACTAGACAGAGAAAAAAACATGAAATAGACCACTGAACAGATTGACAAAAGCTATCAGATGATTGCGCTGAATGAAGTTCAGGTCCCTTCCTTTATTCGTAATATAGCAGTCATGGCGGTCATTTTAACCTTTTTGAAATGTATATGTGCAATAACTTTGTTCAATTAAAATTAAATGAAAAATTACAATTCTGCTGGTACCTGACTTTTAAGTATCATATATGCAGTGAGGCCTATGCAATATATACATTTATAAATATTATACATGTAGCCTACATAGGTACAGTAGGCCTATATACTCCACACAATGAAACACTCACATATTGCTGTTTGACATACTTCAAACTACACCAACTGGATAAAAAAAGATCTGTCTGAAGGCATTTATTTGTTTCTGTTTCTGGGAAAGTGAAATTCCCCCAAACTACTGAATCACTTAACTATCTATTTAATCAAATCACACACATTCAGGCTATTCTATGTGATCTCCTTTTGAGAACTAATTTTTTTTTTAACTTCCATTCACTGAGCCTCCCCTGAAACTGCTTGGAGCCCCGTTGGGAAGGCCCTCCTCCCAATGAAAACCTCGGAGTCTCAGCTAGGGTCTCAACATGAACGTCAAAAGCAGAGCCCTTATGGGCTTTTTCCGTAAATTGTATTCCAGAAAGCACTTTGCGTAGGCTACTACGTATCAAGTTAGTTCACATCGTCGACATAGCTCAGTCACACACACACACACACACACACACACACACACACACACACACACACACACACACACACACACACACACACTTCAAACGACGGGCTTGGTTTAAACATACAACTCCTAGCGGGCTTGGTTTAAACCATAGACTGTTAGACTGTATAATAAATAGGTTTAAACATACAGGCTTGGGTGTGTGTGGCATCTAGCCTGCTCCCTCTCTCTCAATTCAATTCAATTCAAAAAGGCTTTATTTGCATGGGAGTAATAAAAATAGAGTCCGCACACTGGCAGCTGCTCCCAAATATTTATTTGACCACAAAAAAGTGACGTTTCGGGCAAGGCCCTTCCTCAGACATAAATGAAGTGTAGGGACACACCCCTTAAGTAGGCTACCCTCGCAGGGGTCACCTGACACATCATGTGATACATAAATTTAAACATACAGTGCACTTGTTCACATAACCAAATGGCAACTGGCAATATCAAAACATAATTGTCTCAAAGGACAATAATGGAAGTATTCAGAACAACTTGAATAGCACATAAACTGGGGTTATCAGGCATAAACCGTCATAATGAAATGTAATATTTAAGAAGAAAGTGTGATGTGAACTATTACAAGGTGGTCTCTACTACTTTAAAATTGTGGTAGTAGTAAAAAAGTATATGAATATACCACAGCTGTGAAGAAAATGACACAGGACAGAGATACTAGACAGAGCAATATTCATTACAATGTGGACATAATGAGATTATAGCACACACAAAAGCACAAAAGCACACCTACAAGCACACCTGCAAAAGGACTACAAATGACTACAAAAATGGCCGCAAGTCAAAATCTTCGTTCAGCCCTTTTGGGGCTCGTGTGTCCAGGGTGAAAATCCAAAAGGCCTCTCTTTTAAGTAGTAGAGAGTTGATGTCACCTCCACGTACAGGGTGTTTAACAAGTTCAATGTCCAGAGTATCTAAGAGAAGAAACATTGTGAGAAGCTTGTGTGAAGTGGACAGCCACTGGGCTTCTGATGTCATTGTTACGGATGTTGGATCTGTGTTCTGAGATTCTGGTCTTAAGTGGTCTGGTGGTTTTGCCTATGTAGGCGAGGCCACATGGACATTTGAGCATATAGATGACATTATTACTTTTACATGTTATCACTCCTTTGATGTTAAAGTATTTTCCTGTACGTGGATGAGTAAAAGTGGTGGCTTTGTGTGTAAAGTTACACTGTGTGCAGTTGCCGCATCTGTAGTTACCGTGAGGGATAGATTTATTTGCATGGGAAACATATGTTTACATAGCCAAAGCAGGTGTGAAACAAAGCAAAAATGCACAATTCTTTCTCTCTCTCTCTCTCTCTCTCTCTCTCTCTCTCTCTCTCTCTCTCTCTCTCTCTCTCTCTCTCTCTCTCTCTCTCTCTCTCATATGCAGGAGAATGGGATCGCCGTGCGCAGGCGCAGTGGGAGCGGGGATGATGGCACTTGGGAAACTGTCACATGTAATGCAACCGCACATCGTGGTGTTTTGGTTTTACACTGGGCACACGGAGTATGTGATTTGTGACTCATATATGTGCACTTTGACAAACGTGAATGTACTGTTATCTTTGAATGTCTATATATTATATTATATTATATTATTATGAAAAATGCATGTTTACCACTTTTCTCCCAAAGCTCAAGATGACATCCTCAAATGTCTAATTTTGGCCTGCCAGTTTACTGTCATAGAATACTAAATAAACCAGAAAATATTCACATTTAAGAACCTGGAACAAGATAATTTTTGTAGTCTATCTTTCTTAAAGGGTATAGTCTAATACACCATACAGTCCATGGCATACACCTACTACTAATAACACCACACAGTCAGCACCCTAGTTTTGTGTTATTTAGCAATCCTTGACACTGATGCACATCGGAATCATGGACCTATTATCGGAATTCATAGATCGGAACTCAAAATATTCAAAGTTCGCATTAACATTCCGGACAGTTTAGGGTGTCGGACCCATTAGGAAACACGGGGCGGGGGTGTCCCTGGCGCGTGATTTCTAACCCCACATAGGATAAGCAATAACCACGCCCTGTGGCGCCGGGATTGGCCAGGAGCAACACTGGAGCAGAGAATAGAAGAGTTCCGACATCTCCATTCACTCCAATGAACCAGTTTTTTTTCCAGGAAGTAGAAAGTGGAACTCTTCAGTAAAAAAAAGCAGCACTGTCGAGTTGCATCAAAATAGACAGTGTTGTACTTTGAAAGGGTTTTTCATCCCTTGAAATGAATCAAATTGTACATTATCGGCTTTATTTTAGCATGCAAAAGTAGCGCGAGACCCATTCCTGGCTGTTCATTGGCTAATGATTCTTGCATTTTAGTCCTCCGCTGACGCCACTCTCTTACACTGGAGGGCACGCAGCCCAGCGATTTCATGAACCAGCTCTTGAGAACGGACAGCGATTTCGAGAGCGGACATTGAGAGCGGACATTGAAATGAATTATGGTCACCTACCTTCCTTAGCATAGTAATACTAATAAGCATAATAATTGTAATCTACACAATGTACACAATCTACAAAAACATGCAATAATATAAACGGTGTTGTGTTCACGTTCATAGCTCATATAATATAATGTATTTTGTAATGTAATTTCAAGCTCAATTCTTACCCAGAGAAAAGGTACAGCACGACTGAATTAGGGGAACGAGGTGGGGAAATTTGTGTGGCGAGGGAGGAATTTAGTTGCAGTACCTCCAAAGAGCATTGAAGCCAGAGTGGACACAACTTTAACTAAACGGCAATGCCGCCATTTTGGCCTGAAAGACGGACAACAGGGGAGCAAAACACCTATTGAGTAACCAATCTTGCATCGAAAGTTCTTTGGGACCGCTGAGACCAGCCGCACGCATGCGCAATACACCGAAGAGCAGGCCTGGAGCGGCTAGTACTACTGCTCGGAATGGAACACAACATATGGATCAAGAAAGTTACAAAAGTTATGTTTTGGCCAATGAGAGGAAACGGATGCATACTAGAGGGACACACGACGAAGGGGTGAATGACATGTTGACGAAACCAGATTAGACACGGGAGAAGGAGCCTGCTGCAGGTGACAGGTAGAGAGTTGCGTGAGGAATGCGCACAAAGGCCCGTATGCGCAGCAGCTAAGCAGCCCTCTAACGTTAGCATTTGACAGCTCACAGCTTCACTGTATTATGAATGAGTAGAGAGGGAGCTGCGTGACATACGAAGTGACAGGGAAAAGCTCAGACGGACTCACGAATGCCCAGATCAATCAGCGCGGATCTGATTTGGGGATCAGACCAGTTGATGTCGTCGGAGGAGGAGGAGAGCCTGGAGCTACGGCTTGGGACAAGCCGAACCAGCTGCAAGGAGAAGGTCGGACATGAACGAGTCTGCGATGACGCTGCAGCACTACTCGCCGAGAAGAGCCTGGTGACGCGAGGTTACTGCAGCACAGAGGAGACAAGAGTATCAGACAGGTAGGAGGGAACACCCCCTTTTAAACAGCCCGCTTGGAGAGATGGCAGGCTGTCATGGATAATGATGATGTAACTAGTTCCGTCTCTGGTAGAACTTGTGTGAACTCTCATTTAGCATAGCAAACAAACATGCAGAAGGCAGCGGCGCCTCGCTACTACGTATTGATTAAAGGTGTGTCATGCATGCTCAAATATGCAGTCAAAGAGCGAGTCTACCTATAAATAGGAGTGGGCTAGAAATGGGTCATTTTTTGTTTTGCTTAGGTCTCAGTTTTTTTGCATTCCATTTGCCCTATCAACATGAAATGACAAATTTTTTGGCTTCAGGTCCAAGAAAAAAGTGTGCAGGGCACAAATCCAAGATGACCACCGTTTTCCATGAAAAATCACATTTTTAGCCATAACTTTGTCATTTCTGGGTCTTTTTACTTGGTTGTGGTGTCTAACCCTATGTTTTGGGGGTCAAGCAATCTATTTATGCATCTAGAAGTAGTCACAAACCATCATATTGAGTTAATACATACTTTTGACCAAATTTACCCTTCTTTACCTCAATTTTGAACCATGCCCGTAGACCTTTTATTGGTAAATTATAGAAAAAACAGACAACAGGTTAAATTTGACATACCATAATAATATTAATAGCAACCCTACACTGCTAATTATTACCAACATTTCACAACATTTAACTTATTTCACTACAAAATACTGTTTGATGAATTTGATTGTGAAATAGGCCATCCGCTGTCATAAGTCAACATTACTGTAATCACATGAGGGAGATAGGAAGACAACAGCACAACCCTAGCACAACAGTTTGACTTGATTCTAGAGGAAGCTGGGGTACAGAAGTCATTTAGCCTCTACAAAGAGATATGCTTTACTAGACTTGATACCAGGCAGGTGCAGTCTATGATTGCATTCCCTACATCAAACAGCTACTTGAGACACTGCTAAATAATCTTCTTGTTCGAGCATGCAACATTTACCTTGAGAATGACTTCATACTAGCAGGATTCAAAGCACTTGCTAATTTTACATACAGGGTGACAATGCATTTCCTCAACTGCGTTGAGATAGCAAGCCAGGATTTGCTGGTTGACATGCTTCCCAAGCTCTGCAGTGACCTTGCTGACAGCTGAGAGCCTAAAAATGTAAAAATGGAAGACAATGCTCCACAAAGTGATCTGGATTGCACACAGCTGCGATATTCTTCAAACAGGCAGGACTATTATACGGCTCTGGTGCAATCCAGTGAGATGATTGATTGACGGCCAGTCATCCAATCACGACAACGCTATAAGGAGGAGCATGACTGGATGACGATTTGTCATTGGATGACCCAGTCATGATCCTCCTTATTGGATTGTGGTGATTGGGTGACTGGCTGTCCGTCACGCTGTTCTCTTAACGATATCGGCTAGCCAACACGCAATGACAGCACACACACATTGACCATGACATTAACGCTACTTGGCGGGTCGTTCACGTTATTAACAGCAGCCGCCCAACTTTATTTGAAGATACATTTTAGCATTTTGTATTTTTATTTTATTTTAACCGTCCGAGAAAACGACGCCATCGCTAGCCTCGATAGCAATATCCCTCCTCGTGCAGTGCACTGCCTGCAGAGGTAGAGAGAGGGGCGGGGAGCTTAAAGACTTGACTCGGTGTAAATTCAGTTATATTTGCAGGTAAAACAATGTTGCTAGCGGGCAGTCAGGTGCAACGTGTTGCCCAGTGGAAAGTTGACGTGTTGTTGGGTTAAAGTTCAAGCTGCACGGACCTACAACTGAAGAAACGAGTGTGGTGTGATTTGTTTTGTTGCAGAGCTGCTGTTGATTTGCATCACAGAGCAGAAAGATGTTGAGAATATCCATTCTGAAGGTAAGTCACCCCAAAGATCCAACAGGTGCTGTGTCAAAACCTGTCTGCCAAAAAGCCATTAGCTGCCAAAAAGTGATTGATGTCAGATGTACTGGTAGTAAGATTGGATTGGTTACAGGGCCGGGTTAACACAGTGTGATGCCCCAGGGTGACCTGAAGTGCCACACACACACACACACACACACACACACACACACACACACACACACACACACACACACACACACACACACACACACACACACATGTAAAAAGTAAAATTTACTATGGCAATATATACCACAAATTTACATGACTGTATTGCTAAAGTGGAGCCTGAACACACACACACATACCAGACACAAGACACAATGAAGATGATGGGGACTAACATCATCACGCATGAATATGATTGGGCTAATTGAATTTACAAGACTCTCAGCTTTCCAGTCACACTCAATTCCAATATTGTTTAGGGGTCCTATATGCAGAAATATTCAAATAGAAATAGGCAAAAATAACACATTTATAATGCATGCAAAAAGCTTTTTTTAAGAATAAAATGGATTAGCATAAAGTGGGCATGTCTGTAAAAGGAGATTTGTGGGTACCCATAGAACCCATTATTATTCAGATTGAGGTCACAGGTCAAGGGACCACTTTGAATATGGCCATGCCCGTTTTTTGGTATCAATGGATGCCCTTGGTCTTCTAGTTTCATATGATATCAGTACCTTCGCTCTAGCTTTAAAAACGAGCCGGCTACAGCCTCTGAAAGACAGTAAAATTAGCTGCGGAATCATTTTGGCTGATGCCCCAAGGCAGCTGATGCCCCAGGGCACTAACCCTGCCCATATAGTTGCTGGTCGCTGTATCTCCATTTCTCTCTGAAACAGCGTCACACATCGTCCCATAAGGAAATTGGGGGGGGGGGGGTTAAAACGCTCTCCTATCCGTCTCCAACATCCTATCGCAGATCCGAAGATATAATAATCTCCCTACGGAAGCCAGTAATATAGGCGGGGGTGTTAAAATGATATTGTACTTACCCTGCTAGCCGGGCGCTTCTCGCTCATACTGAGCATTAGCGCCCGGGGACCCACGTAGGATTTCCCATCAGACAATCGCGATGCTCGCTACGTCTTAAAACGAATCCTTACGTGAGCCAGAAACTTGACGTGAAGACGCTATCCGATACATAACACCCTCTTCTTCTAAATAACAGATGTTGCCGCTTCCAACTTGTTGCATAAAATCCACTTTTATGTCTTTTATCTCAAAAAGTCCTTGATGCAATACCATTCAGGAAGTGTGGGGGGCAGTAGTGTGAACACGGTGAGTCGCTGTCCGTACGGCCCCCCCACACTTCCTGAATGGTATTGCATCAGGGATTCTGTCCTGTGAGTGAGCACCGTCCTTCAGATGAGACGTTAAACCGAGGTCCTGACTCTCTGTGGTCATTAAAAGATCCCATCGGCACTGTTCATAAGATTAGAGGTGTAACCCCGGTGCCCTGAGGGGTGTAACCCCGGTGCCCTGAGGGGTGTAACCCCGGTGCCCTGAGGGGTGTAACCCCGGTGCCCTGAGGGGTGTAACCTGGGTGCCCTGAGGGGTGTAACCCCGGTGCCCTGAGGGGTGTAACCTGGCTGCCCTGGCTAAATCCCCACACAAGCCTTCCTTCAAACATGGCCACCTAATCATCCCTTGTTACTTAATTGACACATTCAGTCCTCAACTCTCCACCATGATAGCTGATGTGTGATGAGCGTTCTGGTGCAAACTGGCTGCCGTGCATCACCCAGGTGGTGGATTAGTTGAGTTCCCTCCACCTCCCTCCCCTGATATGTGAAGCGCTTTGAGTGTCTAGAAAGGCCCTATATAAATCCATCCAATCAATAATTAATTAATTATTTGTTTCATATTGCAAATAGAACAACGAACATAAAGAATAAAATGCATCGGACTCAGTGTGCAAGGTTTTCTGTGCGTGACAATCTTTTTTTTTTTTTTTTTTGCAGATAAAAAAAAACGCATACGAAATTTCGGACTGTGTGTAAACTCCGCCTGATATTCAGACTGAATCATTAACTCATAAACTAATTTCCCCTTCTACTCAAGAGGACTGGTCTGGAGCCAGGCTATAAACTCCTTGTCCATGGATCACATTTTGATGTTCTGTTGCACCTGTTTTCATTTGGAAAAGTAAATGCATGATAGCTGTGGGATATAGGCTATTGGATTTTATTAATTTTTTGTATTCATTGTATTTGCACAAAAAAGCTGTCAAGTAACCTGGAACACTTTCATTTTGAGAGTTTGAGTGAGATGGTCCTACCTCATGCAAATGGTAAAGAATTGTTCTATGAATCTTAATTTTCAAACAAAGTTACAAAAACGTTTGTGTAAGCCAGTGTTTCCCAACCGGGGGTACGGGGACCCCTAGGGGTACGCGAGCACATTGCAGGGGGTACGCGGAAAGATTGAGGATTAATACAATTTATTTTCAGATGAGAGGAGAGAGAGAGAGAAACTACGCGCCGCAACTATTGTTCCGGGGAGCCCCGGCGGCTCCCTGGAAGGTGTTAACTGTGACACCTCTACTCTGTGAAAAACAAAAGAAGTCGTTCACGCTTGCAGGTCAAACAATAGCTCCCACTATGCATGGCTCAAACGCCCGGCTGATCCGGATTTCGGTTCAGGCGAGCCAAGCGAAACAAGGAAAAGGGAGGCCAGGTCTAAACCGCGGCTGTTCAATGAAAAATACATTTTGTATGGATTTACCTGTACCTCAGCGGATCCACCGCAGCCACAGTGTTTTTTCTGTGGCGAAGTCCTGGCAAATAATTAAATGAAGCCAGCTCATCTGCAACGCCACCAGAGCACCAAACACGCAGCATGTCTTGGTAAGACGAACTACTTTTTCACTCGAAAACTCTCAGAGTTCAAGTCGAGTCGGGCTACAATGAAGAAAGTGTTTCAAGCAAAGCACTGGAGGTGTCGTACTCTGTGTCACTGCTTGTGGCTAAATCAAAATAGCCTAATTCAATCGTTGAGGATCTGATTCTTCCTGCAGCCCTGATGTTAGCTGAAACTATGATCGACAAGAAAGCAGCAGACGATCTCAAAACGGTTCCATTGTCAAACAACACAGTCTCTCGTCGGATCGATGATATGTCAATTAATATTGTTGGACAAGTTGTGAATAAAATGAAGCAAGCAGGTCAATTCGCTTTGCAGTTAGATGAAATGACCGATGTCAGTGGGGAAGCCCAGCTGCTGGCATTTGCTCGTTATAAAGACATGTCGGACATAAATGAACATATTTTGTTTTGCAAGAAGCTTGTAGGAAAGACAACTGGCGAGGAAATATTTCAGATTATAGACAGCTTTTTTTAAAGACAACAATCTGGAGTGGAAATCTTGTAGTCATATCTGTACCGATGGCGCAGCTGCAATGACGGGGAAAATCAAAGGACTGTGATGTGCACTGATTTGAACTTTTGCTTTTTGGATCTACTTATCTTATGTGTGATATTTTGCCTGGTAACAGCTGCCCCCAGAACTGTCAAAGCTTCAAACTGTCAAACTAGCTCAGGTGTCTTTTTAAAGGTGCCAAGTGACTGAATAAAAATAGTTGAAACTGTTACTGTGTGAGTCTGAATATATCTATCTCTATATAGGCTATATATAATATTTTGCTAATTCTCAATAAGTGTATAGCTATTTGTATTAAAGGGGAGTCATTCAAAATGATTTTAATTTAATATTGTTTTAATTTAATAATCAGTTGTGTTGGATAGTAAAAGTTGAATGAGATTAATGGAACAAATTTGGGAGAATCATCAACACGCTGTCAGGGGGTACACTTGGCATGGCAAAACAGCTCAAGGGGTACACGGCACAACAAAGGTTGGGAACCACTGGTGTAAGCTGTCAATTATTGTTCTTAGAAAGAAAATCGCAATCGGCAGAAATCTGTATCGGCAAGTCAGACTATTCAAAAATCGGAAATCGGAACCGGCCAACAAAATCGCAAATTATGGGTGCATGCCGATGGCGTAACCAGGGCCAGTAATCCCCAAGCAACGAGCAGTAACATGAATGTTAGTAGAGTAAACACAGTCATAAGTGCAGTTATTGCAGAAATAGACTCAACAATAAGGGTATAATTTGTGTAGGTGTGCGTTAACGTTTTTAATAGAAGCAAAGAATGGAAGTTGTTGCTTGGTTGTTGCTTGGTTCCTGCTTTTTCCAACTGCGAAACATCTCTAAAATAAAACCAATTCTTTCACCCGTTGACCTGGAAAGAGTAACCCATGCTTTCATCACATCACGCCTTGACTACTGCAATGCTCTCTACACCGGCATTAGTCAAGCAGCCATGTCCCGCCTCCAAATGGTCCAACACTCTGCAGCTAGATTTCTTACTGGCACCAGAAAAAGAGAGCACATCACCCCAGTTCTAGCATCCCTACACTGGCTCCCAGTCCCATTTAGGATCAACTTTAAAATCCTCCTCCTGGCCTTTAAGGCTTTATCAGGTGCAGCACCCCCCTACATTACAGAGCTGCTAACCCCCCACTCAGCACCCAGGTCTCTAAGATCCTCCTCCCAGGCTCGGCTGGTCCCCCCCCGCACCAGACTCAAAACGAGGGGCGATCGCTCTTTCTCGGCTGTGGCCCCCAAGCTGTGGAACCAGCTACCCCAGGAGATCAGATCTGCTCCCTCGCTGGATACATTTAAGTCTAGATTAAAAACTCACTTTTATTCCCTAGCCTTCAATAAACCCTGACTCTCCCACCCCCTAACTCACACACTCCCTTGTAATTTATCCTGCCCCTTCCCCACTGTTCTGTCCCCTCGGTCCTATGTGATGTATTGTGTTTGTGTTGTACTGTCCTCTGTCCTGCATTGTCCTCTGTGTGTCCTCTGCATTATCCTGTATTTTTATGCCTTTGACTGTACAGCACTTTGGTTGGCTCTTGAGTTTTTAAATGTGCTTTATAAATAAATGACTTGACTTGACTTGGTTTGAATTCACATCACTTTCCATTTAGTTGTGAACTGAGTTCTCTCTGTCTGTCTGTCTGTCTGTCTGTCTCAGGTGGAGAACCCTGGGTGCCTGTGGGGGCGTGTGGTTCAGAGGCCTGGGGAGGGTCCAGAGCAGTACGAGGAGCTCCAGGTCCGCATGAACCTGTTCTACCACGATGTCGCCGCAGACCACCGCACACTTAAGCCACTGGAGGAGGGACAGGTGAGACTAGATAATGGTCTTAGATATTGGATATGGTAATATGGTGATATCATACTAGATATGGTCTTAAATGTTGGATATATAGTAATATGAGGATATGAGACTAGATCTAGTCTTAGATGTTGATAATGGTAATATGGTGATATGATACTAGATATAGTCTTAAGCTGTGTTCACACAGAGATATTTATTTTTCTCTCCGTCGCTCGATTCAACCCTTTGGAATCGCTCTGTCGCTGTGTTTAAATCGCTCGTCAACAGGCACATGAATTGACGGACATCTGGGGGCTATAACGTTACGCAATGTCATGATGTTTGTCCACTACGAGCCATCGTAGTTGTTTACAAGCTAAGCCTATCAGAGAAATTATCAGTTAGAAATTCTAGTATTGTGACACCCCTACACGTACCACAGCGCTTAGTAGGGCTGAATCCTGCGAGCAGCTGAGAGCACAGTTCATGCTGGCGGTGACCTACAGGCTGTGTGGTTTCCTAGGAGGATGTGGTTCATCTGTGCAGGACTGAGCGTTGGGAGGGGTGGAGGTATTGCTTGCTATTGGACTCCTTTACACAGCTCTCTCGCTCTCTCTCTCTGTGTGCTTGGTATTCAATTGGATAAGCAGTTGACAGATATCATTTGGACATGTTCTAGTTCTCGCTAAAAACAAATTTGGATTCAAGATTTGTCAGCTAAAAAAGAATCTCTCCGGCAGCCAATGAGTAAAGTGAATGTAGTGTGGAAAGCAGAATGTGTTGAAGTGCTGCACAGTGCCAGTGTGTTCACATGCATTCTTAATGCACCCTGAACATCCCATCCCTCGAAGGATGATGAATGGAATGGAGCAGTGATTCCCAAAGTGTGGACTGCAGCCGCCTGCTGGGCCGTGCAGGTACTGCAGGCGGGTCACGAGAGGCATACCTGCCAAGTTACTCCCGATTTTGGCGGGACGGGACTGAGTCTTCCTATTCCTATTTCATAGTGATACAAATCAAATGGCTTTTGCCCCCAAAATATCTTTTACATTTCCTACACTGGCCTAGATTTTGGCGAGGGAAATCTTTTTCAAAGGGGTCCTTGGAGACATTTAAATAGCATTAGAATCAGAATTATTTTACAGTATTTGCCAAGGTATGTTTTCACATACTAGGAATTTGTCTTGGTGTGGTGGTCTGGTGGACATAAACAAATAAGATATAAAGGATCTAAAGAGATTATAAAATATTATAAAATGATTCAGATATTAAGAGATGTAGACAGTATTAACAGAGTATAAACAGTCTTGACAGCTAGGTGAGGTAGCCTAAGTTTGCTGTTTACAGAATATGTACAGGGTCAGGGTGCATCAGAGGTAGCAGCAGTAAGTGAGCTTGGTGTTGACATGGTTTGCAGATAAGTGACCGTCAGAGTCATAACATATGTACACTACAGTGATAAGGTGCATGATATAGCAGCAGTAATGAGAGAGTAATATGTACAGTGGAAATTAATAATGAATTAATAGTTTTTGGATAGATTTTTTTCTGTTGTTGCTTATCACAGTTTGTCTCAACAAATATGCTCGCAAATACTTCTGATTAGTAAGGTGGGAGAAGATTCAGGCTTTTGGGTATTTTGCCTGAATTAAATTTGGTATGTGGATGTATTATTCATACAAAAACAAAAACAAAAAACTTGACATCATTTGGACCCGGAAGTTCTGCGAATGAACGGGGAGCTCTGGGTCCAGGCAAGATGGAGGGAAGTTAAACATTGTTCATTTGCATATTCTAGTGGTTTTGCAATGATACAAAGCTGGTTGAAAATCAGCAAAGTGGTGCTTTAAGTTTGGGAATGGCTGGAATGGATGATGATGATGATGATGATGATGATGATGATGAAGAATGGATGATTGATTTGAATGGAACATTGAATTGGTGATGATTGCGTAACTAATCTCTCAGTGGGGTTTGTGTGTCACACAGAGGATTGATAGCTCATTTCCTGTGAGTAGATCAGTGTTGTTGTGGCCACTTCATCTCTGTCCTGCTCCCAGAGGGGTGTGTGTGTGTGTGTGTGTGTGTGTGTGTGCGTGTGCGTGCGTGTGTGTGCGTGCGTGTTTTCCCCTTCTTGCACCGCAGTCAAGGCTACACATGACTCCCACTGAATACAAGCTAGAGAGCAGAGCAGGGGAATGGGAGGGGAGGGGAGCGGAGGGGCAAGGCAATAGACTGGGGGATGGGTGAGAAGAGAGTGTGTGTGTGGGTGTGTGTGAGGGGTGGCTCCAGTGTTTCAGAGCACCCTGAGGTGGAGCAGGAGGGCTGGAGGGAAGGAGGTGTGAAAAGTAGGCTGGCCCAAGCTCCAGAGAGTGGCTAAACTTCCTGACTGAGACAGGGCACAGAAGGACCTGAGGACTCGCGTTGTGTGTGAGTGTGAGTGTGTTTGTGTGTGTGTGTGTGTGTGTGTGTGTGTTTGTGTGTGTGTGTGTGTGTGTGTGATGCACCTGGCTGTGGATGTTAATGAGCGTGTTAATGGAGATGACACAGGAGGACTGATGACACCGAGGCCAGCATACTGCTTACAGTGTCATGGACATGGTGCTGTGGTAAGATTCAAGATTCAATCAATTTATTGCCATGTCAACAAAGTTGATAGGAATTTGTCTTGGTTCGCTCTCAGACAAAAAAGACAAGACAGTGCAGCAGCAGCACACCATATACAAACAATAACACAAGAACAAAATAACATTCAGGAACAGTATCCAGCAGCAACGTATTCAGCAGTAGTGCATACAGTTTAAAGTGCTATAGGTCAAACATAATCAATGAATCAGTGCAAGTTCAGATGTCTGATGGCAAGGAGGTAGGTGCTATCTGTTAACTCAATAATGAGACGTTTATTTAATATCAGTTCGTTTACTTTTCTGCTCTCAACAGCATGACAACTTGCCGCTCCCGGCTCACAACATCCCACGTCATCACAGCGCGCAGCCAGCACAGCATCATGGGTACCGTAAAGCATAGTATAGAGGTGCCAACAAGTCATGTTAACAAACTCCCCTCTTTCTAAAAAAAATAAAAGTGACAGAAACCATGTTTCTTTTTTAACCCTTGTCAGAAAACAAATTCCTTTTTTTTCAGTCTTGAACAGCCATTCGATTTTAGTAAACCCTGTAATTAGATTTAAGTAAACACTCTGTAACCTTATCATTACATCAGGCTAGAACAGCCATTAACATTTTCTCCCTTTTTTACAGTCACCCAACCTTCCACTGTCCATCCTTCAGTGCTTTGAGAAGCACAAGGGAAGAAGCTTCCTTTTTAGTCAGACAGTCCGCCAGCTGTTCCTTTGTGTCTGACCACAGAGCCCTTTTCCCACATGCGCTTTGTACCGCAAAATGACCGGAATGTGGTCTAATGCCTGCATGTGAGAAAGGCGCCATGCCGGTATAAGCGCGACCCCGTCGTCCCCGACATTTCACCACTTTCGACCTAGTCAGAAGACCGGTATGCTCTTAAGGGGACGCAAGTGGAAACGGTTCCAGTCATTTTCCGCGACAGCGGTCCGAGAAGTAGCCTACACACGTTGCTTAATGTTCCAGCGGGCATAATCTAATCATTCGCGCACATTAAAGCAAACTGGCGAAATGATCTTGTGATAGCCTAATAAGAGCAGTAGCCTATGTCAGCTTGCTGATTTCCGAAGGCAACCCCGGACACATCAAACGAAGCCAGTCTGCTTTCTCTACATACATACAAGCGTTGAGCAGCTTGCAAGCCTTTCTCGCTGTGTCTGTCTGTGGCTGCTGCTCTCGAGCAGACAGGGGAGGGGGAAATCGGCTGTGTTGATTATGCTGGCGGCTTGACGCTGCTCTTAAGTCAAACGAGTGTGATTTATTGTGTGACAACTGACAAGCGAACTTATTTCGAGTTTTGCCGACCCCCCAAATAAGCTCCCCCCTCCCCCCGCCCCCACAACATACAGGCAAATTCGCTGATAGATTCCCACATGCGCGAGCCGAAGTGTGAAGGGAAATGTCCGATATTGACTTACAGGTAATTTTCCGGTACGCATGTGGGAAAACGGCTCAGGATACGTTGGATCCTTTTGTTTTGGACTAGTTCTTTGATGCCACTTATTTCTAGTCTCAATCGTTTTTCTGTCACAGATTCTGTGGACTTGATAGCATCCACAAGGGAGTAGTTGTCTGTGACACATATCACAGGCAAGATGTCCTGTGTGACTGTAAGGATGCTGAGCGGTCATGGAGGAAGAATGAGGAGGAGCAGAGCCCATGCTGACAGTTTAACATGTCAAATTTATTTTAAGCACCATTTTGACAGAGTACACCAACACCTGACAGCAACACCTCCAAACACAACTGAGACATTTATATAGGGTGAGCAGACAATCAGCTAGCTGGCACATACCAAACTCCACAGGGCACTATCACACACAAATCAGAACTCAAAGACTAAACATCCACGTAAACCCACTACCAAAACACACCGATAATCTCTACAAATACATACACACCCACATATACCCAAACCATACCTACAAATGTACCACAAAAATAAACATCCCCAAATAGACAAACCAAACCTCCCCCTACCCACTTCCCACTTGATGTAACCCTCCCGGACCCATTAATAGGTGCCCAGAGCACCTGGGGAACTGTTTGCCCACTGGACACCCTGGGAGGAGGAGAAGAGGCAGAGGTAAGTTTGAGCATACATGATTGTCTTGAGTTCTACAATTATACTCTTTAATTACCACCTTCACTACATTGAGTCATAAATCAATGCTTATTGTTTTCTTTGTTCACAGGCGAACGACGAGGCGGCAGCCCACTGTCCGCGCTGCGCACACGAAAGTGAAGATGGCTGCAACACATGAGCAATCAACAATCAGCAATCAGTCAATCAATAAATAAATATGTTTATAAAATACTGTGTGCTCATTTAACCTGTATACAATAGTGCAAAGCTATGTGTGCCAATCTGCCAATGAATTCAGTGCAAAAATATAGATTTATTCATCCCCATTTTACTCAATATCACATTTATATTTTAAGACCACTAGTAACGGCGGCTCGTCGTTACATTTCCTCCCCCGTCTCCCAAGAGTACAGTACCTCAACCTTCATGTACCCGGGACAGACAGTCAGCCACCACATTGGACTTCCCCGTTCGGTACTGCACGGTGAAGTCATATGGCTGCAGAGAGAGATACCATCCCGTCAGACGCATGTTCTTCTCCTTCATTCTATGGAGCCACTGGAGTGCCCTGTGATCCGTCTCCAGGGTGAAGTGTCGCCCAAGCAGGTAGTACCTCAGTGCCTCAACTGCCCACTTCATCGCGAGACACTCCTTCTCCACCGTTGAGTATCGTGTTTCACAGTCCAGAAGTTTGCGGCTCAAGAAAGCAAGCGGCTTCCTCTCTCCATTCACCTCTTGAAGTAGTACTGCCCCCAGGCCGACTCCAGAGGCATCCGTCTGCAGTATGAATGGTTGGGAGAAATCAGGGCTGTGGACAACTGAATCTTTAGCAATGGCCCCCTTTAGGTCGTCGAATGCCCTCTCACATTCATCAGTCCAACGAACTTTGTTCGGTGCAGAGTTCTTGGTGAGGTCAGTGAGGACAGCTGCCCTCTCAGAAAAGTGGGGGAAGAACCTGCTGTACCACCCCACCAGCCCCAAAAAGGAACGAACCTTCTTCTTGGTGGTAGGCACAGGATATGAGTGGATAGCATCCACCTTCCCCACTCGAGGCTTGATCACACCCAGTCCAACGAAGTGGCCCAGATACTCCACCTGCTTCTGGGCAAAGGCACACTTGTGTGGATTGATGGTAAGCCCAGCCATCTTGATCAGGTGGAGGACCTGCCGAAGGTGAGCAACATGTTCCTCCCAGGTCTGGCTGAAAATGACGACATCATCCAAGTAGGCAGCTGCAAACTGTGGCACATCCCTCAGCACTTGGTCCATGAGTCGTTGAAACGTTGCTGGCGCCCCCTGCAGACCAAACGGCATCACTTTAAACTGGAAAGGGCCATATGGTGTGTTGAAAGCAGTCAGCTCCTTGGTCTCAGGTGCCAGGGCCAGCTGCCAGTACCCTTTGCTCAGGTCAAGCGTGGTGATGAATGCGGCCTTCCCCACTCTCTCCAGCAGCTCATCGATGCGGGGCATTGAATAGTATTGAGATTTGGAAACTGAATTGAGATACCTGAAGTCGATGCAGAACCTGAGGGAACCATCTTTCTTAGGTACCAACACGATGGGACTGCACCACTCACTGGTTGAAGTCTCAATTATATCCATCTGCAACATCAGCTCAATCTCCGTCTTGAGCTTTGGCACCAAACGTTCAGGGATCCTGTAGAACCTCCGGCGGGGAGTGGCATCTGCTTTCAGGCGAACCTTGTGCTGTACCAGAGTTGTGAAGCCAGGTGTTTCTTGGAACAGCTCCGGATCGTGCAATGCTCTTATCTGCCCCTGCTGGACAGGCCGGAGGTGGGATACCTGCACCGTACTGGGCTCAGAAGTGTCAGAGGGGAATGCCTGCTCTCTCTCTTCAGCCCCCTGGGCACGGATGAGGAGCTGCTGCTGGACAGGCTGCTGCACTGGCTGTGCAGGCACCTGAAACTCTTTCAACAGGTTAACATGGAAACACTGATGTTTTTTCAATTTCTCAGGCATGTGAAGTTCATAGGTTACCTTACCCAGGCGCTTGGTGATTTGGTAAGGCCCCTGCCACTTGGCCAACAGCTTACTGTCACTGGTTGGAAGCAGCAACAACACCTGCTGGCCTGGATGAAAGGTCCTCTCCCTGGCCTTTCTGTCATACCAGCTCTTCTGGTTCGCTTGTGCAGTCCTCATGTGCTCCTGTGCTAAAACAGTCATCTGTTCAAGTCTCTCTCTCATTTTAACAACATAGGCCACAACATGCTCCTGGTCTGTAGCTGGATTCTCCCAGTGTTCCCTGAGGAGGTCCAGTGGCCCCCTCACCTGGCGACCATAGAGAAGTTCAAAGGGTGAGAATCCTGTTGAAGCCTGTGGCACCTCACGGTATGCAAAAAGCAAATATGGCAGCCACTGGTCCCAATCAGAGCCTGTGTGGGAAACAAACTTCCGCAGCATGTTCTTAAGAGTCTGGTTGAATCTCTCCACCAGTCCGTCTGTCTGGGGGTGGTAGGGGGTGGTCTTAATGCCCTTCACACCTAACAACTTATAGACCTGCTGCAGCAGTTTGGACAGAAAGTTTGTTCCACAGTCTGTGAGGACCTCTCTAGGTATGCCTACCCTTGAAAACAGCTGCAGAAGGCAGTTAGCAACCTGTCTGGCCTTAACAGATCTAAGGGGAAAAGCTTCTGGGTAACGTGTGGCATAGTCACAGATCACTAATATGAACCGATTCCCTGAGGAGCTTTTTTCAAGGGGCCCCACTACATCCATGCCTATCCTGTCAAATGGTGTGTTAATGACTGGCAATGGCTGAAGCTGGGCACGAGCTACTCCCCTAGCTGAAGTTAGCTGACATGTTGCACATGAAGCACAAAAATCCTTAACTTGGGTGTACATACCTGGCCAAACAAACCTACTAGCAATCCTGTTGAGGGATTTTTGGAAAGCTAAGTGGCCTGCCCAGGGGATGGAATGACCTAGCTCCATGACCTTCTCTATAAGGCTCTGCGGCAAAGCTAAGGCCTCAACTTTACCCTGACGCTGGTAGAGAATGCCATTGTGAATGATATAGCTGGCACCAGCTAAACAGTCTGCCTTGCCCTGTTTCTCACCCTCAACCTCTGAGACTTTGTCAAACCAGGGTTTCAGCATCGAGTCAGCTTGCTGCAGTGCTGCTATGTCAGAGGGGATGTGAAATTCTACAGACTGGTCGGTAGGGGTGTCACGATACACTCAGTTCACGATACGATACGTATCACGATACTGGGTTCACGATAACGATACGATACGATACGATTTTAACGATATTTTTTTAAACTTGAATAATAACAATATATGACTGGAAAAGTAGTATTTTATTTGAAATGCACAGATACAAAACATGCTGTTGTGGGAAATTGTTATTACAATAACAACTAGAAAAAACATGAGATTGGAGATAAGGCTTATCTTGAAATAGAATGAGTTACACCGTCACTTAGATTTACTTTGAACTAAAATGTTTATCAGTAGTATAAATTCTCATTATGCATCTTCAGTTTTTCTTCAAACTCAAACAACAAGACTTTTCTTAGTCTATTTTTTATGCATCTCCAGTTTTTCCTGTCAAGTAAACAGTTTTGCCAGAAACTCAATTGAATGGTTTCTCTCCTGTATAACTTCTCATGTGTCTCTTCAGAGACTTGTTCAACTGAACTACTTTCCACACATTGAACTTCAACAAACAAAGACGTTTCTTAGTCTATTTTTGAAAAAAAAAAAAAAAAAAAAAAAGAAAGTTCTGATTTTTTTTTTTTTTTTTTTTTTTTTTTGCGATATGAGATTTAATCTCAACGATACATATCGTGACGTTTTACTATCGCGAAATTTCGTGGGACGATATATTGTGACACCCCTACTGGTCGGGCATGGCTGCTTCCTCACTCTGTTCCCTGGCAGTAGCCAAAAACTTTTCCCTCCTTTTCTGGCTCTTAGATTTGGGAGTCTTCACTGGGCCTGACTCCAAATCAACTCCTGCAAAAGGCAACTCATTAAGGACATTTCTGGCCTTCTCAGCCCTAGTCATCACCATGTTATAGGTCAACCCTGTAGGTTGGGGCTCTAGCTGTGGACCTTTACCCTCCCGCATTGGTGCCTCAACAGCGCCCTCTACATGGCCCTCACCGGTAACCTGGTCATTATCTCTCACCTGCTGTATCAAGTCTAGCAGTGTGGGGACATCATTGCCAAGGATGACTGGATATGGCAGTTTGGGGACTAAAGCTACTGACAAGAGGTAACTCTGGCCACCTACAGTAATATAAACCTCAGCTGTGGGATACTCTTTCACATCACCATGAACACAGCTAATGTTGGAAGTAGTCTCACTCCATTGTTCTCTAGGCACTAAGTTAGACTGAACTACAGACTGAACACTGCCTGAGTCTAAAAGGGCCTCCTCCCGCTGACCATTCACCAACACTGCTACAGTGTGCATGTTTCCCTGAACAGAGTGTAAGCGAGTGGGTCTGGGGACTGAACACAGAAGAGAAGGCTGACTCTGTTTGGTTACAGGGCATGTGTACTGTGTGTGACCTAGTTCATTACACTGATAACAGCGTGTCTCTTGCCTAGAGTTAGAGAAAGACTTCCTACTAGTGTTAGCTCTACTGGGAGTGAAGTGTTTATTGGAAGAGAACTGACTGTCACGGCCGATGGTGGCTCTCTTACTTCCAGTTCTGGCCGACAGGAAAGTCTCTGCAAACCGGGCGGCCTGCTCTGCAGAACTTGGGTCACGTTCACGGATCCAGACCTCGAGCTCCGGATCCACCATCCTTAAAAACTGCTCCAGAATCAAAAGTTCAGAAATTTCTTTCACATTGGAGCTCTCTGGTTTAACCCACTTATTAAACAAGTCTTTCAATCGAACATACAGCTCCCGTGGGGTTTCCCCCTGGTTAATGTCCAGTGAGCGAAATCTTTTTCTGTAGGTGTTGGCTGTAATCTCATATTTAGCCAAGATAGCTTCTTTGACTTTCTCATAATCTTCAGAATCAACAATGTCCATGAGAACGTAAGCACTGCGTGCCTTACCTGTGAGCAGAGGGACAAGATGAATAGCCCACTCATCTGTTTGCCACCGGCAGACAGTGGCCATTCTTTCAAATGTTGTTAAATAATGTTCAATGTCATCATCCGGTGAGAGTGGTATCAACCTGGGGTCTCTGTGGATGTGTGGTGCCCTCTGTGGTGGTGGTTGTGGCCCCTTCAGCTGGCCGCCTTGCCTGGCCACCATCCCCAGATCTTCCCCATCATCATCATCGTCATCATCATCACCATCATCACCTTGCTCAGTTCTGTTCTCACATTCTTTTCTTAAATCCGTTACCTGTTGTTGGATCTGTTGAAATTGGTGCTGCATGCTTTTCCACCTCTGTTCTTGGCGTGTAGACTCTTTATCCATCTGCTTCTCTCTGGTCGTTTGGGAGTGAACCAGAGATTGCACCAGGCTTGTCAACGCCTCCATTTTATCAGCCGGCTGGTTGCCTGTTACTAATGGCCCCGGCTGGTCAGACGAACCTGGTTCTTCTTTATCATGCTCCTCCAACTGGTCTGGCTTTGTCTTTGGTCCTTTCCTTGTGGCCATTGTGTTCTCCTCAAGGTGCTGTCGGCCTTTACTTCTGACACCACTTGTAAGGATGCTGAGCGGTCATGGAGGAAGAATGAGGAGGAGCAGAGCCCATGCTGACAGTTTAACATGTCAAATTTATTTTAAGCACCATTTTGACAGAGTACACCAACACCTGACAGCAACACCTCCAAACACAACTGAGACATTTATATAGGGTGAGCAGACAATCAGCTAGCTGGCACATACCAAACTCCACAGGGCACTATCACACACAAATCAGAACTCAAAGACTAAACATCCACGTAAACCCACTACCAAAACACACCGATAATCTCTACAAATACATACACACCCACATATACCCAAACCATACCTACAAATGTACCACAAAAATAAACATCCCCAAATAGACAACCCAAACCTCCCCCTACCCACTTCCCACTTGATGTAACCCTCCCGGACCCATTAATAGGTGCCCAGAGCACCTGGGGAACTGTTTGCCCACTGGACACCCTGGGAGGAGGAGAAGAGGCAGAGGTAAGTTTGAGCATACATGATTGTCTTGAGTTCTACAATTATACTCTTTAATTACCACCTTCGCTACATTGAGTCATAAATCAATGCTTATTGTTTTCTTTGTTCACAGGCGAACGACGAGGCGGCAGCCCACTGTCCGCGCTGCGCACACGAAAGTGAAGATGGCTGCAACACATGAGCAATCAACAATCAGCAATCAGTCAATCAATAAATAAATGTTTATAAAATACTGTGTGCTCATTTAACCTGTATACAATAGTGCAAAGCTATGTGTGCCAATCTGCCAATGAATTCAGTGCAAAAATATAGATTTATTCATCCCCATTTTACTCAATATCACATTTATATTTTAAGACCACTAGTAACGGCGGCTCGTCGTTACAGTGACCTTTCCTGTGGTCAGTTCAGAGTAGAGGGAGGATAGAAATATGGCATTGTCAATACCATCAGCAAGAGCAAGTGTTTCTCCTGCCAGTGTGCTCCGAACCACTCTCCTGATCCTCTTAGATTGCCAACAGACAGGCGAGAATGTTCCTTCTTTGCCCATCAGAACGATGAGATGTCCTCCCTGTGTTCCGCCGTCAGGCAGGTTTCCCATGGAAGCATCACTGAAAACAACAAGCTTCAAAAACTCATCATTTCCTAAGTTTTGAAATTTTAGGGTGACATGTTCTGATTTGAGTTTCTTTACTGCTTTATTAGCTTCGTGCAGAGTTTGCACAGTGGCATGTTTTAAGCTAGATGCAAGGACACACGTATCAAACATAATGTCCGGCCTGCTCTGTCTAGCTACCCATAGGAGTTGACCTATCTTTGACCTCAGTTTGTCAGTCTCACAGTCAGTGAGAGGAGAATCCCGCTCCAAAGCTCTTGTTGAGTCCATGAGAATGGGCTGAAGATTCTTTATGTAGAGGTCTTGTTGCATCTCCACTCCTCCTTTTACTGTGGCAAATTCCATCCCCACATAGCGAAAGCTGTTATGCTCCTCACGCCCCACTTGAAAAGCCTTTTTGAGGTGGGGAATGACTGTAGTGGCAAATGTGTCAGTGCCACCCCAGATGAAGTCATCCACATGACAAGCGAGGATTCCAGTGACACTGCAGGATTCATCAAGCCAGAAGAAAACAGCAGGATCCACTTGTGACATTGTGGCCCCCGTTCTCAGCAGTGTTGCTTTGACTTTATTGTACCAGTAGAGCGATGCATCAGCTAGTCCATAGACACATTTCCTGAGCTTCCACAATGTTCCTTCACTTTTGGCTTCAGGAGGAGGCCGAATGTAAATGTCCCTAGACAGCTCCGCCCCCTGAAGAAAAGCCGACTTGATGTCCATGGAGTGTAGTGTCCACTGTCTCTGACATATAACTGACATCAGTATCCTGAGTGAATCTGAGGAGCACGTGGGAGAATCTTTGTGAAGATCTTTTGTGTCAAATTCTTCAAAGCCCCTAGCTACTAGACGTGCTTTGGGCACTATACCATCAGAGGTTTCCTTCAGTGTACACACCCATCTGGTGGATACCTTCTTTTGGCCAATATCTTTTACCTCATCAAACACCCCATTTTTCTCCCAGTTACTAATTTCGTCAAGTTTTGCATTGTTAAATGAAACATCCTCTGTGACTAACACATCATTTTCATGTATAACAGAGCATAGTACATCATTGTCAAGTTTTGCATTTTCAAATGAAACATTTTCATGCACAGCAGACTCAGAGCATAGTACATCATTGTTCAGTGGCACAATCTGAAGATTGTTTACCTGAGTAAGATCAGCTGACCTCTCTGTACCTGCAATATCAGGGGGTTCTGAGTACTGTAGGTTGTACCAGTTCTTGTGTCTGCCTGTTGCCTTTCCTGCTCGTCCCATCACTTTTGCTGTGTGAGGAATACCAGTGTCGTTGTCCACATAGCTAATTTGTTGTCCTGTTTTTAGCATTATAGAGCCTCCTACTCTTATGCCTATTGGCTGTGGCTGATCATCCTGATGATCGCCACCATCAGCGTTAGCTACAGCATTGTTGAGGAGCCCTGCAACATAACCAGCATCATTATCATCCTCTATGTCACTATCAGTAGCGGCTAAGTTACCTCCATCACTGTCATTTTGCGGTGGGGGCTCTGGGCCCTCAGCACTAGCCCCGCCCCCTTCACTGTGATCACAATTAGCTCTCCTCAGCCTAGAGTGGTGAACCCTGACATATGTCCCACCATGACGTACAAATATTACTACCCCGTCTTGTCCTATCACGACTCCAGGACCTTTCCATTCAACACAGTCTGTTCTCTTGTAAAAGACTTTGTCTCCGGTTTCATACTTCTCATCTGTTGGACGGAGCTGCTTTCTTAGAGCTCTCCTTATTCTCTCTGAGCACTCTGACTCCGTGAATGCTTTCCTTGCTGTGTGCAACGCTGTTATATGTTGTCCTACCCATGCACTCATCGTGGTTCCTTCTAAAGCCGGTGGCTTATCGACTAGTACAGAGGGAAGATTTGGATTCTGTCCAAATACCAGTTGGTATGGGCTGAAGCCGTGCACATTCTGCATTGTATTTTTCGCCATGAGTGCCCAATCCAGGGCCGTTCTCCAGTCGCATCCGTTGTCGAGTTTAACTTTCAACAATATCTCCGTGAGCGTTTGGTTATGGCGCTCCAGCAAGCCATTGCTCCATGGACTGTAGCCAGCAGTGGTTTTTATTTCAATGTTGAAATTCTCTGCCATGTCTCTTATTTCCTCATTATTAAACTCCCCTCCATTATCACTGAAAAGTCGCTCCGGTGGGCCGTGGACACTGATCCAGGAATGCATGATGTGTTTCACAATCACGCTTGGTTTCTTGGAGGTGACAATGCTGCCAGCACTGAAGCGAGTGAAGTGATCGATAATGTGAAGGTACCACACATTATGCTCCAGCTCATGCAAATCCACTGCTACAGTCTCGTTGTAACGGGAAGCCATGGGCAAACCAACAGCAGGCTTAGGTTTAGGTTTGCTGTGTTTGAGACATATCTCACATTTGTTTACTATCTCTTCTAGAATAGCAATGCTCTTATCATCAACATTTCCAGCATTAATCAGCAGTTTCTTAAGTTTATCAACTGACGCATGGCCAAATTGCTTGTGCAGCTTAAGTAAAGCTTTATGCTTTTGTTCCTCAGTCATGTTGTCTGTAATTGCTAGCACTATGTTCTCATATGTATCACTTGGGGAATCTTTATCTGATATGTTTAAACAATAATGGCCTGAGGATGTAACCTCCAGAGCTAACTGTTGTTTAAACATTGTTGCTGTATCATTCTTTAAGTCCAAGACAGTTCCCGCTCTTTTTAGCGAGGCTTTGCTTAGCAGTAAGGGGATGTCAGATGGGACTACTTCTGTTTCTATGCAGCATTTTGTTTTTCCTATCTTGGCTGGGATTTTGACCATTTTTGTGGAATGCACAACATGTCCATCCCCGAACTTAAAAGGCCTGCTGCTGCCTGTGTTTATCACTTTTTGTACGTCTCTCTCATTTAGTCCCTTTACATAGTTATTCAGCCACTTTTCACCACAGACTGTCCTCGTGCATGCTGTATCGATTACAGCCGATCCTAGAGCTTCAACCATGAATATTTCAGAATCTGATTCCTTGGAAAACAGTGTTAAGTTACACTCATCAGGTTCTTCACTGCATTGATTTTCACTTGTCATTTTTACATGCTCTTTCTTGTGTGGGCAGTCTTTCACCCAGTGGTATGTGCTCTGACAAATTCCACATTTTGTTCGTCGTCCATACTTATCAAGCGGGTTAGTGCCTGCGAGTGGTCCTCCTCTAGCTTGGCTACTTTGGGCTCGTGACTGCTCTCTTCCTCTTCTGTGATCCGTGTAGTACACGGCATCTTGGCTCACGTTGATTGCTCCAGTCTTCTGCTCACTCTTCTCACCAAATACTCGTTTGAGCGCTGACTTCATATCAGCAAAAGTGTGCGTACCACACGCAGTTAATGCTAGTTGCTTGTCTTTGACATCAAGGCCGGCTGTATCGAGGAGTTTAAACGCTAAAACAGCGTCGGGCAGAACCATATTAAACTTACGGATCTTGTTGTATTTCTGTTCAAAGTCCGCTATGTATTCGGCCATAGCGACGCCGTCTTTCCTTGACACTCGATCAAACACAGAGTACGCTTCATAAGCCCGGTCTTTCTCTTCTCTCATGAAAACTTTGTCAAGTTCCCGAATCAAAGTGTTCATACCATCATCCTTGTTTAGATCGTCCGCTTGTATTTCTAGAGCAATGTCCCTTGGTCGGCCATCCAACGACAACGCTACAGCCAGTGCTTGTTTTTTCTTGTCGAGGTCCGTCACCCGTCTCCACATTTCCACTTCATTTTTCCAGTTTTCGTACGACTTTCCCTCGTCGAATGTCGGAGGCAGTCTGTAGTTATTAGAGGCAGCCATCCTCTGCTACCATGTTAACTCAATAATGAGACGTTTATTTAATATCAGTTCGTTTACTTTTCCGCTCTCAACAGCATGACAACTTGCCGCTCCCGGCTCACAACATAACACGTCATCACAGCGCGCAGCCAGCACAGCATCATGGGTACCGTAAAGCATAGTATAGAGGTGCCAACAAGTCATGTTAACAGTGCCAGGCTGTTTCGGCCCTCATCAACATAAAATAAAAAATCATCTGGCCACTAGGGGGTTGCACGTACAATCGCGCATGAGCCGGCCGGTGTGCTGTGTCCACTGGAGCAGCACAGAGAGGGGGGAAGACCCTGTGACAGACAGGGGGGGGGAGACCCTGTGACAGACAGGGGGAAGACCCTGTGACAGAGGGGGGGGGGGGAGGGGGGGGAGTCCCTGTGACAGAGAGGGGGGGAAGACCCTGTGACAGAGAGGGGGGGGGGGGACCCTGTGACAGACAGGGGGGAAGACCCTGTGACAGAGGGGGGGGGGGGGGAGTCCCTGTGACAGAGAGGGGGGGAAGACCCTGTGACAGAGAGGGGGGGGAGACCCTGTGACAGAGAGGGGGGGAGACCCTGTGACAGAGAGGGGGGGGGAGACCCTGTGACAGAGAGGGGGGGGGAGACCCTGTGACAGAGAGGGGGGGAGACCCTGTGACAGAGAGGGGGGGAGACCCTGTGACAGAGAGGGGGGGAGACCCTGTGACAGAGAGGAGGGGAGACCCTGTGACAGAGAGGGGGAGGGGGGGGAGACCCTGTGACAGAGACGGGGGGAGACCCTGTGACAGAGAGGGGGGGAGACCCTGTGACAGAGAGGGGGGGAGACCCTGTGACAGAGAGGGGGGGAGACCCTGTGACAGAGAGGGGGGGAGACCCTGTGACAGAGAGGGGGGGAAGACCCTGTGACAGAGAGGGGGGGAGACCCTGTGACAGAGAGGGGGGAAGACCCTGTGACAGAGAGGGGGGGAGACCCTGTGACAGAGAGGGGGGAAGACCCTGTGACAGAGAGGGGGGGAGACCCTGTGATGGTTGAATGTGTCGACGGCGAGAGGCTGCTGACCATGTTATTGTCACCGTGCCTCTAGGTAGACATTGTGTCTGCTCATTGTGTTTTATACCATTGGAATATATAAAGTTTATGAGGTCTCTTTTCAAAGTTCAAGAGTATATCAGTTCAGTTGTTTACTTTCACAGACTAGTCGACTTTCAAAACCACTAGTCAACACTGCATCATAGTCAACTAATCGTTCATCTGTGGTTTTAGGAATAAACAATATAAATAAATAAATAGAACATAGATTTAATTGAACAATACTTTTCTTACGTTATGCCATGTTAAAGAAACCACCAAATTGAAGGTATTTAGAGAGGGAAAGACTGCCCTCGATGTTGTTACTGCAGTCAAACAGTTGGTATCTTTAGACAAGTCGCGGGGGTTTAGCGGCTCATTTGTAAGCAGCCTCTCAGAGCCAATCAGGACTCTGCTATTTCACATACCCTTCTATAGAGCCAATCAGGACTCTGCTATTTCACATACCCTTCTATAGAGCCAATCAGGACTCTGCTATTTCACATACCCTTCTATAGAGCCAATCAGGACTCTGCTATTTCACATACCCTTCTATAGAGCCAATCAGGACTCTGCTATTTTACATACCCTTCTATAGAGCCAATCAGGACTCTGCTATTTCACATACCCTTCTATAGAGCCAATCAGGACTGCTATTTCACATACCTTTCTATAGGTTTGTCCCGCCTACATTAGTTAACCCTTTGGCTGTTTTTGAGACCATGATGAGAATTGATCGTTTTCATTGGGTGGGGGAAAAAGAGATATCTCGCGTGACTAGTCAACTACCTTTTGGGAGTAGTCCACTACTAAAATGCAGTAGTCGTCGTGAATGCCCTGCCTAGGCCGTGGACCCCCATCTGATGAGAGTTTGTCTAACTCAAACACAAATCTGAGAATAGTTTTATCACATGCAATTTTGTCCAGATTTTTCCACAACTGTATTTTAGGCAGAAAGATAACAGTGAAACTATGATCAAAATATTCATCCTTATACATTCTTATATGGTGAAGTTTAACATGTAAACTTGACTAAAGGACCCCTGGTCGTCCCTCGACCCCACCTTGAGAACCACTGCTATACAGTGTGTACTCGGTGTGAGCAGAAACTAGTTCTGTTCTCTAATGTTCTGTTCTATTCTGTTCTCTAATGTTCTGTTCTATCTGTTCTGTTCTGTTCTCTAATGTTCTGTTCTCTTCTGTTTGCTCAGGATACCTAAAGAAGCACCATTCCACCCTGTTCCGTCCGCCTCTCCCGCTACACAAGCTGCACTCCATCCAGAGAATTGGTTTTGGAACGAATAACAAAATCTTTGTGGAGTTTGACTCCCCGTGGTGGGATGCTGACTGTGAAGTCATTTACCTGGTGTGGGAGGACGAGGTGTGTAGTGTGGCCGGACGGTAAGATGCATCTCTAGTATGCATGTTCAAATCTGATTTCTCCCCTGGCTAAAATACAGACTGCCGCACAGTGCACACACACACACACACACACACACACACACACACATGCACACACACACACACACACGCACATTTGAACTATCTGTTTCATCTCTTATCTCTGTCCAGGAGAATATGGTGGACCAGGTGTCAGATATACAGAGATCCTGGATAAAGAAGATGTTTGGCTTCACTGTTCTCAAACCCTCTGAAAGGTCAGGAACCACAAGAGACTCTGATGCCTCCCTCGCTTGTTTCTGTTCTATTTCCAGAAAAATATCAAACAAAATGAATGCATAGATAAGAGTTACGGAGTCAAACCTCTGCTGTGCGGGGGCACCCACGAGCTACAAGTTGTCCTGCCAGTGAAGCGGCTGGCGACTGCACATGTATCGGAGGAAGCATGTGCTAGTCTACAACTCTCCCCAGATTGGCAGACCGGTTGGAGCAATGATCGAGACAGCTTGGCAGGGGGAATTGGCCTAGTACAATGTGGGGGGGGATTACGTTGTGCAACTCCTCATCTTATTATTGATGTCTGCACTCAGGTACGGCCACGTTCTCTGTGGCTGGATCGCTGGTCACGAGTCAGAGTATATGGAGACGCTGCCTGAACAGGAAGTCACACTCGCAGTCACGCAGCTCATCCGAAGATTCACAGGTGAGTCGAAAACCCTTCTGTGTAAAAAAAACAACAACAAAAACGTGTCCTGGTCGCTGCACTAGCGCCTCCTCTGGTCGGTCGGGGCGTCTGTTCGGTGCGGAAGGGAACTGGTGGCAATAGCGTGATCCTCCCACGCGCTACGTCCTGCTGGTGAAGCTGCCCGCCATCAGGTGAAAAGAAGCGGGTGGCAACTGCATGTATCGGAGGAATTATGTGTGTATGTCTACGGCCTAGCCTGGGTAAACCCAGCCCCCACGTGACCTGCTCTCAGACCTGCTCTCAGTCCCTAGTGACTGAGAACCAGAGGTCTGAGAGCAGGTCACGTGGGGGCTGGGTTTACCCAGGCTATCTACGGCCCTCATCAGATCGGCAGAGGCGGTAGTGCCCGGGGCAGCAGGGGGAAGGGGGGGGGACGATACTCAGTGACAGCACATTGCTTGACAGAATCTATCCACCTTATTTTTGAATGCCCCATTGTAAAAGATAATTGTGGGAACAAGGTCCGGTTTAACGTGACTTATTGTTGCAGCTTGCCATTTCCTTTGTTATACTCGGCCGCAGACCCAAATTATAAACCGGAAACTGGAGTCCGTTATAAATATAGTCACGTTATAAACAACTAACCAACGCTGGGGGTCCGTATGGAAACAGTGTTACTCGAAATGGTTAAAAGTTAAATCAATTTGGTCATTCAGTGGTGTTTTACTGCCATGTAAAGGAACTATTACGCATTAGCCACAGTAGCCGACTACCCACAATGCATTACGTTATCCCAGCACCCGAACGACACGGCTGTAGAGCAGAATGGCTCTGCTGTAAAATCCTCACAGACATTCTTTTTGTCAAGTTAAAACCATAGACTGTAAAACAGTCTATTACACCGGAAGCGGAAGAAGCACCCATCAGGCATCATGGCAGCTAGAAGTAAGGTGGATAGGATCCTTCCATGTTCTAGTGATGTTTCTGAGCCTTGATCTTTGAAGCATTGTCACCTGTCAGACACCTGTTGTTGTAAAGTAACTGTGTGTGTTTAGGAAACCCCACCATCACACCGAGGAGAATCCTGCGCTCCCAGTGGTTTCACGACCCCTGGACCTGTGGATCCTACAGCTACCCAGGAAGAGGCTGTTCAGCGCAGGACCTGGACAACTTGAGGGAACCTCTGCCTGCAAAGGGTGCACCTTCTCAGGTACACACACTCACGCACTAGGGCTTTCACATTGCATTAGGCCTACTCCACCTGTTTGAACAAGTCACTTGCACTAGGCCTACTCCACCTGTTTGAACAAGTCACTTGCACTAGGCCTACTCCACCTGTTTGAACAAGTCACTTGCACTAGGCCTACTCCACCTGTTTGAACAAGTCACTTGCACTAGGCCTACTCCACCTGTTTTAACAAGTCACTTTCACTAGGCCTACTCCACCTGTTTTAACAAGTCACTTGCACTAGGCCTACTCCACCTGTTTGAACAAGTCACTTGCACTAGGCCTACTCCACCTGTTTGAACAAGTCACTTGCACTAGGCCTACTCCACCTGTTTTAACAAGTCACTTGCACTAGGCCTACTCCACCTGTTTGAACAAGTCACTTGCACTAGGCCTACTCCACCTGTTTGAACAAGTCACTTGCACTAGGCCTACTCCACCTGTTTTAACAAGTCACTTTCACTAGGCCTACTCCACCTGTTTTAACAAGTCACTTGCACTAGGGCTACTCCACCTGTTTGAACAAGTCACTTGCACTAGGCCTACTCCACCTGTTTGAACAAGTCACTTGCACTAGGCCTACTCCACCTGTTTGAACAAGTCACTTGCACTAGGCCTACTCCACCTGTTTGAACAAGTCACTTTCACTAGGCCTACTCCACCTGTTATTTTTAGGCAATATCTGCAAACAGTCGTCATAAGCAACCTGAAGCTTGTGGATGCATGCTTTTTTTAAATTCACCCACAAGGGGGCAGTATGTATATATATATATATGCAGTGAGCTCTGAAGAGATTAATCTTATCAAGGTCTGAACATAAATAGAATTTCCTTAAGGTGTTAGCTTGTGCATATAACATATGGCGCTGTCTGTACTTGTCATCATCATCAGATATTTGATCTGTAATAAAGTGACCCAGATATTTTGTTTAGTCACAAACAGATAGAACAAAGTGAGGCCCCTGTCCCCTTTTGACTGACTGCTTGCTGTATCCCAGCAGGCTTTGCAGGTGTTGTTTCTTTTGACTGACTGCTTGCTGTATCCCAGCAGGCCTTGCAGGTGTTGTTTCTTTTGACTGACTGCTTGCTGACTGCTTGCTGTATCCCAGCAGGCCTTGCAGGTGTTGTTTGCCGGAGAGGCGACTCACTCCTGCTACTTCTCCACCGTCCACGGAGCCCTGCTGTCCGGCTGGAGGGAGGCTGACCGTCTGCTGGCTCACTACGCCTCCATCAGTCCCTCCGGACCATGCAAATCCAAGCTTTAAAAACAGCAATGCATCTTGTACTAAAGAGATTTTTTATTTTTTGCCAAATTGTGCCAAATTGATTCTCACCGAATCTATGAAGGTTTTCAATGATGAAAGATGTCGAAATAATTTCTGTCAAATTGATTTTTAAAATGCACTCGTATTACATTTAAAGCACTTTATTTCTTACCTGTTATAAGATACAGCACATGAATATCAAGATTAAATGTAATACATTCTTAATACTTTACACTTGACAAATACTTGTTTTTTCTCATTGTAATACCAAATTCTATGCTCTGTGTGTGTGTGTGTGTGTGTGTGTGTGTGTGTGTGTGTGTGTGTGTGTGGCCGAACCTGAAATTGTTGATATAAAGTTAATCTAAACTATATCCATGGGCCATGTTGTCTGTTTAGTCTTGAATGAATACATGAATTATGCATATATATACATATATCAGCAATAATAAAAGGAGAAATCCATCGTAGAAGAGGAAGAGTTTGAGCAGTTTGAGTTCAGGTCCGTTCTCTCAGGGTTGATGAAAGGCATTCTGGGAAATGTAGGAAATTGCTAACTGAAGTAGAAGTAGACAAGGCAAGACAAGAAAAAATGGGTTCACGAAAAAATTTATTATACAACTTACAACTATATACACAACTATACAACACAAAATAACTCCTGGAATGTATTGAATGTCACAGATTGATGATATGTACAACTGTTGTCAGAGTTTCTCATGGTAACTCAGATCCCACTGAGTCCATTTGGGTCCCATCAGGTTTTCTTCAGTAACATCAACATCGAATTATTTGCACAGTTAAGATCTTTTTATACAAGAGATTGTGTTCCTGATCTGCTTCTACATTAATAACAAACATATAAAAAATAAGAAAAGGGCCAAGGCACCTCTTCTGATCTGAATTTGTTGAAAACTCCAACATGTAGGCAATATGCTTTTATCAGTGTCATCACTTCGCAGTCATATTTATTAGTTTCCTGTTAGCAAGGATGTGGAGACATCTTGCTGTTAACAATCAGAAAACGAACAAACAAATATTTTATTCTATTCTATTAGAAAGGGAAACCACCTCAAACTATTGAATTAAAAGAGAGCGAGGTACCAGTGATTATTTTTGAATTGACTCCATTTTTATTTTTGTATCCATATTGCTTTCTTTTGTGGCTTATTTTTCTTTCTTATTCTTTATTAGTATTTTATTATTATTCTCTTTGTCATTGTAAATTATACTTATTATGGTTATCTCCTATCTCCAACACTCTTGGTTTCTGATTGAAGAAGATTACTCAATTTCCTTGGAACATACATTATATAGTATATACGGTAAGTGATGACCATGATGGAGATATTGCCTACACATTCACATGGACAAATTCAATATGAATGAGCAATAAAGGCTTTTTAACTTCTTATTCTTTCATTCTTTCTTTTAATTATTATTACAGACTAGTTGATCTGGTTGTTTCCATACTTTTTGTATGTTTTTTTTTATATTCCCTTTAAAGAACATTCTCTTTTTAATATGAATTCCCACTGAAGTGCTTTTTTCGGAGTTCTACGTTTTGCACAAAAGCAAAAGTTTGTCATCCTCTTATAGCTAAGAGATCAACTAGAATGCTTGCACAAAGAAAGATATAGCCCCGTCATGTTTCCAGTCTCACACATTGTGTTCACTGCCTCTTTCCTGTGTGAAGTGGGGTTCCAAAAACCACAACAAACCCCTAGCTCAGCTCTAGTGTGGGTGACACCAACCAACATAACTGCATAATTACAGCCCACATAACAGACATTGGTTTGTCATGGGATGTTTAGTCTGTCAGCTGAAAGGAAGTTAGACATTAATGGGAAGATCAACTTGGTTTACCTGATGTCTTTATATCAGCTTGTGATGATAATTTGAGCATAAATGCTCCAAAAGGCCTCTCTGATTGGTGTATTATGAAACTGCATCTGAAAAACCGAGGTCTTATGTCATTGCCTATAATGTTTTTACGGACGAGTTGAGAATAAGACTGTTTAGCTGAATGTCAGAATAACCTCAATGGTGATAAGGATGAAGATCATCCACTCTAACCTCAAGCTGTGCTTCTCACTCAGGTGGCTCCTCATGAGGTCTGTCAACTGTGTGCAATATTCCAGCTTCTCGTTCATAACATTGACTCTGCGGTTGATGCTGAGGAACTGGCAGGTCTTGTCATAAAGCTTTTCCAGGTTTTCTCGGTCCCAGTAGAAATCAGGTGTGATGATGAGCAGGTCCGACCTCAGGTTTATACAGTGTCTCAGTGCAAAGAGCACTTCTTCCCTGAAGAAGAACATGAGGGCATCGTCGTCTGGTTTCGCTGCCATCTCTGTCAATATCACCAGCGCATTTGAGGCACCTCTAGGTAAATCCACTTCATGGAAACCATGGTTGATCAAGTCATGGCAAAGCGTTGGCAAATGATACTGATCTGCTGTTGCAAAGGCAATACACTGCATCATATCCTTGTCCTCATCCTGGGAAGGCTGGTTGGTTTTGGATGGTTGTTTCGTTCTCGGCCCTTTGGGAACCCTCTTTCCAGGAATTGTCACTGGTTTCAAACTGGATTTTAAAACTGAACCCTCTTTCCAGGAATTGTCACTGGTTTCAAACTGGATTTTAAAACTGAACCCTCTTTCCAGGAATTGTCACTGGTTTCAAACTGGATTTTAAAACTGAACCCTCTTTCCAGGAATTGTCACTGGTTTCAAACTGGATTTTAAAACTGAATCCTCTTTCCAGGAATTGTCACTGGTTTCAAACTGGATTTTAAAACTGAATCCTCTTTCCAGGAATTGTCACTGGTTTCAAACTGGATTTTAAAACTGAATCCTCTTTCCAGGAATTGTCACTGGTTTCAAACTGGATTTTAAAACGGAATCCTCTTTCCAGGAATTGTCACTGGTTTCAAACTGGATTTTAAAACTGAATCCTCTTTCCAGGAATTGTCACTGGTTTCAAACTGGATTTTAAAACTGAACCCTCTTTCCAGGAATTGTCACTGGTTTCAAACTGGATTTTAAAACTGATTTGACGAGGTTTGTTGAATACGGGCGCTCTTGTCTACTCCTACAGCTAGTCTGCACCCAAGGGTCAGCCAAGGAGCTTCTGAAACGTCTTAACCCATAGTAACAGCTCCTTGGACACATCCTTGAGGCAGGCCAGGTGGAAAGAGTCCTAGGTTGGGATTCATACGCGTGTCCCTGAGTAGGATGGGAGAGGCTGGCCGAGGCAAACAGGCAGACCTGCCTCCTGTCCACTGGCCGCTGAACTCCCAGTCTGAACCACAAGGTCCGGAGAAGCATCTTCATTGTCCTCGTGTTGTCCTCGTGTTGCAGCGGCAATAAGTATGGTCACTTGCAACCCTGTTGTCCATCATGTCAACTGAACTGGCATTTCTTGCTCGCTTGGGCATTAAGCCCAAGACAGCAATAAATGCCAATTGAGTGACTTCTTGCTTGGGAGCTGGAGAGTCACTTTCTTCCACGCGTTTCCTTTTTTCAATCCTGATTCTGATGCGTGCACTTTTTCTCACAGCTGGAGCAGGGGCAATGGTCCGTGTGGCAATGGTCCGGGCAATGGTCCGCAATGGTCCACAGGTCACAACTTCCTCAGCCTCCGCTTCTGGAATAAAGATATAAGAATAAAGATTATTTCTCTTTCAAACAGTGTCGTAGATCTAATATGAGCAAAACTTATTAAAAAAAATTCACAGCTATGTTCATTTCCAAAGGTTTGTGGAAATGGACAATTTCCATAACTCTTCCAGGCTTGGAAAACACAGGAAGCTGGAATCCTCTTCAGTGTATTTTCCCGACCCCGCCGATTTCCCCCCCATTTTCTCCCAAACTGTACTTGGCCAATTTCCCCCTGCTGCTGCCCCCTCTGCCGATCTGGGGAGAGCCGTAGAGTAGCACCGTGCTTCCTGCGACACATGCACAGTTGCCAGCCGCTTCTTTTCAACCCGACCTTTCACTCAGACAGTAGATCAGCCCCCACGGTTCGGAACGTGGTTCGGAACGTCCCTTTTTGTTGTATTTAACGTTTAACGCTAGTGTATGAGAACCCCTGCAGCGCAGCCAGACACAGACATCGCACGCAGAGCAGCACACAACACCCAGACAGACCCAGACAGCAGGACAGGATTGACAAACGCAAGCCAGAATATCCGATGCCCACCAGCAGCAAATCAAGACCAGCAAGAAGCTGCAACCAGCAGCACACGCAGGGGCCAGCGCTGCTGGTTGCAGCTAAAAATATTATTCTGCCAAACAAAATTCCCTGGCCTTCACTGTTTTATTGAAGGAAATTATTTTTGAGGTGTGACTACATTAGAAAAGATTAGCTTCAGAGTCAGTGATGTGCTTGAAATGTTTAATTTCACAAAAGGCTCATTATCTCAGCTTCTAGAAAAAAATTGCTGTTTTGGGGTAAATCAAGCTATCTTCTCCGGCTCATAACTAAAGAACGGAAAATGGGATCAATAAACTTTTTTTTGCAGATAATAGAATAGAGTCTCATCGTTCTTTGTGCGTGTTCAGTGTTTACATAGTAATATCACATAGAGATGCTGCGATCCGATCATGTGATCGGATATCGGCGCGATATCAGCCAAAAAACATGGATCGGATCGGATCGGATTCCAGCGAAAATGACCGATCCAAGGCTCCGATATAAGCACTCCATTCCATGACTCCGCTCCAGGATTTCTATCCAGCATGCAGCAGCAGCAGCAGCAGCACACAGAGGCCGCCGCGTTGAGCCTAGGATGGCCAGGGCCAAAACGTCAGACACACCCGTCCTTAACCTATGTGCGATTCGAAATCACGCGTCCGCACCATAGACTGGCAAACATGGCCGCCCCCAGTGTGGCTGTCTGACAGTTTCAAATTATAACAAAACAACCACTATTGCAATTTGCAATACATGTCCCGCAAGGTTTCTGAGATTAGGGGAAAGTCTGAGCTGGCGTTACGCTAAACCAAACGTGGGGATGAGGCAGCGGATTTGTTTTGGCGTTAATGTTAGCTGTTGTGATGATGGCTAACGGGGCTAACGTTAGCTAGCTGGTTATCTAGTTGCAGGGCAGCGCTCCACAAGCTTGTTGTGACCAAAACCCCCGCATTTCATACTCCCAGAGCTGGCGTAAACCATAGAGAACCTCATGCATTAGCCTACTCAAAATGAAACGTCCAGGGTTTGTGTCTCCAAAATCAACTAACGTTAACGTTACATGCAAGCTAACGTAGCTAGCTGCGGAGCACTCGATCTATAAGGAAAACGAATGCGCACATAGCCTACATAATTGTCAACATCACATACATGTATTTTCTTTAATCTAGACTACAGGCATCATTTTTCAGTCAAAAGTGAAACGACACAGATATGATGGCGTATAGTGAGGCTTTCCATGCCTCACTATAGAACTGGCCCCATGCAAAATTCAGACCGCTGTGATACACTTTACTAAAAAAAAATATTATATCACAATAGTGATGTCAGATTTGCTTAGGTCAGAGCTATGGAATTTTAAATCATCCATCTTTGCTCACAACATTTGCCCTTTCTTTCTTCTTCTTTTTTACCCCAGGTGTGCATAAAATACAGGTTAAGAACTTATGGAAAAGTCATGGAAATGAATTAGATGAACTAAATCGTTTACATACTATATTACCAAAGCACACACATACATACATACCTAACCCTAAAAATGTTTGTTGCCTGCTAGCTATCAGACAGCATAGAGAGACTTAAATATGTGCTGTATCGGTATCGGATCGAAATCGGTATCGAATCGGGTATCGAAATTTGATCGGAATCGGATCGGTTTTGAGCTAAAATATCGAAATCGGATCGGAATTGAAAAATCTCGATCGCAGCATCTCTAATATCACACAATATTCTGTGGGCCTCGAGAAATCACTGAAAACGCTCTGAAACTCTGGCACTGGGAGCGTCCGTTCTCCAAAAGTGGCTGGCACTCAATGAGTTAAGGGAAAAAAAATATTTTTTGAGCTGTGCAGGGCAACAAATGGTTATAAAAAGTATAACGTGATCCGAACCGTGGGTTTTCTGATCCGTGCCAGCCCTATTGCTGTGAAATATATATATATATATATATATATATATATATATATATATATATATATATATATAGTTTTTACATATATAGTTTTATAGTTTTTACATACACATTAACCCTGAGGAGTAGCCGGATTGGGCTGATTTTCAGAAATATTGTGATATTTGGGAAATATCACAATTTTGAACATTTAATTTCAGAGGCTGCAGCAGGCTCAGTTTTAAACCCAGAGTGAAGTTTCTGGTATCATATGAAACTAGAAGACCTAAGGAATCGAATTTGCCAACCATGTCATGCTAGTTTGTCAGGAAGGTGGCTAAATAACACTCCAAATTTAGGCAGAATTTTGGCGAGGGAAAAAAAACATTTTCAAATGGGTCCTCTTTTTCGCAGGTGTGTGTGGCAGGAGGGGGCTTTAACTAGCCAAAATGCTTTTCTGCTGCCGTTTGTCTCCTGTATGCAAAACCATCGCCTGGCACGTTTTAATCCTATTTGTTTATGTGATTGACTAATTGTCATGACTTGTTAGCCAGCCAGCTAGCTGCAGGCTAATGTTACAGGCGGTCCCTGTCTTTTTCCACCTTGAATATAATTTTTTCATATTCGATACTTTTTATTTATATTCAAATATATATTTGAATATCCGTCCTTGTTGGTAATACTGACGTAGGACTCAGTTTCCCAGAATGCCCCGCTCCCTACCTTCTCTGAGTCTCTTGCGGCGGCGGTCGATGGAGGCAACCTCTGACTTCAAGCTCATGTAGCTCTTCCTGGTCTCCTGCAACTTGTCCTGCAGGAAGGAGATCCGCTCCGTGCTCGACATGCTGTCCAGAGAGTCTGGAAAGAGAGAGAGGTGTTTTTTATTCTTTATTTCAGATTCATCACTGCCTCAGCAGCGACTATTCTTCCTGGGGTCTGTAGGGGGTATGGAGAGAGAGAGAGAGGTGTCTGTCCCCCCCCCAATATTTTATCTATATACTTTTTTTTAGTAGAGTGCACGAACAAGACAAACAAACAGGTTCAGACACAGGAAAATAAAAGAAAGGAATGGAAAAAAACGTACATACATCATCAACATTACAGCGCAGTGCTACCAGCCACATCAAGTGCTGGAGACAGAGGTGTTAACACGGGTTACAACTCTGTACTCCACATTCTTGGCTAATTTCCACCACATAGTACTGCATAGTATGGCTCGTCTCAACTCAGGAATCAAAATTGTACCAACCCTGTCATGTTAGTTTGTCAGGAAGGCAGCTAAATAACACTCCAAAGTTCAGCTACATTTTGGCGAGGGAAAAAGAAAACATTTTCAAAGGGGTCCTCTTTTTCACAGCCTAATGTTGGCAGGTGTGTGTGTCCGTTTGGAAGCAGCTAGTAGCCTTATATTGTCATTTAGCCTTTCTGCTGCTATTGCATGGTTCAATCAGCTAATTGTATTTTATTGGGGGGCGGAAATTTGTGAGAGAAAATTTGTCTTCCAACAACCTACCTTTTGCCATGTCAGCTTGGGGGACATTCTCCATATCAACTGATGGTCCATCTTCCAACGGGGGCTGAGCTGGGCTCTCAGACAACGCTGCACCGTTGGGAGAAGACGTCTTCACTTTTGGGCACATCTTCCCAAGTGATTGTTCGAATTCCTATGGAGATCACAATCCATTAAAATAAATAAATAAATAAATAAATACAAGATGCATTACAATTACAATGTGAGATGTAAAACGCAACAACGCTCCTTCATAATCTTACCTCTATCAGGCTTCGTCGTGCAGTGGCCCATTTGCGTAATGGAGAGTCAGGAGGCAGACGTTTGTCAAAAACCTCTGGGCTCATGCCTCCAAATGAAACCCGCTTCTTCTTCAGTTCGCTGAGGTGACTTCCAAATGAAACCCGCTTTTTGCCAGTTGGGGTTTTCCTGTCAGCCAACGGGGGCTGAGCTGGGCTCTCAGACCACGCTGCACCCAGAGAAGGGGTCTTCACTTTTGGGGACATCTTCCCAGGTGAAGACATCTTTGTTGTGGAGCTGCTGGAGGCTGGAGCTGCAGGCTCTTCAAACCTGAAATCACAATGAACAACAAAATGTTAATGGTTCTCAGTCACATTTAGTGTTCAAATGTGTTCTGTATCTGGATATACGCTATAATGATTGATATAGCATATTATCCAATCACTTGCTTTGCATTTACACCTGTATTTACATGTGTTAATGTCTGGAATCCACGTACACACACATACACACACGCACACACACGCACGCACGCAAGCATACACACGCACACACACACACACACACACACACACACACACACGCATGCACGCAGACACACACACATACACACACGTACACACACACACGCGCACACACACGCACACACACACAGGCACACACATGCGCGCACACGCACGTTTGACACAACACACACATATACAAGTGTATATAAACACATATAGGCTAGGCCTATTCTATGTATTACACTGTATTTCTTTGCTATTCTTCTACATACAATTGTATTGGCTGTTTCTCCTACTAGACAGGACAGGACTAGACTAGACACTTTGAAAGTGAAACACAACTGCTGCTACAACTCCATTAAACTTTCAAACTTGTGTGTGTAACGCTACATACATGGCACAACAATCAAACATTCTCCAACATGTCTGACAACATTCATGTTGGCAGTTGCTGGAGAATGTTTGATTGGTGCGCCATGGGCTCAACATGGACAAACGATTCAACATGTTGAATCTGACCCAACATCTCCAAACAAGGACACACAGCCCCATGTCACACCAAACAAACATCTTGATAATTAACGTTCTGTAACGAACATTATAACTGTAGCCGAGTGTTCGGGTCTGGCTATTAGCCTACTTGACACTTTGTTAACAAAACAGAGAGAGAGGCTGTAACGTTAACAAACGCTGGTCTTTGCACACAGTCCGATTGTTTTCATATGCGTGTTTTTTAATCCGTCATCTGAAAACACAGAAGGGTCCCAGCTCGCAAAAATCTGTTGACTGATGTAAAAAACGCAGAAAATCGAACCTCGTCCGAAAATGACGGACGTAATTGTCGGACTCGGTGTGTCAATGATGACACAAATGAGGTCATATTCTTTTTTTTTTCGTGCGTCAATTTCGGAAGAAAATACGGACTTGGTGCCTCAGAGAGACGACGCGACAATGTCGTCGAACAGATGCTTCACAGTTCCCCCAACACAACACACAACTCTCTGACACATACAGTTAGGCTAACTGAGCTAACCGCTAACCATTACTGGAATTACGCAGATTAAAGGCCCATATTCTGCACGATGAACGTTATAAGGAAACTGAGCTAACCACTCAACCATTACTTAAATTACACACATAAAGACCCTTGCTAACTAGCTAGCAAACATTTGTGATTTTACCTGTCGATGTAAACAGTCTGCTCGTCAACAGAATCCACCATGATCATCGCAATCTGCTGCTCTGCTATTTCGTTCTTCACGACACGGAGATGCTCTTCTGTCGGACGTCTACTGCGGTGAAGGACCAAACAGCAACTGCCAGTGCTTAACTCTGAGTGACGTGACGTGAGTTCAGGAGTTCAAATCGACCTCCAATCAGGTAACGCCACTACACGCATTCATCACGTGACACACACGTATGCGCATGCGCACACGTCCCGCACACATACCTTCGCAGTAGGCGATCTTTTTTTTTGGATGATGGCGAAGGCATAACCCGCCCCTCTCTGCCTCTGATTGGCCTAGCGTCAAACTTCCATCCAAACCATTCGCTTGGCTATCCTGCATGACTTCTCTTTCTACAGTCTGTGGTCAGACCGTCAAACTCAGTGGGTCAGACAGACATACAGCAGTTACGCTTGCTAGGCTGCATGAAAGATGCCAGTGTGTTTATGTTTTTAATATACTGTGGCGACTCTGGGTTTAGGTAGGAACTGATGTGGAGGGTGGTTCCTGGGGGGAAGGGGATGAGTGCGGAAACTTCCTCTTCCTGTCGGGTCTGCGCATGCCTGCGTGGGTCTGGATAAGCTAGGAAGCCGGTAGCTAACTAGAGCGTGACAACCGCCGAGAGTTGTAGTGTTAACTGTGAATAAAAAGCCTGTACCGAAGCTGTTGCCTCCTCTCTTCCTCACGTAACGGTCCCGGGAGCGGATCGCTTCAATACGGTAGTCATATATCTATGGTTTATAACGCTACTCTTGGCAGTGCACGTATGTAGCAGATATAGACAGACAATTGATCAAGGGTGATATAAAACAGGGTTATTTACAGGGAACTAGCAACGCAAGCGTAACTGCTGTCTGTCTGAAGCCCCTGGCATATAACGCTAGCTGCTGACAGGTCTGGTAACGTTTCCACTCATAGTCAAAGCACAGAGCACCGAGTCTGTTTGGTGAGTTGGCGTCCTCGTGTTCTTGGCGTGAACCTGCGGCCCGTGACAACATGTAAGTAGTTTGAACTGTGTATGTGATGTGAATGCTGTTTTTAGTTGCGTTGGGAGGTGCAATGTAAAAATGTGTCTTGTCCAGTGTTGGGCAAGTTACGTTATAGTGGCGCATTGGCTGCCAGTGCGAGGAGTAGGACAGCCAGCGCTGTGTGTGTGTGTTATTATGTGCCTTAAATGTATCTTTATTGTGTCATGCTGGGGGCTGTTGCAATCATACAATGTATTTTAATATATTTCTCTGTGTTGCTGGTAGGCTGCTGTCTCTGCTGTCAACCAGACCGAGCAGCAGGTAGGCTTCTGTCCAGACCGAGCAGCAGGTAGTTTCTGCTGTCAACCAGACCGAGCAGCAGGTAGGCTTCTGTCCAGACCGAGCAGCAGGTAGTTTCTGCTGTCAACCAGACTGAGCAGCAGGTAGGCTTCTGTCCAGACCGAGCAGCAGGTAGTTTCTGCTGTCAACCAGACCGAGCAGCAGGTAGGCTTCTGTCCAGACCGAGCAGCAAGTAGGCTTCTGTCCAGACCGAGCAGCAGGTAGTTCTGCTGTCAACCAGACCGAGCAGCAGGTAGGCTTCTGTCACCCAGCTTGATTATTTTAATTATCCATTAATCTGTCGATTATTTTCTTGCATAATTGATGAGTCGTTTAAACTACAAAATGTCACAAAATGGTGAAAAATGTCAGTCACTTTTTCCCCAAAGCCCAAGATGACATCATCAAATGTCTTTCTTTTGTCCTGACCAACAGTCCACAACCCAAAGATAATCAGTTTACTGTCATAGAAGACAAAAAAAACAACAGAAAACATTCACATTTAAGAAGCTGGAACGAGATAATTTTTGTACTTTGTTTTTGAATTAGTCATAACGATTAATCAATTATAAAAATAGTTTGGCAATTATTAACTACTCAATGAATTGACTAAAATGAAAGGGAGCTGTCACACATAAGGTCCCTCCCTCCACCCTCTCCTTTTCTTCTAATTATTCTATATGATGGAAGGCAGATTTAGGGGATCCACCACCTGCACCTTTAAATATGAATCATGTAGATATACTATTTTAATATTGATGTTGCATTTATGATCCGCTGTATTTGTTGTGTAATCTGTAATCATGTCTACTTGTCACCTCCTCCCTCTTCCTCCAGCCTGGGCTGGATTAGTCTTCATTGTTGGGAGGCTATTTAAAAAGACAAAATGTCCTTGTTCTTTATGACTGGGATGAAGATGCACCCTGCGTTGAAACGTCAGTCAATAAAAACGTGTCTACACTTGATCCGTGTGCTCCAGTATCTTTGGATGTTATCTGAAGCCTCTCCTCTAAGATTGCCCTCTCCTGAGAGCCTGCTGGGCTGCTTGGGTGGAAGTGCGCCTAACCTCATCCTGCAAGTGTGAATTCTGTTTATGTTTGAGTCACAATTTTACAAAATACTATAATTTGTATGCATCTCCATCTGGGCCCTTACATTACATTACATTACATCATTTGGCAGACGTTTTTATCCAAAGCGACTTACAATAACACATTTTTGTCAGCAATAGAGCAATCAACTATGCAACACAGTCTATGACAACTACATGGTAGCATGGAGGGGGGTGTTTCCAGGACGCTGGATTACACCGTTAAGCCTTCTTGAGGTGTCGTGGGCCTAACTTAACGAAACGTCGGTGAAGGAAGGTGCCCACTTGAAAACCCCAATGACATGCTTCATACTGCTGTTGGCTAGGGTAGGTAACTGGTGATTTGTGTCTTGTTTATTAGTTTGTTAGCCTGTTAGCTTGTTTTATTCTGGATTGGGCTTCTAAATGTGTTTTTCCTCGGATTTTGGCACAAGGGATAGTAACATCTTGTCCTGTGTATTAATTAATACAACTTCTGAAGGAACAGTGGTACAAGTTTAGTTCAGGTTATTTTTTTATTTATTTTTTTAAGAGAGAAAGAAGTTAGTTCAAGAAGGGCCCAGATGGAGCCTGAAAAGGTGTGTCTTTAGTCTTTTCCGAAAGATCAAGTTCTTGATCTAACTTCTTTCTCTTAAAAAAATAAAAAATAAATCCCAAACTAACCTTAACTTGTATCACTCTTCCTTCAGAAGTTGTAGTTGTCATAGACTGTGTTACATAGTTGATTGCTCTATTGCTGACAAAATGTGTTATTGTAAGTTGCTTTGGATAAAAGCGTCTGCCAAATGATGTAATGTAATGTAATGTAATGTAATGTAATGTATGGAGATCTTGTAAAATTGTGATGGAGAATTTAAAAGCAGTCTCATCTGTGATTACAGCAGAATAAAATGAAGCTAATATCACAATTCATTTTGCCGGCCCATGATGCGTTAACCTGGCGAGGCAGCTGGATTCACACAAGATCATGAGATCATGTCCCTGTCCCATCCTACCATACAGTTCATGAGATCATGTCCCATCCTACCATACAGTCATGTGAAGCAGTTCACTATGTTGCTGTGACCACTTCTTATTGTCCATTTCCATCTCCCCCCGGCCCCTCTTCTCTCAATAGGTTGTGCATCACTTTTTTCTGTCCCCTTCCTGTCTGTCCATCTGTCGTCGCTCCTTGTCAAGCTGCCATGTGTTGGTTCAGCTCAGAGGGCTCCCTCCTGGACTTGGACTTTGTCCCGTGGAGGCGGGTGGTACCAAAGGACCCGGGCTACGAGCGGGACAGGGAGTCGGGCACCTACACCCCTCACCCGGAGAAGGACGGGCAGGTGGGTCACCCTCCTTGCGGTCTTAGTGACCAGTCCTGGCAAGGAGCTGGCCAAGGAGCACAGCGTGAGCGTGGACAACCTGGCAAGCAGGAGAAGCACCAGCTGAGAGTGGGGAGCATAGGCGAAAGCTACAGGTTAGCTTTTCTCTCTCTGCTCTCTTCTCCCTCTCCTCTCCTCTCTTCTCTCTCCTCTCCTCTCCTCATCCCTCTCTTCTCTTGCGATGTTTTATTTTTTAATATACTCTTAAGATTGATTTAAGTTGGTTACCGTAAATTCCGGACTATAAGACGCACCGGTCTATAAGCCGCACCTTCAAAGGTGACTATTTTTTTCTTCTATAAGCCGCACCGGTCTATAAGCCGCGGGTGTTTTGATGTTTAATTACCATATGTAAGGCTTCGTGCACAGAGGGGATTGTCGGGAAAGAGATCAGGTCACTAATCCCCAGACAAAATCACACATTGTGGTATTTTTTGTTTTTTTTACAGTGCACACAGTGTCCGCGGTGTGGTGAAAAGAGGGCAAGAGAGGAAATTAAAACAGAAGTGGATTTATAGTTAGAAAGAGTGCTAAAGAAGAGAGAATTCCGTTTTTTATTTTTTTATTTTAGTTACTCACAGTACTATTGACCAGTCCAACTCAAAAGATATTCGGCAGTTTCACTTTGAGCTCTTGTTCCGCCGCTGTCCATCAATGGTTATGACGAGTCTCGCTGGGTACAGTACGCCAAAGCGATATCCATTGACTCGATGATGCTGTTGTATGTTGCGCGTTTCTGTTGCACCAACGCGGAGAGGTCCTGCCGGACTAAAAAGCGCGTACCCTCCCAGGTGAGGGGCTTCTTCCCCGCAGCCTGGAGGATGAGTTGACGGTCGGGCCAGCGGAGTAGGCAGATGAAGATGGCCCTCGGTGGCAGGCCGGGGTCTGGACGTGGCCGAGGCGCCCGGTGTGCCCTGTCCACCTCTGGTGGTTTCTCTCTCTCGCTCTGCTCTGCTCTGCTCTGCTCTGCTCTGCTCTGCGCCGCGGCCGGGCTGTCTGCAGCCTGGGGTCCGCTCTGCTGTGCGGGAGAAAGGAGGAGGAGGAGAAACCGCCACCTCCACAGCCAGCCACCTCACACACCCCAACTGTTTAATAGTGCCCGGCTCGCATGCCTCTCGGTCGGCTGGCCGGACAATATGCACCCCGCTGCAGCAGCAGCTTCGGGAGGTTTTCTCACTGTGTTCGGGACTTCGGCTCTAACTCGGCCAGATGGCTGGACACGAGTGAAACTCTTCACGGTTGCATTATTTTCTTTAGTGAGTGAGTGGATGGACTTCTGCACGTTTTCAAACTTGTTTTCAAGCTGCTCAAAACCTCTGAGCGATGTCGGACTTAATCGATAGTGTTTCACGGAGTAAAAGTTTAGCCCAAGCGGTGTATCTCCAGCCTCCAGCAGGTGAGTCATTTCCTCATTCATGGCGTGATTGCTTCGTCTTTTTCTTTCTGCTTACCTGTGTTGTGTTATGTTATGTTATGTTATGTTGTTAAAAGAGGGCAAGAGAGGAAATTAAAACAGAAGTGGATTTATAGTTAGAAAGAGTGCTAAAAAAGAGAGATTTTTTTTTTTTGGGGGAAAAAATCCATAGATAAGACGCACCGTTATATAAGCCGCAGGGGGCAAAAAAGGCCAAAAAACGGGAAAAAAGCCGCGGCTTATAGTCCGGAATTTACGGTAATTCTGTTTATTGATTGTGGAGCTAGACACATTCTCTTCAAAGTCCTCTGAGACATGTGCTTGTGAATTAGAGCTATACAAATAAAACTGGACTTGACTGCAGGGCCTACAATGACGGCCAGCTGTCCCCGGCCGCCAAGGGCAGCGTGGAGAGCGTGGAGAGGGACGACCAGCCTCCTCTCTCCCCCTCGCCCCCTACAGGTGCCTTCTCCTTCAAGCCCCGCCCCCAACACCCCTCGCCCCCTACAGGTGCCTTCTCCTTCAAGCCCCGCCCCCAACACCCCTCGTCCCCTACAGGTGCCTTCTCCTTCAAGCCCCGCCCCCAACACCGACAACATGCCAAGGTTAAGCTGGCAGCAGCCAAACGGCACCTCAGCAGTGTGTTTGGGCAGCAGGTGAAATGTTTAGTTCAGTGTTCAATATTCACCTTAGAGCAGCACTTAAAACCTTTTCACACCAAGGATCCCTAATCTGTCATAAATTAGACCATGGAGCCAGTGGTGTAGTGGAGGGTAGACGCAGGTAGACCCACTTACTTTTCAGTCGGCATTGAGTCTGCCCACTTCTAAATCCACTCTGACGCGTATCCATCCATTCAAGTAGTGTGCTGCAGTTTTTTTTTCTCTTTTCTTCCTAAAGGCACGGCCCGCCCTACTCTGCCTCGATTGGCTAGTAGTACTGGGTGCCTGCTTTGGTTTGTTGGGTAAGCCCAATCGGAGGCAGAGTAGGGCGGGTCCTTTCCTTTGCCTTCCTACTAGGATAAAAATGTCGGCTCTCTCTCCTGCGACCTGCCTGCCCCACCTGAGATGAGAAGATGAAGCGAAGCGAGCTACTAACCCTACACTGCCCAAAAGAAAGACTGATGCACATGATGTACAGTAAGTAGAATGTGTGGAATTGTATTTTTATTTATATTTTTTATTTAGGGCTGGGCGATATGGACAAAATCAAATATCACAATAGTTTTGACCAAATACATCAATATTGATATTGTGACAATATTGTAGGGATGACTAATTGCTGCTTTCATAAAATATTGAGACAATGAGATTTTTGATAAATAATCATTAGTAATGTGGATATAATGACTAAGTGGGTAAAGGCAAATAATAGATACAGCCATGCTGTCGCTTTGTGAGATGGCCTCTAGTTGGTTTGGACCTTCAAGCCAATCACGGTGCTTTAAACATGTGACGGCAAACGCCAGTCAAACGGGACACCAAGTGACTTTAAACAAACACACATTCAAATGAGAAGTGTGCAGACAGTTTACTGAGCCGTGGAGCTGAGAGGTTATGTTGTGAAAACGTTGATCAAGAAGAAACTACATTTCCTATTTCCTATTTTCATCCCATTGTGAGTACAATGTGTGCAAGTGAATTCAGCTTCTATGAAATAGCTCTGTTATGAGCGAAGCTAGTCCCCTGTTTTTCTGACGTCGACTTTTTCAGACCATGGGGAACCATGTTAAAGTGATGAACATCATAGCGCTTCCCATACATACACAGTGCAGCCCCCTCCCTCCGCTGCGAGTGGAGACTGTAGGTATCGAAATGCAAATACACCCTTTTCACGGGGGCCATTTTGTGTCGAAAAGGCAGGGTAAACAGAGGTGCAAGGAAAACACTAATGAGCGTTTCCAATGTCCATGATTGGAAGTTAAAACTGAATAATGACATCACAACAGTCTAATCCTAATGTTAATTTAAAATGTGATAGTCCTCTAAATCTGGCTTCAAACGGCCACAATTTTTTAAAAACATTTAAAAAAATGGGCCTGAGAATGTGGGCTTCTACAAAATATGTCCCCTCCACCTTTGAAATCAAAGCTATGTCCATGGATAATATGAGGGCATTTTGGTAAACAAACCGTGTCACTGGGTGGCAACGGCAATGGAACCCTATGGAGCCTGAGTTTGAGCGTCTTGACTCTAGCCGGCTGACCGTGTTTACAATTTAAAAACTGCGACAGTTTAACACGACATGCATATATTATACATCAAACTCTTGAGCTAATTCTGCTCTCACTCAGAATGTCAAAATATAACTGATGTGATGTATACTTTTTGAGATATTAGCTAGTTTATACTAGTTAACTGCCGCGGGGTTACGCATTTTTGGGTGGCAGTGACGTCACGCTGATTCATCCTATTAGGTCAATCATCTAAATGCTATAAAACCTTTCAAACATATTCATTGCAGGATGATGTTTTCATAGAGGCCATTTACAATCTGATCACCAAAAACGCATGTTAATGCCAGGTGTAAATGGCCTCTTAGTTGTTTGATTTTAAGATGAAAATTGAAGCAACACATTTTATACAGTAGTAACCGTTTTATTTTTTACCCCTAAAATAGTCTTGCTTCCCAGACACTCTCTAATACATCATAGCCTAATGTACAACACTGAGCTTGAAAGAATAGATTGCATGGAAAGGGGAGGAGGGGGGGCGGGGGGCACAATCACATAAAAACAGTAACATTTGTAACCTAACCACTAACCCTCCGCCCAACCCTGCTAGGTGGCATGTTGGCTACGCACCACCATCCACAAGCTGGAGTCTTGGGAGAACTTCAGTGCTGAACTGATAGGAAGCGGGTTCTTCTCAGAAGTTTTCAAGGTACTACTTGTCTCAAACTACTCAGTGAGGGACATTATACAACTCTTTTGTGTCCTCACATGTTGTTTTCATGACTAAGATTTTTGTTTGATAAAGTCTGTGGAACAAATATGAAAGCGCATGGTGCTGACCAACACATTTTGAATGTGAATAACTTAGCAGTGGTTCTCAACCTAGGGTCCGGGGACCACCAGTAGTCCTTGAGGGGGTTCCAGGGGGTCCCCAGCAAATTGAGTTAACACAACTAGACAATGTAGCAGATAACTGTTTTGATCCTAGTTCCACTGCTTTCTCTACACTACAGATTGTCATGGAATTCTGGACAAAATCATATCTAACAATAGAAATATTCCCAGATTTGCGTCAGCGAGATCAAATATCAACAAATGGGGGGGTGTCTGTGGCCTTAATTTGTATTAAATTAGGGGTCCTTGATATGGAAAAGGTTTAGAATCACTGGCTTAGAGGCTGTGGTGTGTTTGAAGGAAACAAGTCTGCCTTCACCTAAGTTGGCAACTGTCTCCCAGATGCAAACGCACAGCCTTGGTGAAATGATTTCACTGAGTGTATTACCGGTAGTACTTTTTGAACATTTTCAGCACATTTTAACAATAACAATGTAACTTATTTAAAACAGAAATAATGTTTCATGTTTGTTAATTTGAGTATATATTTTAACTAAAACTGTCGGCTGTGTTTTTTATGTGTTTTTTATATGTGCATTGCTTTGCTGCTTGTTTTTTCGATTATTTTTTTGTAAAGCACCTTGAATTGCCTTTGTGTATGAAAGGTGCTATATAAATAAAATTTGACTTGACTTGAATACCGTTATAATACTGATGACGGTGATAATTTTGGCCACTATAATCGTGATATGAAATTAGTCACATGGTTTCATCATTAGTACACAACTATAAATAGTAGGGATGGGCGCGAGTACTCGGGTACTCGAGCACTCGTTCATAACGTCAGTATTCGAGTAACGTTTCTGCTGTTCGGGTACTCGCCCCACTCCCCACCCCTTTAAAAATGGTACAAGATCTACGCACGCATCGTCATGTGGATCTGGCAGCAACCAGCAGCAACTGCACGGCCGGTCTCGCTGTGTTTCCCTCCCATTCAACGAACACGCCTGGGTTTCTTGTGACTAAACTCTATCAGGCGTCAAGTCAGCCAGAATGTACCAAGTACGTCATCCGCTTTGTTGCTTTCAAAATAAAATGCTTATTGTAACCTTATTTATTTGAGTAATGCGTTACAGCCACAGTTTCACGCCATATAACATTACAACGAGTATTTTGATACAAGGATGCTGCTTCATTCATTGAAATACCTTTTCTCCTCCAACGTGCATCAATAAGCTATTTACTTTTGTTTAAGTAACATTATTTTGAAAGTTTTAACCGGAAGTTTTCCAGCTCTTCCCGAAAATGGTGGCTGGAGATATTCTCCCGAATGAGAACCACGCTTCTTCATAGCGCACGCCCGATAAAACTCATTCAAAACATTGCACTAGTTTACTGACTACACTGTCGTTTCCCATAACGTGAGTCACAAGAAATGTGGAGAAATAATCACTTTTTGGGAGACAATCGCATCATGGTCACTACTATCACTATTCAGCAACAATGGACATGTATTGGAAATCAAATGCCTTCGCTTGTTTCACAACTTGTCTGCTCCAAAGCGCTAATCCAACCATCGGAGATACTGTCTAAAGGTAGGCTTTAGATGTTAGCTTAGCGTCACCTAATATCACAGTCAGTCCCTCTCCTGACAAAAATGCTCCAGGTAGCGCTTTTTCCATGCAAAAATGCAAACGTTATGTGTGAACAGCCCGATACACAGCAGATTACCCCAGCTCAGTCATTACCATAGTAATCACACAGCCCGCGCCCCCAGCGCGAGTACTCGAGCACTCGTTCATAATAGAAGGAGAGTACTCGACTAATTAAATTGCTTAAAATGCCCATCCCTAATAAATAGCAGGAAATAATTTGCTGGGATGGATGGAGGGAGGGCCGATGGTTTATGCATACATGCAGAAGGATTAGGATGTCATAAAAGTTCATCTCTAACGTAGACTCAACTTAGTGAAGCGTAAAAAAAAGTCATTTGAAAATCCAAACTCTGTTCTGTAAATCTACTGTATATTATATACTGCTTATATATACTGCTTATATATACTGCTTATATATACTACTGTATATTATATACTGCCCACCTTTTCTAGATGCAATCCTCAGTTTATGATTATTAATCACCATTCAGGTCCAGACAGACAGACAGACAGACAGACAGACAGAGCTTTGGTGGGTATATCTCTTACTCATCTCTATAGTATATTTGTGTGTGTGTGTGTGTGTGTGTGTGTGTGCGTGCGGCAGCGGGCACGGGCCGCAGCGAGCTGGACGAGCTGCAGGAGGAGGTGCTGAGGAGAGCCAGGGAGGATGAGCAGCAGAGGCGGCAGGAGAAGGAGAGAGAGGAGGCGCTCGGCTTCAACCCCACACCCAGCAAATACCTGGACCTGGACCAGCTGCAGAGCCAGGGTACCATATACACACACACTAGTGCAGTCGCCACTACTGCACTTCAAGTCCATGGCACACCAATAAAACATTGTCCAACAACTGCCAACGGATGTTGGAAAATGTTTGGTTGGTGTACCATGGGCTAAACACAGACAAACAAGGGTTGAACATGTGGAATCTGACCAAACATCTCCAAACAAGGACAGACAGCCATGATGGAACACCGAACAAACATCTGTGTTTGAATGTGTTTGTTCTAGATTGTTTGATTGGTGTGCCCTGGGCACCAGTGTATGAAACTGAGACCTTTGTGTTGAACACCACTTTTATGATTTTTGAAGCGTAAATGCCATCCCCCAAAATTGCGATAGCCAGAAAATGCTTCAAATATCTTTTTCTTCTTCCCCGCCCCCCAATTTGTGAACATTATCTTGCTGAACACAAAAGGTCTCAGTTTCATAAACGTTGTTAACCACAGACCTTATTTCAGGCATCTAACCAAAATCCCCAATACAAAAATCCCATTGACTTCCAGATGAAGGAACCAGGCGATGCTAACTCATTCCTGTGCCACTCCATTGACTTTTCCACGGCAGCCATTTTGTGTGTAAAAGCCAGACCAGTGGTTCTCAAATGTTTTCACATGAAGGACCCCTAAACTGACAGAAATTACACCACGGACCCCCATTTGATAGGATTTTGTCCCCCATATGATAATAAGATGGATGCTTTCAGATGTTTCATTACAGAAAGTGTATAAAACCCATGACCCATTCATATAACAATTCTTATCATTTGCATGAAGTAGGACCATCTCACTCAAACACATCTCAAAATAAAAGTGTTCCAGGTTATTGGACAGAGCTTTTTTGTGCAAATACAATGAATTAAAAATAAAATAAAATCCAGTAGCCTATATCCCACAGCTATCATGCATTTACTTTTCCAAAAGAAAACAGGTGCAACAGAACATCAAAATGTACAAGGACGAGGAGTTTATAGCCTGGCTCCAGACCACTCCTCTTGAGTAGAAGGGGAAATTAGTTTATGAATTAACAATCTTCAGTCTGAATATCAGGCGGAGTTACACAGTCCGAAATGTCGTATGCGTTTTTTTTATCTGCCATCCGAAAAAAGATCGTCACACACAGAGAACCTTGCACACCGAGTCCGATGCTTTTATTATTAAGTTTGTCGTTCTATTTGCAATACGAAACAAATAGTCTCTCCTGTATCCACGTTACAACATGACTGACAGGCTGAGGCAGCAGCGCTGATGTGGAATGGAGAATGCAGGTCGGGGAATGGTTATACTGGACACAATGCTCACGTTCACCTTGCCAAGCCGGCTGTGCACGGTGGCGGGTTACTGGAGCACCGCTTCCCGGGTAGAGAGAGCAGAGAGAGAGGGGCCAGTGAGGTGACCGAGCCGCTCAGACTGGACTCCAGCCGAGCAGGACTCGGCCGCACCTCTGTCTCCACGGCTTATTTTCAACTTGCATGTGTGACAAACTGCGAGCTTTGTCTTCTTCACTGATAGTGAAAAAATTCCACCACGAGGAAGGTATGCTGGTGGGTGTGGTGACTTTTATGCTTGGTTACACGTGTGAGTAAAGGACGTGTCGTTTTACCTACATAGATGTGAGAACAGGGGCATTTGATGACGTAGATCACCCCCCCCCCCCCAGTGACACGCATTGAGCGGAGAGGTACTTGTACATGGAGCGGAGAGGTACTTGTACATGAGAGCGGAGAGGTACTTGTACATGGAGCGGAGAGGTACTTGTACATTGAGCGGAGAGGTACTGTCGACACTTGTACATTCAGCGGAGAGGTACTTGTACATGGAGCGGAGAGGTACTGTCGATACTTGACATTGAGCGGAGAGGTACTTGTACATGGAGCGGAGAGGTATTTGTACATTGAGCGGAGAGGTACTTGTACATTGAGCGGAGAGGTACTGTCGACACTTGTACATTCAGCGGAGAGCTACTTGTACATGGAGCGGAGAGGTATTTGTACATTGAGCGGAGAGGTACTTGTACATGGAGCGGAGAGGTACTTGTACATAGAGCGGAGAGGTACTTATACATGGAGCGGAGAGGTATTTGTACATTGAGCGGAGAGGTACTTGTACATGGAGCGGAGAGGTACTTGTACATGAGAGCGGAGAGGTATTTGTACATGAGAGCGGAGAGGTACTTGTACATGGAGCGGAGAGGTATTTGTACATGGAGCGGAGAGGTACTGTCGACACTTGACATTGAGCGGAGAGGTACTTGTACATGGAGCGGAGAGGTACTTGTACATGAGAGCGGAGAGGTATTTGTACATGGAGCGGAGAGGTACTGTCGACACTTGACATTGAGCGGAGAGGTACTTGTACATGGAGCGGAGAGGTACTTGTACATGGAGCGGAGAGGTACTTGTACATGGAGCGGAGAGGTACTTGTACATGGAGCGGAGAGGTACTTGTACATTGAGCGGAGAGGTACTTGTACATGGAGCGGAGACCGAACCAGCACAGAAAGCATGGAGAAATGTCTCATGGTTAGCACGCAGGCACGCAGGCACACACACACACACACACACACACACACACACACACACACACAGTATGATATTCCTACTCTGCTCCCTTTTACTTTTACATTGTGACCGTATAGTGTACCGTAAATTCCGGACTATAAGCCGCACCGGTGTATAAGCCGCACCTGCAAAGTTGACTATTTTTTTCTTATATAAGCCGCACCGGACTATAAGCCGCGGGTGTTTTAATGGTATTTTTTTTTTTTTTTTTTTTTTTGTGTTTTAATGTTTAATTACCATATGTAAGGGTTCATGCACAGAGGGGATTGTCGGGAAAGAGATGGCTGTTTGAGGAAGCTCCCATTTATTAACATTTCAACAAAACAACATAACACAACACCACCTGTGTTGTTTTTTACAGTGCACACAGTGTCATACAGTGTCATACAGTGTGGTGAAAAGAGGGCAAGAGAGGAAATTAAAACTTATTATAGTTATATAGGATTTATAGTTAGAAAGAGTGCTAAAAAAGAGAGATTTTTTTTTTTGAAAAAATCCATAGATAAGCCGCACCGTTATATAAGCCGCAGGGGCCAAAAAAGGCCAAAAAACTGGAAAAAAGGTGCGGCTTATAGTCCGGAATTTACGGTAGATTGATTGGAGTTGGTCCCTGGTTGCTGCTCCTAGTTCTAGGAAGCTTCCTATTAGAGGATGGGTCAAATGCAGAGGATGAATTTCCCCATGGGGATAAATAAAGGATAACTTAACTTATAACAATATCCACTACACTCTTATCATATACAAATATATTCTTGCATTTAAACAAAAGCATACATATCACTGACTCTAAATGCTTAGTTTTACACAACAATATTTTTGCTTTACTACCACCTTTTTGGTTCCCAAAAAATGCAAGCATGTACCGTACTGTAGATTCAAGATTCAAGATTTTTATTGTCACTCCGTAGTACAAGTATCACGTGTGAAATTCTTGTGCTGTAGGCTCCTTTACAACATAGTGCAAAAAATAAAATAGAAGATATATAAATAAAAAACAAGAGGCAACGGGCAATAGAGCAGTAAGACACGCCACAGACAGTGGCGTATTCACTGCCCATAGTACTGTAACTAACACATGCAAGTCTTAGCAGTCTTCACAAAAGGATTTTCACCCAATTAACTGGTGATTTACATAGCATATAATACAGCACTTTTAACACATGTTAACATACCTGTAATAGTAGGACAAACACAACCACAATCGGTAGGCACTTTAATTAGAACATAAGAATTCAGATAAATTATCGTTGTTGGTCCCAAATTAAACAGAAATTGAAATGTATACATTAATTATTCATTAATCATTCATACTGTTACTCTTACACACATGCAAAGATGCACACAGTTACAAAACCCATACAGACATTCAATTCAGCAGCTTGACTGGAACTGTTCTCAGGTCAGGTCTTTTGTTTCAGGAGGGACTGAAAGCGTGGGCGCACCAGATTGAGGACGGAGTTTGTCTGATTGATGGCAAGAGGCTGCCGGTTGACAAAGAGATCACAGCAGGCCAGGTGAAGGACTCCTGTCACCTAATGATCTAAATCCATATGAAACTGAATCTAAACAATACAACTCGTTCTCTGATTGGAGGGAGGACAGGAGGGAGAATCTAACTCTGGCTTTTCTCTGCAGAGGAGGAACGTGAAACAGACTCTCACTGCTCAGCTGCTCCTCACACCGGTAAAACACACACACACACACACACACACACACACGCACACGCACACGCACACACACACACACACACACACACACACACACACACACACACACTAGTGTTTTATAAAGGCAACCTGGTCGATGTCACCTCAGCAAGGAAAGACATTGGCTCCAATGTGAATGCTGCAGTACATGTCACAGGGTTCCTACGCAGGTCTGGAAAGTCTGGAAAACTATTCAAGATGAATTTGATCATTTCCAACTATTGAATAGATTAGTGATTTGAAGAAAAAAAAAGTCTGCAAAAGCTTGTGGTTCACGTCTGATACTCAGATAATTATGGTAAAATCGGGCTTCTCTAGTCCAATGGTTCTCAACCTTTTTGAACCGTGACTCCCAAAAAACTTTAGGCTGGGGTTCGCGACCCCCCCTCCCGCCGCAACCCAACCCAATGACATTGCGCACGCATTTACACACTGATTTCACTCGCTCACTGAACTCGTTTTTATAGTTTATATAGCTTTATAATACATTAAACCATTGGTATGGGAGATTTCATCATCATGGGAGAAAAATAATTTATTTTCTTTTTTCTCTTTTGACAATCATCCTGCGACCCCCCAAAATAATCTTGTGACCCCCTGGGAGGGGGGGGAGAACCACTGCTGTAGTCTACCAACCACTCAAAGCGCTTTAGTGCTGACATTCACACACACACCCATGACGGCAAGCTACGACGCAGGGTGCTGCGCAACCATCGGGAGCAATTTGGGGTTCAGTATCTTGCCTAAGGTCACTTTGACAAGTGGACTGGAGGAACCGGGAATCGAACCACCGATGATCGGCGGACCGACCTCCTCGTTAGTGGACGGCCCGCTCTCCCTCCTGAGCCACAGCCGCTCCACAGCGTTGAGGTTGTTGTAGAGCCACTTTGAGTCCACAGTTGATGTTGATGTGAAGAATAATGCTCAGAGGGATGCTCGTATTTACCCGGCCACTGCATTATATCAAATCAATTCACCAAAATCAAAACCAGTCAAGAACATGGTTAGAACACAGGGTCTGCCTGGAAAAATATGGAACTTTTAAAATGGAAAACCGCGTAGGAACTAGAGAGCTGCGCGGGCCTGAAATCTCGGCCTGAGCCCCCCCCGGCCCGTGACATGCAGGCCCGTGCCCGACCCGGCCTGGATGAGTCATGAAAGTAATTGGCCCGAGCCCGTTGCGAGGCCCGACATCAATATCACGATATGACAACACATCTCTCTCTCTCCCTCTCTGTGCATGCTGCCGTGCTGCTGAACTCGTTGGTCCAAAACGTTGCTAGACTGTGTTGCCTATAAAGACAACCACCGCAGCTTTCTCTCTGTCTCTCTCTCCCCCTCTCACACATGCTACCGTGGCCTATCAAAATCCAGACATATTGTCTCGAGAAAGAGAACGTTAGATCGTTTAATTGCCAACAGCAACAATGCCCACAAACTGAAACATTATGTCACTCAAGCATATCGAAATTAAAACAGCAGACTTAAGCTGTGTTCACACCAAGATATTTATTTTTCACTCTGTCGCTTGATTCAACCTTTGGAATCGCTCTGTCGCTCTGTTTAAATCGCTCATCAACAGGCACACGAAATGACGGACATCTGGGGGCTATAACGTTACGCAATGTCATGATATTTGTCCACTACGAGCCACCGTCATTGTTTACAAGCTAAAGCCTATCAGCGTGCTCCTAATGCGAGCTCCATACCGGTAGGACAGACTTCACTTCATATCAGCTGTCAGCCTGTCAATGTGGTTTGTTGCCACAGAATAAACCAGCGGTTTGTTCCAAGCCAGTGTGATCCTTGACTCGCTCTCACACGGCAGCCAATCAGCGTTGAACAGCGAGTGACTGATGCCAGCGTATTTTCGCTCGAGTTGGGATATTTCATCTCGGGCGACGAGCGTATTTTCTCTCTATCGCTCTGTCTCTGCCGCTCGGACGCCCAGCGATTTTTCTCCCAGGCGAATATATGCTCAATTGCTCGTTTGCATTGACTTTGTATGTAAACTCGATGCCAGCGAAAAACTTTAATAGGTCGGTGTGAACGCAGCTTTACCATTTATAGCTGCATTGAATAACGTCACATTAGTGTCCTCACAATGTATGGTAGATGGGTTCATTTTGAACAGGTTGAAATGAGCTTTCCCTACTGCAGTGGGGACTGTTTAACTCTCCCCTCGCAAACTTTGTTTTATGTCCATCGATCTTATTTCTCTCTCACGACACGGACACACGCGCAGGGCCGCTGCTGGCCATTTGGGTGCCCTAAGCGTAATTGTTTTGTGGTGCCCCCCCCCCCCCGCAAAACTTTCAATAACTGTCAAACGAAAGACTGCAAAATCATTAATTATGAACGATACTAGTGTATCTCACATTACATTACATGTGGCAAACAAACAATTGTTAGAATTACTGTACATGTCAGCAAACAAGCGATTGTTAAACTGTACATGCAAGCAGGGGCGGACTGGGATCATAATTCAGGCCAGGCGTTAGATACCAAGCAGGCCAGGCCAATACGGGCTGACATGTGTGCCGGCGTCCGAAGGGCGGCGGCAAATTTTTTGGGCTGTTTGAAGCCCAATTTGGGCCATTTGAAGCCAGATTTGGGCTGTTTGAAGCCAGATTTGGGCCGTTTGAAGCCCGATTTGGGCCGTTTGAAGCCAGATTTGGGCCAGTTGAAGCCAGATTTGGGCCGGTTGAAGCCAGATTTGGGCCGTTTGAAGCCCAATTTGGGCCGTTTGAAGCCCAATTTGGGCCGACTCCAATTTTACAATGAGGTGCACCCACTTTAACCCTGAATAAAGTAATAAAACCACTAGTAAACCAGTAGGCAGCGCCTGGCCTGCTGTTCAGTGAGTGGCCTGACTGAGAGCACCAAAAAAAAAATTTTTTTTTTTTTTGGTGCCCTCAGTCACATGATGCCCTACGCAGTCTGCGTACTCTGCGTAATGGGGTGTGGCGGGCCTGCACACGCGGCTTGTTTTGTTGTTGTTTTTTATGCTGACAGTGACAGCACACTGACTGAAACATGTCATGGTGAGGGTGTGTGTGTGGGGACGGTGTGTGCATGTCTGTGCGCTCCTCCTCCTCTTGGTCTCACTCTGCTGTGTAAAATAAAGCGAGTAATACATCTTCATTTAATTTTATTGTTGAAACGGGCCCGAACCCGGCGCGGCTCGGAGCAATTCATAAAAAAAAAGCCCGGCCCCAGCCCGTATTGGCCAGGCCCGAGGGGCCCGCGAGGGTACCCTCGGGTTTGCAGCTCTCTAGTAGGAACCCTGCCAATCATCTCACATATTCTGATTTGTCGCTTCATCTTCACCTCTGGCAGAAGGTACAGGTTGCTAGGAGGACAGAACGCCTTAACCACAGCTTTCCCCCCCAAAGCCATACAACTGTTAAATACTCAACAGTCTGATTCACTGCATATTAGGGGTGGGGGAAAAATCGATACATCATAGTATCGCGATATTTTGCCTGGCGATATTGTATCGATATTTGGACGCCAAGTATCGATATTGCAAAAAAATAAAATAAAATAAAATTGCAGGCCATGCCATGCCAGGCCACCGGGCTGCTATAAACTTTAGTTCCAAGGCCAGCAGTAAACAAACGGTAGCATATTTTAATTTTGTTTTAACAGTAACAGTTTTGTCATAACAGTAATTTACAAATTCCCCAGTTACTGAATGGGCTGCACAAGATGTTTCGTGCAAGTGAAGTGAAGTTGCATTGTTCAAAAACTACCTAAGTACAGTAGTCCACACACACATCCAGTTAAGGTGGACTGTAAGTAGACTGTAACAAACAGTTCAGTTTGTCAGGTGCGTGCAACTATGACATGACTTTATCAAAGTTGTTGGTCTGTTTACTTGACAATGTTGCTGCGATAAAATGGTTGAAGTCAGATGTACAGACCTGAAAATCGTTCTTATATAAACCAGATGTTGACAAAGTTTTCCTTTGGGGACATAATTTGCAGTTGAAAAAGTAAGAAATCGCAATATATCGAAATATCGCAATATTAAATATATCGCAATATCGGCGATATCGCAATACTATCGTATCGTGACTCAAGTATCGTTTTAGTATCGTATCGTGGGCATCTGGTGATTCCCACCCCTACTGCATATGGGGATTGTTTACATGTTTGTTTGTGTGTGTGTGTGTGTGTGTGTGTGTGTGTGTGTGTGTGTGTGTGTGTGTGTGCGCACGTGCGCGTGCGTTTTCTTCTTCTTATGGCGATTTTAAGGCCCTATGGTTGCACTGATATTGTATGGTGTATCTTGTTGTATGTGGTGTATTGCTACTGCTATTTGACCTGTACTGTGAAGGTACCACGGGTGAATAGTGTAGCAGCTCGAAGCTCTTTTTTTTAATACTGTGAGTACTGTCTGTGGAACAGCCAGAGATGGGAAAAGTACACACATTCTTTACAGAAGTACAGTTACTTATGTAAAGAAATACTCTGGTAAAAGTAGAAGTACTGATTAAACGTGTTTACTCAAGTAAAAGTAAAAAATTACAGGCACTGAAATGTAATAAAGTATCAAAGTAAAAAGTATTTCTACCGGCTGTTTCTGTGCAAAGCTAACTGAACCTCATATTAAGATAACAAGAATTTTTGCACACTACGTGCAGTGCGCACAATTCTAGGCTTGGGACTCTGGAGACAATGAGCCAAGCACACATGGACACACAGCTCTCCAATTATAGCAGCAGGATTACATGTGGTGTATGCTGATGGTATTTCATCTCTGATCCTGGATTTGTTTGAAACACAGTCACTGAAGAACTAAATCTAGGAAATGAAAATAAATAATCTGGCAGTCCTTCATGTCAGGTTTGGTGCAACACGAAGTCCTTCATCACTTGTGTTAGTGGTAGGGAGTGGACTTGGTTCAGACGATGTGTGCCCAGCGCTTCGCGGATGCGGATCCGACACACGTGAGCCAGACTGTGAGGAGATCTCTTGGCCTCCTGAAAGACCCTGAACACATCGCGATCCGCCTCTCTTCTTCAGCTGTGCCTTCCCCCTCACCAGTGCCGGGTCGGCACCATGGTCCAGCAGCAGTGCGGAGGCAGTGTGTCCGTCAGAGGGGCGATCCACAGCAGAGCCTACCTACACAGCAACAAGCCCAATGCCAGCCTGGCTGAGAAGGTAAGGCTTTAAGACCCTGGAGAGTGTTTAATGAGGGCAAAAGATGCATACATGACTGGCTTTAAGACCCTGGAGAGTGTTTAATGAGGGCAAAAGATGCATACATGACTGGCTTTAAGACCCTGGAGAGTGTTTAATGAGGGCAAAAGATGCATACATGACTGGCTTTAAGACCCTGGAGAGTGTTTAATGAGGGCAAAAGATGCATACATGACTGGCTTTAAGACCCTGGTGAGTGTTCAATGAAGGCAAAAGAAGCATACATGACTGAAGCTGGCAAACTCCACAGCTGCTGAAGCGGAACGTGGTTTCTACGGTGGCTGTCGGGGTCCAGATGCTCCTGGAAGAGCTGGCAGCAGAGCAGGAGAGCAAAGGGGACTCCAGAGACACACCGGACAGGTAACACAGACACAGATCAGTTTCTTTCTTTCTTTCTTTCTTTCTTTCTTTCTTTCTTTCTTTCTTTCTTTCTTTCTTTCTTTCTTTCTTTCTTTCTTTCTTTCTTTCTTCCTCTCTTCCTCCCTCCCTTCCTTCAGACTAAAACTGCCTTCCCATAAACAAAAGTGCACAGCAGTCTGGTCCCAAAAGGCATATTATTTTGTGCTAATTCTCCCCATGGTGGCGCTGTAGCAACCGTCTGAAGTTCAAAGCTTATAAAATGACCGTGTGATACGGCTTTGCAACTTTTACCAAAATGTTGACCCAAGTGCGAAGAAACTTTTGCTGTCTTGTTCTTTATTATTTTTCAGTGTTTTTCCTCAAATCCAGACCCAAAGAAAAAACAATCCCCAACTTTTCTTTAAAGGTATAAAGTACACTTTTTACATCTTTCTTTCCCCTAGTAGACTAAAGAGTTTTTGCCGTTGTTTTAGATTTGATAGAGGTTCAGACACAAAGCATTCTGAATTGAATACTAAAACCCTTTCTCTCTGTGTCTCTGTGTCTGTGTGTCTCTGTCTCTCTGTGTCTGTGTCTCTGTGTCTGTGTCTCTGTGTGTCTGTGTGTCTCTGTGTCTGTGTGTCTCTGTGTCTGTGTCTCTGTCTGTGTGTCTCTGTGTCTCTGTCTCTGTCTCTCTGTGTCTGTGTGTCTCTGTGTCTCAGTGTCTCTGTGTCTGTGTCTGTGTCTGTGTGTCTCTGTGTCTCTGTGTCTGTGTGTCTCTGTGTCTCTGTGTCTCTGTGTATGTGTCTCTGTGTCTCTGTGTCTCTGTGTCTCTGTGTCTGTGTGTCTCTGTGTCTGTGTGTCTCTGTGTCTGTGTGTCTCTGTGTGTCTCTGTGTCTGTGTCTCTGTCTCTCTGTGTCTCTGTGTCTCTGTGTCTCAGTGTCTCTGTGTCTGTGTCTCTCTGTGTCTGTGTCTCTGTGTCTCTGTGTCTCTGTGTCTCTGTGTCTCTGTGTCTGTGTGTCTGTGTGTCTCTGTGTCTCTGTCCCAGAGCGATTGGGCCTCCCTCGGCGGCTGTTCTGCGCGGTGCGAGGCGCGGCCGGGCCTGTGTGTGTGTGTGTGTGCGACTACCAGTTCAGTGACGAGGGTCTATCTGAGGTCAGGGACAGGCTGCAGGAGATGCTGGACATGGAGACGACAGACCAGGATTTAGACACAAGGCAGGAAATGACTGCTACTGAGAGCAACCAGCGCACAGCAGGTGGGGATAGATAGATAGATAGACAGACTGACAGATATATTTTTGTCGTTTGTCTAGTAGAAAGGCACTATATAAACCCAATCAATTATTATTCAAACCAGGAAAGGACAACACATAATATCCCAAATCTAAGATGATATCGAATCTCATATCACAATAAAGATATATGGTTATACTGCCCAGCCCTACTGGACAGCAGAATCTCATATCACAATAAAGATATATGGTTATACTGCCCAGCCCTACTGGACAGCAGAATCTCATATCACAATAAAGATATATGGTTATACTGCCCAGCCCTACTGGACAGCAGAATCTCATATCACAATAAAGATATATGGTTATACTGCCCAGCCCTACTGGACAGCAGAATCTCATATCACAATAAAGATATATCGTTATACTGCCCAGCCCTACTGGACAGCAGAATCTCATATCACAATAAAGATATATGGTTATACTGCCCAGCCCTACTGGACAGCAGAATCTCATATCACAATAAAGATATATGGTTATACTGCCCAGCCCTACTGGACAGCAGAATCTCATATCACAATAAAGATATATCGTTATACTGCCCAGCCCTACTGGACAGCAGAATCTCATATCACAATAAAGATATATGGTTATACTGCCCAGCCCTACTGGACAGCAGAATCTCATATCACAATAAAGATATATGGTTATACTGCCCAGCCCTACTGGACAGCAGAATCTCATATCACAATAAAGATATATGGTTATACTGCCCAGCCCTACTGGACAGCAGAATCTCATATCACAATAAAGATATACGGTTATACTGCCCAGCCCTACTGGACAGCAGAATCTCATATCACAATAAAGATATATGGTTATACTGCCCAGCCCTACTGGACAGCAGAATCTCATATCACAATAAAGATATATGGTTATACTGCCCAGCCCTACTGGACAGCAGAATCTCATATCACAATAAAGCTATATGGTTATACTGCCCAGCCCTACTGGACAGCAGAATCTCATATCACAATAAAGATATATGGTTATACTGCCCAGCCCTACTGGACAGCAGAATCTCATATCACAATAAAGATATATGGTTATACTGCCCAGCCCTACTGGACAGCAGAATCTCATATCACAATAAAGATATATGGTTATACTGCCCAGCCCTACTGGACAGCAGAATCTCATATCACAATAAAGATATATGGTTATACTGCCCAGCCCTACTGGACAGCAGAATCTCATATCACAATAAAGATATATGGTTATACTGCCCAGCCCTACTGGACAGCAGAATCTCATATCACAATAAAGATATATCGTTATACTGCCCAGCCCTACTGGACAGCAGAATCTCATATCACAATAAAGATATATCGTTATACTGCCCAGCCCTACTGGACAGCAGAATCTCATATCACAATAAAGATATATGGTTATACTGCCCAGCCCTACTGGACAGCAGAATCTCATATCACAATAAAGATATATGGTTATACTGCCCAGCCCTACTGGACAGCAGAATCTCATATCACAATAAAGATATATGGTTATACTGCCCAGCCCTACTGGACAGCAGAATCTCATATCACAATAAAGATATATGGTTATACTGCCCAGCCCTACTGGACAGCAGAATCTCATATCACAATAAAGATATATCGTTATACTGCCCAGCCCTACTGGACAGCAGAATCTCATATCACAATAAAGATATATGGTTATACTGCCCAGCCCTACTGGACAGCAGAATCTCATATCACAATAAAGATATATTGTTATACTGCCCAGCCCTACTGGACAGCAGAATCTCATATCACAATAAAGATATATGGTTATACTGCCCAGCCCTACTGGACAGCAGAATCTCATATCACAATAAAGATATATCGTTATACTGCCCAGCCCTACTGGACAGCAGAATCTCATATCACAATAAAGATATATCGTTATACTGCCCAGCCCTACTCGACAGCAGAATCTCATATCACAATAAAGATATATCGTTATACTGCCCAGCCCTACTGGACAGCAGAATCTCATATCACAATAAAGATATATCGTTATACTGCCCAGCCCTACTGGACAGCAGAATCTCATATCACAATAAAGATATATGGTTATACTGCCCAGCCCTACTGGACAGCAGAATCTCATATCACAATAAAGATATATCGTTATACTGCCCAGCCCTACTGGACAGCAGAATCTCATATCACAATAAAGATATATCGTTATACTGCCCAGCCCTACTGGACAGCAGAATCTCATATCACAATAAAGATATATTGTTATACTGCCCAGCCCTACTGGACAGCAGAATCTCATATCACAATAAAGATATATCGTTATACTGCCCAGCCCTACTGGACAGCAGAATCTCATATCACAATAAAGATATATCGTTATACTGCCCAGCCCTACTGGACAGCAGAATCTCATATCACAATAAAGATATATGGTTATACTGCCCAGCCCTACTGGACAGCAGAATCTCATATCACAATAAAGATATATCGTTATACTGCCCAGCCCTACTGGACAGCAGAATCTCATATCACAATAAAGATATATCGTTATACTGCCCAGCCCTACTGGACAGCAGCATCGCGATGCGGACCTGCACGATTCTGCATCGATTCACAAATGTCAAAAATCGATTATTAATTATTATTATTTTTTATTTTTTTATATAATAAAATAAAATATAATGGAAGTACATGCAGTTGTTTATTTTAATTATGGATCATAATACAATGCAATTCTAAATGCACTTTTATTTTAAAAGTAGCCACACAGTGAGAAAAAAGAAAGTGAGAAAAAAAATCATGTATTCGGGAAAAAAAGTGATGCATCGATTTAAGATGCATCGAGATGCATCGATAATCGTTATCGAATCGAATCGTAGCCCTCTGAATCGTAATCGAATCGTGAGGCCAGTGAAGATTCACAGCCCTAATGGTACCCTTGAGCCATGAAACGACTTGGGCTTTCCGACTAAACTCAATGTAAACCCACGGAAGTAATCTTGACGCTTATGGCAACTGCTCCCCCATTAGTCAACTGCTCCCGCATTAGGGTCTGGGGGGAGGAGCTAACCTCTCCCAGACCCTAACCCTAAACCTAACCTCTCCCACCCCCCATGCCTAAACCTAACCTCCCCCAGACCCTAACCCTAAACCTAACCTCTCCCACCCCCCACGCCTAAACCTAACCTCCCCCCAGACCCTAAAGCACACATGGGCAAAATACCCATGTGTGGCCTGCGATGGAATTGCAATTTTTTTTTTTTTTTTTTTTTACACACACAGTGCACCTGAACGCAACATGCAAGATACCCGCTGAATAAGTGTCCAAATGTTCATGTCATATTCTGGCCAATACTCCACTTCTGTTATAGCATTTCAGTATGGAATATGGAATATCTTTCAATAATCTTTATGACTAAAAGGCTACATTGAAGTAGAAATTTAAATAACTCAAATAACTCATTGGTTTTGGATTTATTTAGCTTCAAGACTGCATTTTTGTTCGTGTGACCCTCAACACAGGCTTTGATCATCCCGGGACACTTACTGATACTTATGCTTAAATTAACCCACTCATATTCTGATTTATTTCAAGAAAAACATTTCAGCTAGTGGAAATTCTAATTGGCTGATAACTTTAAAATCTAGCAGCCATATTGGCAGGTGGCCAAAAAAGTTAATTTCAAGCCCTGAAAGCAGGTGGTGACAATAGCAGTGTGTGAGAAAAGGATCAAATATTGGTGGTTGAATAATGACATCACAACTGTTAATTTAAAATTAGTTATTCCTCTAAACCTGGCTTCAAATGCACCAAATTTTTTGTGCTGGCGCCGTTCGGCCCTCAGCAAAACCTGGTAGCGAGGAAATTTTTTGTGGCCCTCTCTATCATCAAAGTTACCCATCCATGGGTTACGGCATGACAATATTTGTTCGGCCCCCGGCAACAATCTGGGTTTCTCATGTGGCCCCCCATGAAAAATAATTGCCCACCCCTGCCCTAAAGCTTGTGGCATACTCTTTGCGCCCAGCCAAGTGCATAGGGCGCGCGGCGATTATGACGTCATCGCACGGGGCGTGTCGGGGGGCGAGGCCTGAGCGCAGCGCGGCGCGTCCATGGAGATTTTTCTATCTTTGCTGCCTGTGCCTGTGAGATCTCCGTGGTAGGCTATCAGTGGATATCTGCTGTGATTGAGTCCTCACCGTCGTAAAGTCGCCTTTGAAGCATGACGTTTGATTATAACGAACTAGTTGTGTGGCTTAGCCTTCCCAAATGTTGAGGGTCGTTTTTTTATAATTTAATACATAGAATTGGGAACGTTACATTCAATTTCATTCAGACTGCCTGGCGCCTGGAGCTGCGCACTGAGTATGTTCTGTTTTGGCCCGCGCAGAGTGCCCGCGCCCTCCTCGGGGCCCCGCCTCCAGCGCGTGCGTGAAGAGTATGCCAGAAGCTTAAAGCTTGTGGCATACTCTTCGCGCCCAGCCAAGCGCATAGGGCGCATGGCGATTATGACGTCATCGCACAGGGCGTGTCGGGGGGCGAGGCCTGAGCGCGGCGCGTCCATGGAGATTTTTCTATCAGAGCGTCGGGTTTTGCTGCCTGTGCCTGTGAGATCTCCGTGGTAGGCTATCAGCGGATATCTGCTGTGATTGAGTCCTCACCGTCGTAAAGTCGCCTTCAAAGCATGATGTTCGATTATAACGAACTAGTTGTGTGGCTTATAGCCAGTTATGCTGCCTTTACACTTTAAACGTTTTAGAATGGACGTGTGGCTTTCTGCCATGAAGGGTTGCCAACCGTCCCTTAAAATACGCAATTGTCCCGTATTTGTAAACAAAAAGACGTGTCCCGTATTGAACTGATACGGGACGCGCTTTGTCCCGTATTGGAGAAACAATTATGCCCTTTTCCCACATGCGATTTGTACCGCAAAATGACCGGTACGTGGTCTAATGCCTGCATGTGAGAAAGGCGCCGTGCCGGTATAAGCGCGACCCCATCGTCCCCGACATTTCACCAGTTTCGTGCCAGTCAGAAGAGCGGTATGCTCTTAAGGGGACGCAAGTGGAAACGGTTCCAGTCATTTTCCGCGACAGCGGTCCTTCAATCATGGGCGAGGAGTAGCCTACACACGTTGCTTAATGTTCCAGCGGGCATAATCTAATCATTCGCGCACATTAAAGCAAACTGGCGAAATGATCTTGTGATAGCCTAATAAGAGCAGTATGTCAGCTTGCTGATTTCCGAAGGCAACCCCGGACACATCAAACGAAGCCAGTCTGTAAAAAGTGCTTCAACGCGACGCAGGTGAACGGATAAACATCGAACCAGCAACTATTTCTCTCAGACACGGATCCCAACTTCTTCAAAGTGCATCATCTAATCATTCGCGGACATCAAAGCAAACTACTTCCACATTTCGCTTGTGCATTTGCTTTCTCTACATACATACAAGCGTTGAGCAGCTTGCAAGCCTTTCTCGCTGTGTCTGTCCTGTGTGGCTGCTGCTCTCGAGCAGAGAGGGGAGTGGGTAAATCGGCTGTGTTTATTACGCTGGCGGCTTGACGCTGCTCTTAAGTCAAACAAGTGTGATTTATTGTGTGACAACTGACAAGCGAACTTATTTCGAGTTTTGCCGACCCCCCAAATAAGCTCCCCCCTCCCCCCGCCCCCCCAACATACAGGAAAATTCGCTGATAGATTCCCACATGCGCGAGCCGAAGTGTGAAGGGAAATGTCCGATATTGACTTACAGGTAATTTTCCGGTACGCATGTGGGAAAACGGCTTTAGTGCAAAGAGTGACAGGCTATTTGTATTGAGTGAGAAACTCCGTAGCCGCTGCAGCTGCTCTGCCCCTCAGCCTGTGTGGTGTCATGTTATGTCCAACTACCCTAGAATGCGGTTCTCATTGATTGTTGTGAGTCACGACCAAGAGAAACGCTGTCAGCGTTGCTAGGTTCAAATAAACTCTGACGACAGCACATTGAGTAAGCTATTTACATTGTATCAATCTATAGTAGTAACATGCCATTTTGTTGTGTTCAGAAGATTTAATCTGAAATCTAAAATGTTTTTCCACTAATGATTTAAACGTTCATAATACCAGGTTTGTTCTATTCAAAAGAATATGTAACGTTGCTGTTTGCACTGTTAAAAGAAAATGTAATGAGTAGATGCGAAGTTGCATTACCGGTAGGCCATATCAAAATACTGTTCTTTCTTAAAATACAGCTGTTTTAGCCCATTAAGAATGAGAAACCTTTTGTTTTGCAATGCCCAAATAAAATTCTTGAATGATAATCTAGGAATAGGCTACGTGCAAAAATAAAAAAACTGATCAAATTCAGGTTTGCTTGTCTTAATAATAATGGGTAAATGGTAAATGGCCTGCATTTATATAGCGCTTTTATCCAAAGCGCTTTACAGTCACTAGGTACATTCACCCATTCACACACCGATGGCGGCAGGTTACCACGCAGGGTGCTGGCACACCAATGGGAGCAATTTGGGGTTCAGTGTCTTGCCCAAGGACACTTCGACATGCAGACTGGAGGAGCCGGGAATTGAACCACCGACCTCTTTCATCCAAAGCGATTAGTGGACGACCCGCTCTACCTCCTGAGCTACAGCCGCCCCTAAATGGTTGAAGTTGTAGCAATTGCAGTTATGTGATTGCTAATAAGTCCACTACTGACTGCCCCCTGGACCGCCCCCCGTTCCTTATTTCTATTTCAAGAAGTTGGCAACCCTATTTGCACGGGTTAGCTAGCTAACGTTAGCTGGCTAGCTAGCTAGCTATCACATACTCACATACTCTCCCATAGACGCGTGTTTTATGTGTGTCTGTGTGTGTGTGTGCGTGCGTGCGCATGTGTGTGTGTGTGTGTGTGTGTGTGTGTGGGGGGTGTGTGTGATCTAGGTTTTCCCGCTGTTTGCCACCAGTAGTAGCAGAGAGATACCGTGTCCCTTGTCGTCGCCGTGGGAGTGATTCAACATGGGGACAAACCACTTGGGACCCGCACCACGTCGCCCACGGGGCGTTTTCCAGAGCCTGGACTCACTCACAAAACAACGGGGCTTGTTGCCATCACCTCTAGCCGGGTGAAAGTGAGCAAGGAGCTGGGGAGGGGGAGAGAGCACAGACAGCCTGGAGGATGTCACGGCACAACAGGTCAGTGGTCACCGGGGAGAGAGGTTTTCAGAATGGGGAGGTCCTCTCAGTCTCAGGTGATGGCTTTTGATGTTTGCATTCTCTGGATAGTCTGGGCACGCTTTACTCCACTTTTGGCCATGGGGGCGTAAACCAAGGAAACAGGAAACAATACCGGAAACAAGTGCGCCAGAAAACGTCTTTGTTGCCGTTAGCTTGACGCGGCGAGGTTACGTTAGCTAGAGCCTGATAAAAAGAACAACACAAGTTGTATAGTAGCGTTAGCACATTTCTCTAGTAGTCACTGCCGAGGAAGGTTTCTGGAGAGCCAAAGACAAGTACTCGCCATGTGAAATCTTATGATCAATGTCCATGTCTTTCCCAGCACAGGCAGCAGAGATGCTTCAACTGTTGTACTTGATCCTCCATTATCGATAACAGCGGACAGACGACTATAACTATTCCATCAACTGGCTATTTGTTTGAAAAGTAAAGCTTCTGTATTGGCTTAAAATATGTGATAGGGAATCTGCAATGTTTCTACAAGAACTTCTTAAAAAAGTTGGTTTGGTGCGTCCATCTTTTATTTTCCTTTTCGTGGTGTCTGATTCTCAAGTGAACGAGCTGTTTCCGCTGCTTGTTTCCTGTCTAGGGCGGGCTCTAGGCTGGTGTGTGTGTGTGTGTGTGTGTGTGTGTGTGTGTGTGTGTGTGTTAGGATGACGTCATCATTCCTACTTTGACGTCGTCATTCCTACTAGGGATGCACCGATATGAAAATTTTGGCCGATGCCGATAACCGATATTAACATTGCTGTTATGGCCGATAACCGATATTTACCGATGTCGATATGATCTGTATAAAACCACATTTTTTATGATCATCACATTTTGTACATACTGAAAAACACATGTTAACACTGAATTTGAAAAAGTTATGCATTTCTTTATTTGCAAAGCCTTTGGAAAAGCCCATAAATCATAGATTTACTGCATTATTTCATATCAATGTGAAGAATTTGGCTGATAATGATAACCGATATTAACATTGCAACATCTGACCGATACCGATATGACCGATATGTTAAAAAATCGGCCGATACTGGCCGATACCGATATGATTGCCGATATATCGTGCATCCCTAATTCCTACTATGATGTCATCGATCACTGATGATGTCATGATTCATAAGCGTCTTTCATGCCTTTCGCTGGTGATGTCATAACACAGGTGATGTCATATTCACATCTATAAGGGCCTGTTCCTGCAGGATCTCGCCAGTGATTCATACTGTCAGGATCGGTGTTGGACATGTGGATCTATTCGCGGGTAGTTGAGGGCCACGGGAAACTTGGTAGGTCTTGAGAAGCTGGGGTGTTGTGGAACTTGATGGCTGGGGCTGCACAGTTCGAGGTTTGGGAACGGTCGCAGAGATTGCAGAAGTTGCTGGTTGCAGAAGTTGCAGGTTGCAGACGTTGCAGAGATTGGTATGATCCTTGATGTGAATTTATGAATCACTGGCGAGATCCTGCAGGAACAGGCCCTTATAGATGTGAATATGACATCACCTGTGTTACGATGACATCATAGTAGGAATGACGACGTCAAAGTAGGAATGATGACGTCATCCTAACAGTGTGTGTGTGTGTGTGTGTGTGTGTGTGTGTGTGTATTCTGTATTCTGTGACAGACCATCTGCTGTCTGTTGTGCTGCATGTTGTTGAGCTCTCAGCAGCAGGGCCGGGCAGTCAGCTGCAACCTTTCACCAGTCACACTATCTGTTCTCAGAGACAGGGCTGTCATGATCTATCAGGAAAACGAATGCGCACATACAGTATGTTGCCGTCATGCCAATAAGAGTCTAAATGTAATTTTTTATGTTTTATCTGCAGACTAAGCAGCTAGGCTTTCGGTTCTATAAAAGCCATTATTTTTTGTATTGACTATTGAGAATTATATCACAATAGTGATGTCAGATTTGCTTAGGTCAGAGCTATGGAATATTAAATCATCCATCTTTGCTCACAACATTTGCCCTTTCTTTCTTCTTCTTTTTTACCCCAGGTGTGCATAAAATACAGGTTAAGAACTTATGGAAAAGTCATGGAAATCCATTGGTCAAAATGTGTATGAACCCTGAAGGGTTAAATTGAGCATTTATGAGAGATTTCAAAAATATCGAGATATATATCGTGTATCGCGATATAGCCGAAAAACAACGCGATATTCTTTAGAGGCCATATCGCCCAGCCCTAATTTGATTGTTATGTTTTAGTTTTACATCAAATGAATTAGATGAACTAAATCGTTTACATACTATATTACCAAAGCACACACATACATACCTAACCCTAAAAATGTTTGTTGCCTGCTAGCTATCAGACAGAATAGAGAGACTTAAATATGTGCTGTATCGGTATCGGATCGAAATCGGTATCGAATCGGGTATCGAAATTTGATCGGAATCGGATCGGTTTTGAGCTAAAATATCGAAATCGGATCGGAATTGAAAAATCTCGATCGCAGCATCTCTAGCTGATGCGTGGAAGAAAATGTGAAGTCACATGATCAGGATGCTTTTTAACCAAGCTACAAAATCTGGAAAAGTATAAAAAAAACAATTAGATCATTTCCAGGTCTTGAATAGTTTGGGAATTTGGGGGGGATGGGCAGTCTGGAAAAGTATGGAAAATGTTGTGGTCATCCAGGTCCGATACACACAAAATTCTTGCTTTTATATTCTTGTAGAGCCATTGTAGAACAATCTTCATCTATAGTGATATGACCTAGTTAGGGGCAAGATGTCTCTGTGTAAATCTATCGAACACCAGACAGAATCTTCAAAACAAGTCATGGTCTGGAAATCATATGGAATATTTTGAATTGAAAATGTGTAGGAATCCTGAAGACGCGACGCTCCCCGCCCCCTCCAGCAGGGGGTGCAGAGGGGCAGAGCTCCCCCCTCCTCCCCCTCCCCCCAGGCTGATCCAGAGAATGGAGAGCGGCTATGAGAGCAGCGAGAGGAACAACAGCAGCCAGGAGCTCAACCTGCCTGCAGAGAGGTGGGCAGGCACACACACATACACAGTACACACACACACACATACACAGTACACACACACACACATACACAGTACACACACACACACACACACACACACACACACACACACACACACACACACACACAGTGCCTGAAATGGGCTGATTATTATGCCTTCATTCACTGGTTCCCAATCTGCGGTACCCCTAGGGGTACGTGAAGGTACTACAGGGGGTACTTGAACGAAAGGGGGAAATTAAAATAAATTAAACGTTAAAATAAACCTGCTCAGGGGGCACTAATTACAACTCTTTCACTCCATTTCTTCTTTTGTAACGTCATATCCTTCAAAAGGTGGTTTAACATTCATTCATTGCATCACATGCTATAGTTTTCTCTGGCAGTTTTCTAAGCAAAATGTTGTAGTCAGGTAAAGGGGGTACTTGGGAAGGGGGTGCTGAAATGTCTGTATGAAAAAAAGTGCTGCATAGACGTGACAGGGCTTCATGAAGGCAGACAGCACCACCACTCACCCCCTGGACGGCACGGTGGCTCAGTGGTTAGTGCTGTTGCCTCACAGCAAGAAGGTCCCGGGTTCGAACCCCGGTCCGTCCCAGGTCCTTTCTGTGTGGAGTTTGCATGTTCTCCCTGTGTTTGTGTGGGTTTTCTCCGGGTGTTCCGGTTTCCCCCCACCACCAAAAGACATGTATGTTAGGGTTAATACTCCTGTCAGTGCTCCTGAGCAAGGCACTGGCAAAAGAACTGGAGTTAGTCCCCGGGCCCTGCACTGTGGCTGCCCACTGCTCCTAGTTCTAGGAATGTTCCTAGTAGAGGATGGGTCAAATACAGAGGATGAATTTCCCTATGGGGATAAATAAAGGATCACTTAACTTAACTTAACACACACAGTGAGTCAAACTGCAGCCAAAAACAAAGCTGCATAGATCAAGTGAAGAGGTGTCACTCTGGCCCTAAATTAGGTAGCCTCTTGTAAGTACCTGTTCTGCAACAACAACAACAACAACAAACATTCTGCTGATTGTATAATGCCTTACATTCTGATGCAGGACTTGTTGGGCGAAACAACAATGGATGTATATTACTGTGTAGAAAAAATAGATAAATTTATATTGTGAGCAGAGTGATGCCTCCTCACATGATCTGATGAGCAGAGCAGTCAGCGAGCCGAGCACAGGGCCGTTACACTGTCAATCATGAAGACATTCATGGTGATCAAATGCCAATGATGTCAAATCAACACTACAGGTGCCAGAGAGAGAAAAGAAAATGGAGGATGTGCCGCACAAATGAAAGGTATGTTAATGCACCAAGAAGGAATAAAGATACGCGTTGGTTCATCCAGGACATGGTAGTCCTAGGCTATACCCCCCCGACTGTAATCAGCTGACAGCCCGTTGATTGGATCAGTGTTTAATCATCACACCAATCACATCCCTTCTCACAACAAGGCGGTCCGTTTAAATATGGCTGTCTTCTACACTGGTCTTTGCTACTCTAATGCTGCCACACACATCACTGCTGCTCTCTGCTGCAAAGCTCCATCACCCCAGCCTCCAGCTTTCTAGTTCAGAGTCTGCATGGCTCAAAGGTCAAACATGTATTCTTGCTTTGGGCTCACTCTTGTTTACCCATGGGGGGATTCTGCATTGTGCTACCTGATTAGCTTAGCATGCTGCTTGGCTAATCTAGGGAGCATCTTCTGTAAAGAGCAGAGCCATCAGTGTCAAACATAACTATTTCCATTTGTTGCTGCTCTTTCAGTGAGGGGAAGGTTCCTAAACAGTGGCGTGAAGCTGAGGTCATCCCAATACCCAAATCACGCCCTGCCCACATAGACCAATTAAGACCAATATCACTGACATCTCAGTTTGCCAAGATAGCAGAAAAAATTGCCCTCCAGTGGATTTTAAAGGATATTACATTTGATTCCAGACAGTTTGGCAGCCTTAAGGGTCGGTCTACCACACATGCTCTTGTCAGCCTCATAGATAGTCTGTAAAACACTGACCAGGCTATAGCTCAATCTGCTCCCTCGTAGCTACAGACTTTAGCAAGGCTTTCGACAGAGTTAACCATAACATAGCCACCAGTAAAATACTTGCAATGGGACTAAGACCTGAACTAGCCCTATGGCTCTGTAATTTCATCTCTGACAGAAGGCAGAGGGTCCGCTACCAGGGTGCACTATCTGAATGGGAGCATCTTTCATGTGGTGTTGCCCAAGGGACATTGCTGGGAGCAGTACTCTTCCTGGCGCTTATTGACGATGCTGCCCAGGACTCCACCTGCCCTGTATGGAAGTATGTAGACGACATGAACCTGCTGGAAGCTAGAAAACACATGCAACCATCACAATTACAAAGCCAACTTGACAATCTCCATAGATGGACAACCTCCAATGACATGCTTCTCAATGAGAAGAAATGTCTGGTCATGCATATAACATTCAGCAGAAACCCACCTTCACCTCCACCGCTCTCCATCAACAACACTGTTCTTAAAGCTGTCCCTAAACTCAAAATCCTTGGCCTCATCATTCAGAATGACCTTCGCTGGAACAGCCAGGTGGATGCCATAACATCAAATGCAAATAGGAAATTGTTCTTCTTGAAGCGCCTCAGGCGTTTTTCTGTCTCCACTGATGACCTTCTAACCATATACCTTGGATATGTACGACCTTTACTGGAGTATGCTGCCCCCATCTGGAATGCTGGCATCACACAAGCTCTTTCATCCCAATTGGAGCGGGTACAGAAGAGGGCCTGTCGCATCATCCTCGGCCCCAACTATGACCACTACCCAACCGCCCTGTTAAAGCTAGGGCTCACTGACCTGGCTTCCCGACGTGAGCAGATCTGTCTGTCATTTGCCCAAAACCTCCCAATTCGCCAACTGGCTACCCCCAACACGTCTGCAGATCTCTTGCCGTATAACCCGGAACTGTCATAAACTGAACAATCCCCTCACAAAAACACGCCGCCATCAGAACTCTCCCATACCATATCTGACTAGACTCCTGAACCAACATATTATCCCATAACATGTCCTGTTGATTTAGTTTGCTTTTGTCTATGCCTGAAGTTCTATTTTAGTTATGTGCTGTTTTGAATTTTAACTTGTGTCGACGTCTGCTTTTTAACCTGTAAATTGGTAATTAATTATGCCAATAAAGTACTACTACTACTACTACTACTACTTGCAAGAAATGGATAAATCTATGACGAGAGTGTTCCTGACTGAATGTTAGTTTTCTTACAGAAAACACCAAAAGGTCAATATTGTTTTGTTAACCCAACTTATTCTGACCCCTATCTGAAACCGCCTCGTCCCAAAGATTGATTTACAAAATAAATGGGAAGCTGGACACCTATACAGAAATCTGGGACCCATTTCTATCTCAGATCAGGGAAGAGTAAAATCTGACAAATCTGACACACCAATAATTTAAAACCAAACCTATAGTGCAACATGTTTGACTGGCGGGAGGGGGTTGAGTTCTTGGTTTGGGAGAAAATGGTTTCCTTTCAGTTCAGATCAAGTATGCAGGCTGTTGTGTTTTTTGTTTGTCTAACAGAATGTTTGTCTATAGTTGGATGCTGTTGTAATATAGAACGATAATGCAACATTACAACTTATATCTGGTTTGCACATGTTGTTTATTTTTATTTGTATACTATTTTACGGACTGTGTTTTTTGTTTTGTTGTTTCTTTGTGAGTGTATACCAAATTGTAAATTGAACTGGACTGACGTTTGAATATCTGCAAAGGAAACAATAAAAACTATAGTTGAAATATTGTTTTGTTGCCACTGCCTCTAAAAAGCACAGGCAGCTCTGTCCATCAGTTATGTAAAGATGATATTGCCCTCTTCTCTTCTCTCCTCTCTCTCTCTCTGCAGGGAGTGTGTGATGAAGAAGCCTTCCTCCTCCTCTTCCTCGGGGCCGGCCTGGAGGAGCGTGCGGGCGAGGAGCAGTGGAGCTCTGCTGCACGAGTGCAGGGGGAATTTGGGTACGGCACAGCGAGTGTGTGTGTGTATAGGCGTATGTAGTGTCTATTGAGTGTTTGTGTGTGTGTGTCTTCCAATTTGCCTCAAACGTCGACTTGGACTCAAGGATTTGATTTTGGGCGTTGAAGGTAACACTTCAAGGTCACTGTGACCTCATGAACACCATTTTCTAGCTCATTAATGCGATATCTCAGGAACGCCTTGACGGAGTTTTCTTAGAATTTGGCTCAAACGTCCACTTGGACTCAAGGATGAACTGATTACATTTTGGTGGTCAAAGGTCAAGGTCACTGTGACCTCACGAATGCCATTTCCAAGCTTGTTCATTATCATTAAAACTGTGGTACCGTGATTACAGGGCTTTGAAAAACATGATAAATACTGTCCATCATCAACCTAAGTTGGCAACTGTCTCCCAGATGCAAACGCGCAGCCTTGGTGAAATGATTTCACTGAGTGTATTAGTACTCTTTGAACATTTTCAGCACATTTTAACAATACCGTTATAATACTGATGACGGTGATAATTTTGGCCACTATAATCGTGATATGAAATTAGTCACATCGTTTCATCATTAGTACCCAACTATAAATAGCAGGAAATAATTTGCTGGGATGGATGGAGGGAGGGCGGATGGTTTATGCATACATGCAGAAGGATTAGGATGTCATAAAAGTTCATCTCTAACGTAGACTCAACTTAGTGAAGCGTAAAAAAAAGTCATTTGAAAATCCAAACTCTGTTCTGTAAATCTACTGTATATTATATACTGCTTATATATACTGCTTATATATACTGCTTATATATACTACTGTATATTATATACTGCCCACCTTTTCTAGATGCAATCCTCAGTTTATGATTATTAATCACCATTCAGGTCCAGACAGACAGACAGACAGACAGACAGAGAGAGCTTTGGTGGGTATATCTCTTACTCATCTCTTGTGTGTGTGTGTGTGTGTGTGTGTGTGTGTGTGTGTGTGTGTGTGTGTGTGTGTGTGTGTGTGTGTGGCAGCGGGCACGGGCCGCAGCGAGCTGGACGAGCTGCAGGAGGAGGTGCTGAGGAGAGCCAGGGAGGAGGAGCAGCAGAGGTGGCAGGAGAAGGAGAGAGAGGAGGCGCTCGGCTTCAACCCCACACCCAGCAAATACCTGGACCAGCTGCAGAGCCAGGGTACCATATACACACACACTAGTGCAGTCGCCACTACTGCACTTCAAGTCCATGGCACACCAATAAAACATTGTCCAACAACTGCCAACGGATGTTGGAGAATGTTTGGTTGGTGTACCATGGGCTAAACACAGACAAACAAGGGTTGAACATGTGAAATCTGACCAAACATCTCCAAACAAGGACAGACAGCCATGGCACACCGAACAAACATCTGTGTTTGAATGTGTTTGTTCTAGATTGTTTGATTGGTGTGCCCTGGGCACCAGTGTATGAAACTGAGACCTTTGTGTTGAACACCACTTTTATGATTTTTGAAGCGTAAATGCGATCCCCCAAAATTGCGATAGCCAGAAAATGCTTCAAATATCTTTTTCTTCTTCCCCGCCCCCCAATTTGTGAACATTATCTTGCTGAACACAAAAGGTCTCAGTTTCATAAACGTTGTTAACCACAGACCTTATTTCAGGCATCTAACCAAAATCCCCAATACAAAAATCCCATTGACTTCCAGATGAAGGAACCAGGCGATGCTAACTCATTCCTGTGCCACTCCATTGACTTTTCCACGGCAGCCATTTTGTGTGTAAAAGCCAGACCAGTGGTTCTCAAATGTTTTCACATGAAGGACCCCTAAACTGACAGAAATTACACCACGGACCCCCATTTGATAGGATTTTGTCCCCCATATGATAATAAGATGGATGCTTTCAGATGTTTCATTACAGAAAGTGTATAAAACCCATGACCCATTCATATAACAATTCTTATCATTTGCATGAAGTAGGACCATCTCACTCAAACACATCTCAAAATAAAAGTGTTCCAGGTTATTGGACAGAGCTTTTTTGTGCAAATACAATGAATTAAAAATAAAATAAAATCCAGTAGCCTATATCCCACAGCTATCATGCATTTACTTTTCCAAAAGAAAACAGGTGCAACAGAACATCAAAATGTACAAGGACGAGGAGTTTATAGCCTGGCTCCAGACCACTCCTCTTGAGTAGAAGGGGAAATTAGTTTATGAATTAACAATCTTCAGTCTGAATATCAGGCGGAGTTACACAGTCCGAAATGTCGTATGCGTTTTTTTTATCTGCCATCCGAAAAAAGATCGTCACACACAGAGAACCTTGCACACCGAGTCCGATGCTTTTATTATTAAGTTTGTCGTTCTATTTGCAATACGAAACAAATAGTCTCTCCTGTATCCACGTTACAACATGACTGACAGGCTGAGGCAGCAGCGCTGATGTGGAATGGAGAATGCAGGTCGGGGAATGGTTATACTGGACACAATGCTCACGTTCACCTTGCCAAGCCGGCTGTGCACGGTGGCGGGTTACTGGAGCACCGCTTCCCGGGTAGAGAGAGCAGAGAGAGAGGGGCCAGTGAGGTGACCGAGCCGCTCAGACTGGACTCCAGCCGAGCAGGACCCGGCCGCACCTCTGTCTCCACGGCTTATTTTCAACTTGCATGTGTGACAAACTGCGAGCTTTGTCTTCTTCACTGATAGTGAAAAAATTCCACCACGAGGAAGGTATGCTGGTGGGTGTGGTGACTTTTATGCTTGGTTACACGTGTGAGTAAAGGACGTGTCGTTTTACCTACATAGATGTGAGAACAGGGGCATTTGATGACGTAGATCACCCCCCCCCCCCAGTGACACGCAGATCGTTAAGTGTTTGAGAGTGACAGTCTGTCTGTCTGGAGATGTGAATGATTTGATTTTCAGGGTTTGTGGGCAACAGGAACAGTGCGCGCACGGGAAGTGACCAACGGGGGGAGGCTAGTCTGGGCACCTTTCACCCCACTTTTTCTCATGGGGGTGTAAACCAAGGAACCGGAAATAAGTGCACCAAAAAACTAGGGATGGGCATTTCTAGCAAAAACACTATTCGAAATTCGCTGGCCAAAGTCGACTTTTAATCGAAATTCGGAAAAAAAATTAAAAAAATAAAATTGTGAGTGAAATGTTCCATTGTCTCCCCTGATTCTAAGTCTTAAGGCTTTATTAATTAATAGAAAAAGCTTCTGCTGTGGATTTTTAGCTCAAACAAGCATTGCACCACTGAAGTAAAGAACATTTTACATGACATTGACATTTTTGAAAATAAAAAACAGTTTTTACAATCATGAGTGGTTCATTAAATATTTAGTAGGCTCAGGTCTGAGTGCCAAAGGGGTGCCAAAGTCACCCCCTCTCCCTCTTCATGGGATTTCATCCGCCATTCATTTTTCCATAAACCTTGCTTAAAATGCTTATAAAAAATGTTTTACTTGCTCAAACCAAGCGATTCGACTATACTTAGAATCAGGGGAGACAATGCAACATTTCACTCACAAATTTTTATTTTTATTTTATTTATTTTTTTACTTTTTTTCTCGAATTTCGACTTTCAATAATAAAAGTCGACCTTGATAATAACAACGATTATTTGGAAATTCGATGCCCATCCCTACAAAAAACGTCTTTGTTGCCGTTAGCTTGACGCGGCGAGGTTACGTTAGCTAGAGCCTGAAAAGAACAACAACACAAGTTGTATAGTAGCGTTAGCACATTTCTAGTCACTGCCGAGGAAGGTTTCTGGAGAGCCAAAGACAATGGAGTATTCGCCATATGAAATCTTATGATCAATGTCCATGTCTTTCCCAGCACAGGCAGCAGAGATGCTTCAACTGTTGTACTCGATCCTCCATTATCGATAACAGCGGACAGACAACTAGCGTTATAACTATTCCATCAACTGGCCATTTGTTTGAAAAGTAAAGCTTCTGTATTGGCTTAAAATATGTGAGATTGTGAATCCGAAATGTTTCTACAAGAACTTATTCAAAAACTTTGTTCGGTACGTCCATCTTTTGTTTTGTTGTTTGCCGTTTTATTTTCTGATTCGTTGTGTCTAATTGTCAAGTTAACACGTTAAGTGCCATAGCCGAGATAATTCGTCTTACATAATCCAACGCTTGAGTGCCAGAGCCGAAATAACTCGTCTTACGTAAACATTTTTTTTTTTTGACGGTGGGACATCAATCAACCCCTTTTACATCTTCGAGATAACTATTGGAGCAAGAGCATGTGTGTAATCTATTTTACCGACCACTAAGTGGCGACAGAGACAGAGAGAAGCCACAGCCACGGGACCCGTGGACCAAAAGCAGCCGCCTCCCGCGGAAATGGCTTGGCGATTTTACAGTCAGAAGCCCGGAGACACACACACAGAACGGACAGAGATCCCCTCCCCCCAGAGCCGCGGAGCAACGCGCGAACACACACACACACACACACACACACACACACACACACACACACACACACACACACACACACACACACACACCGCGGGAGCAAGCCATTCAAGGAAATGGCGAGGCGATTTTACAGTAATCCATTTCAGACTCGTCTTGCCCGAGAGCGGCCGCGCGCAGGCAGCAGCACACAGAGAGCGGAGAGCGATTTGCAAAATAGATTATAGGTGAAACACACTTTGAAACACCTCAGAAAGGCCAGAATCAACATCTGCCCATCGCCCACGCATTCCCCGGCCCATCTTGACTCGCACAAGGAGCGTCCGCACGCAGGCAAGCAGGCAGGCAGGCACGCAGACAGGCAGGCAGGCAGCAGCAACGCGCTTCTGACACGCCCGCTGTTAGAGCCAGGAGGAAGGAGGAGAAGACACACGGAGGGAGGAGTTTGAATGAGAGGGGTGTTTCCTGTTGTTATGGAGGAAATTACTGTTCAAAACTATTGTTTAGAATGTCTGACGGTCTTACTGATGCCAAAAATGAATGGTTAAAGTGACTGTTTCACAAAAAGCCATTTATCTCTGAATAAATTTCCAGACGCTGAAACCATGCTGTACTCAACGGCTAATATCTACATAACTACTAACTCTGCAAACTAACTCTTTTAGACAGAGAAAGCACACATTCTATTAGTTATTTTTAGATGATTGGTGTTCATGAATTCTTAACAGAAAATAATCCTCGGCTGTTGTAAAATGAGCCAGAATCGTCAAAAACACCCCTGGCACAAGTTACCTACAGGATTGAAAACATGGCTGGCACTCAATGTGTTAAAAAGCTATTTCCACTGTTACTTCCTGTCTAGGGCGGGCTCTAGGCCGGAACAAGGCAGGGTGACAAAATCACTTGTGAACGGAGGCCAGGCTCTTTCTCTCGGCGAGAAGAGCCTGGTGACGCGAGGTTAGGGGAAGGCAGACAGTCAATGGTGGGTTGAGTGACAGTAGGAGAGTGTGTAGTTTTGACCAGCCTGTCTCTGATGTTGGGGTTGCGTGCAAAGGCAATCCTTGGGGGTTCAGTGAATATACCATGAGTCTGTAGGACTCTCCAGTGTCTAAGCAGGCAGCATTTGATTTTGATGGCCAAGGGGGAATACTGTAGTGTGGCAGTAACCCTGGGCGGAGATGAGTCTGGTGTTTTTGGCTGTAGGAGAATGTCCCTATGGGAGTGGAACGTGCGTTTATAGGCATGAGAGATGGGTTGGCGTCCATAGCCTCTCTCATGAAACCTCGTTTTCATCTCAGTGGACTTGGTTATGAAGTGGCGTTTGTCGCTGCACAACCTGCACAAGCACATGAACTGGCCTGTGGAGAGATTGTCCTTGAGATGGGAGGGGTGATAGCTAGAGGCGTGTAGGAGAGTATTCCTGTCAGTGGGTTTGGGGTAGATGGAGGAGTTCAGTTTGTTGTTGTGTTTATATATGGAAACGTCAAGGACGTCTCACAGTCTAAAATTGTGTGTAGATATACTGTATATGATGTAGTCTATGACTGCCCTTTGAGACATGCTTGTGATAAGGGGCTATAAACATAACTGAACAATATTTAGTCTGCATCTTTTCTATCAGAACGTAAAGGCCATTTACACGTGGCATTACCATGCATTTTCTGACATTAGATTGCAATCAGATTGTGCTTGACCACATTAGCCTGATTTCATTTACACCTGGTGTTAACATGCATTTTTCCTTATCCAGATAACATCCAGATAACGTATTAACACCCAAAATGGTTGTGCTCATAATCCGCATAAAGTAGCTGTATCCACATTAAGAGGACACATGGCATTTACACTTGTGTTCAATGTGTACACAATGCGTCCCTGACCACCTCCGGAGGCGGTTTGGCCAATCAGATTGCAATCTATCTTCAATGTGTCTTGGGGGCGTTTACACCTGTACTTTCAAGTGGTCAAGCACACTCAGACTGCAATCTGATGACAGAAAACACATGTTAATGCCAGGTGCAAATGGCCTCAGAGCCATTGAATCTATCTACTAAACCCTATTAATTAATGTATCAGAGTGAGTGGCAATACACCTGGCAATTTAGATCGGTAACCATGTGGGCAACAAAGTGACGACTGAGAAGATCTTTCTTTCTTTCTATGTGATTAATCATTAACTCATTGAGTGCCAATGACGACTATAGTCGTCAATTCAAATAGTAACGTTCAGTACCAATGACGACTAAATTGATTGATCCAATTGCGTTTTTTGACGGTGGGACGTGGATCAAAGCCAGATCCATCTCCTGTGAAAGTATGGTGGATGTTGAATGTGTAAAAGCTATTCTACGGACCCATTAGGTGGCGACAGTGCTCTCCAGATTAGAGAAAGGCGAAGAAAAAACAGAAGAAGTCATGGGGAAACGGAAATTGCATCGGTATGCATCGATATGCATGAAGCATAACGTTAGCTGTGCCTGCAGCAGCCAATCTGCTGCCACAATTGAGCCCCTCCGTGTCCGCTGCGATAGCCCCATCCACATGATTAGTTGTGGAGTTGTTATTATTCTCAACTGGAAGCGCTGGAAGCCGGTGACAAATACATGCGGAACGCTGTGAAAAAGCTGGGTTTTCAGTGCAGAGCAAACTCAGCAGAGAGCCACCAAAGCCACCAGAGACACACCCACGGAGGAGGGGTTTGCAGTAGAGGGGGGTGGGGCACGCAGGGCAGCATACAACACCGACCCAGACAGACCCAGACAGCAGGCTCGATGGACAGATTGGCAAGCTAGAATATCTGATGCCCACCAGCAGTAAATCAAGACCAGCAAGAAAGTGTAGGGTCTGCGCACGCAGGGGCCAGCGCTGCTGGTTGCAGCTAAAAAATATTATTTTACCAAACAAAATTCCTTTGTTTTCGCTGTTTTATTGAAGGAAATTATTTTTGAGGTGTCACTATATCAGAAAATATTAGCTTCAGAGTCAGTGATGTGCTTGAAATGCTTCATTTCACAAAAGGCTGAATATCTCAGCTTCTAATTTGAAACGTCTGTTTTTGCTGAAAACAACCTATCTTCTCCGGCTGATAACTAAAGAACGGAAAATGATATCAATAAACTTTTTTTGCTGATGATACAATAGAGTCTCATCGTTCTTTGGGCATGTTCGGTGTTTACATAGTAATATCACACAATATTCTGTGGGCCTCGAGAAATCACTGAAAACGCTCTGAAAGGGCTGGCACTGGGAGCATCCGTCTTCCAAAAGTGGCTGGCACTCAATGAGTTAATGCAACAATGCTGAGGCAACTCAGTTGCCCAAAACAAGTTGCCCGTTGTATCACTGCTGTCATCTCTGATGGTTTTGCTGTTATGAGCTGTGATCCCACACATCACCTTGTCTGAGAACGTCACGATGTTGAAGAGCGAGTCTCTGAGGCAGGCTTTAGTCAGCAAGGTCTGGATCAGCAAGCGGGTCACTGACCCCAGAACAGCTCTCATGTCCTCAGAGCTGTCCAGGACAAAAACCATGTTGCAGCTCCGCTTGTCCAGGAACAGTGGTATCGCTCTTATGTCAGCACTGTCACCCTTGTCACCGAGCTCGACCAGCCGGTCCAGTATCCGGTCCGCCATCTGATTGGTTGGCCATGCACGGGCCTCTGCATGGCTCTCTGGCTAATTACACGTTAAGAGATGCAGCCAGGGGCCACAACATATGATAGGAGGGCATCTCCAGTCCAACCCTGAACAAAAGGCCCTATCATATTCACATATGAAATGGGTGTGTGAGTTTAACTCATTGAGTGCCAGCCACTTTTGGAGAACGGAAGCTCCCAGTGCCAGAGTTTCAGAGCGTTTTCAGTGATTTCTCGAGGCCCACAGAATATTGTGTGATATTACTATGTAAACACCGAACACGCACAAAGAACGAGGAGACTCTCTTCTATCATCTGCAAAAAAAAGTTTATTGATCCCATTTTCCTTTCTTTAGTTATGAGCCGGAGAAGATATAGTCCATGGGCCAAGGCAAAAATCGGTACCACCTGAGGTGACCGCACGATTTTGTTATTTTTGTCTTCCTACATGTCTCTAGTTTATATTTTGGTATGATAACCCTGCCGATTTGGTAGCTTAAGGATAGTTATCACTCTGTAAACAAACCTACCCTCATATGAATGACAAAACCCTGATTTCTGTGTATTAGTCCAGATGATATGTGAAAATGATGTTCCCTTTTTCGTAAAAGCATGAAACTTGGTACGCTTATAGTTTGGGGCCCTGTACAGTTTCAGAAATTGACCCATAGCAAATATGCCTTGTGGCGGCCATTTTAATTCTGCCATATGCAAATTATGTAGTCTCCTGAACCACACATGCTAACACTGAAAAGGAGATGTCTATCCCACGTTTTCATGGTCAAGGATTACAATGATACCATATAGAACATCATAAACTGTTAAAGTGACTAATCAATGGTGAATTTGATGACGTTGTGAGAAGGAAATTACAGTATCTGATAACTGATGCTATAACTTCAAAGCCATGACCATTCTCTGGCTAAGATGTTTTGATGAGTGATTTGACTTATAGACCTTTTGTTAAAATAGCGCCCAGGTCCCTCCTAAAGATCCTGGGATTTTCCTTGCCAGATGGCCAAATCCAAGATGGCCACTGGCGCCATGTTAAAAAATTGACTTTTGACCCAGAGCACATAGAATAATGTATGAAGCCACTTTTCGGTGTAAGTCAACCACGAGGAATCCGATTCTGACATCAGTTTGACATTATGGCATAGTTTTGACCCAGAATTCCAAGATGGCTGCCATCCAGTATTGTGGAAATGTAACTTTTGAATGGGAAGGTATACTGTGCGTTTGGGGTTTACCACAAGGAAGGAGATTAACAATGGTGGATGTTTTGGGAGTCATTTCAGAATTATGTTAACTGAAAAGATGTTAATGTCAACACCCATTTTACCTTGGTACTGCTGTACCAACTACCCCCAGGATTTCTTGCATTAAAATATTTAATGAATGTATGACAAGATAACTAAAATAAGCTCTTTTTATTAGCTGTGGCTATAGATTCTGAATCATCAGATTCCGCTCATTATCTTTAGCCAAGTATGCTGTGTCATACCGGTCGATCACACAGATGATAATGTATGTCAACATCACCATGGCGGGCAAGGATGATGGATGACACCTTGTGGACATAGTCCGACCACTTGTATGGGGTGCCATCTTGTGTCTGCCAATTGCTGATGGAGTTGCCATCCTCTAGATCATGCCCATGTCAACGAGAGTGATGTAGGGTTCTTGCAGCCCTACAGATTGGAGATAGAGCTTCTAGATGCGCTTGCTCTTCTGCGTCTTCCTGTATGTGCTGTAGGAGTTGAATAAGGCCACACATTCATCAAAAACACAATGTTCCAGCAACTCGTGGAGGTTTACAAGTTGACCACAACCAGGTCAATCACTGCCTTGGAGCGCTCCACTCCATCTCAGCAGCTCCTACCTTGAGTTCCTCCCCGGGTAGTCTCGCTTGCCAGACTCCCTCCCTACAATGGCAGAGTCTGGCTGCTAATACCTCCACCCTGGTATAGGGGGAAAAGGCTCCGTTCACCTTTACAACTATCCACCAAAACTATCAAGCAGGCCTGCTTTATTGCACAATCCAGATCCAACCGTTTTCAGCATGTAGCAACGAGCTAGCATTGTTGATGTTGTTGTTTCACAGTGGCACAGGCATTTGAGATAGACAGATTCGACACAGAGGGAGTGGAAACGAAATCCATAAATGGTCGCCACCAGTCAGTCAGAGCGGGTTGGAGCATGCATGCAGGGAGGAGGGTGGAAGATGATTGTGATGCTGCAGACGCAAAGTGCCGCTGTGTGTAAATTCAGCTCGAGCAGGACCCTGGCCATTTACACCAGATGCACTGCTTTGCTCGGCGCCGGTGACAACTTGTACTGACTTCCTATCTGGCTTCACACAATCACTCGCGGGTCTCACACAAAAATAGATCAGACGCCAAAACAATCTCTGCATGGGGCGAGCCGGCCGCATCACGGCTGGTCTGACTGAACGGTCTAATGTGCTAACAAGTCAAGTGCGCCAAAATAAAACTGGCTGCGCTTCCAGATGCTTCGTCACTTCAGCGTCTGGTGTGTTTGCACCTTTTCGCATCCATTTTGAGCCATGCCTCCATGCATGAGTTCAACTCCTTCCCGTTTGACCTGGCCTCCCCAACCCTCCCCAACCCTCCGCCTGTCTCTGATGAACTCATTGCAGATTTAAAATCAGCCCATGCTGCAGGAGAGGAGAAGTTGACCAGATTCTTGCAAGTCCCGGGGGCCCTATCTTCGCAAAAGCGGTACGCCGCGCGCAATGCAAATTGGGGGCGTGCACAAGCGCATGCCTGTTATAATTTTACTGGACATAGGCGTGCCACAGTCAGTCGTTTCTGCACAGAATACGGGGCAGCACCTCTTATGCGCTAAAAAAAAGCACCTCTTACGCGATAAATACTCCGCTGCACTTGAGCGCACCATAATCTCTATGCTGTGCAGCGCAGCACAGAGTAAAATTCCTTTTGGATATGTCATTACACACGGACGTGCCACGCCAGGACATCAAATTCTGCTGCTAAAATTGGATATTGGCAGATAATTCGGTGAGGCAATCAACTATAACTCACTGAGAAACTTTTATCACATCGCAAAGAGGAAAATTTATTGAGAAAACTTGTTGGACAATGGACATTCACCTTCACCTATCCCATAGTCTCGCTGGCCAGCCTCCCCTCCCACGCAGGTCTGCATAGTGGGATTGCGATGGGCGGCGCTTAGCGGCAGTGCCCTTGGAAAATAGTTTCCAACAATCCAACTTGCCGTTTTCAGCGTGTAGCAACGAGCTAGCGTGTAGGATTCTGCCGTTAGCTTGCTAGCTAGTTAGCGTTGTTGTTTTCACTGAGGCGGCAGGGCACTATTTACAGCGACACACAGGGAGGAGGGAGCGGAAGCTGCTCTGATTGACGTGGTCGGAGCCAATGACAGAGCTTGTAATAAGCCGGGAGCAGACATCCGGCAACCACTGAAACAGTCGCTCCAATGGGGAGCAGCTGTAGAGCAGGGGAGGGCTTATCCCAGTTGCCTGTTTCGGTGGCGCCAGACTCCTCTCCCGGTAGGGAGGGGAGGCTGGCCAGCGAGACTAACATAATTATGAAATTACCCTCAAAACACAATACTTGTCATTACTAAACCATGTTTGGTAGGCATGGATTTGCAATTAAAATAGCTATAATTCACCATTGTTAATCTCCGTTCTTACTCTAAAAATGGTAAACCCCAAACACCACATAGGTATTATGTTGCCATTCAAAAGTTAAGTTTTCACGCTACTGGATGGCAGCCATCTTGGAATTCTGGGTCAAAATTATGTCAGAATGTTAAACTGATGTCAGAATCAGATTCTTTGTGGTTGACTTACACCGAAAAGTGTCTTCATACATTATTCTAGGTGCTCTGGTTCAAAAGTAAATTTTTCAAGATTGTACCAGTGGCCATCTTGGATTTGGCCGTCTGGCAGAAAGTCGCAGGATGTTTGGGAGGGGCCTGGGGGCTATTTTAACAAAAGGCCCATAGAAGTCAAATTACTCATCAAAAAATCTTAGCCAGAGAGTGGTCATGGAATTGAGGTTATAGCATCAGTTATCAGAAACTGTGATTTCCTTCTCACGTCATTAAATTCACCATTGATTAGTTACGTTAACAGTTTATGATGTTCTGTATGGTATCATTGTAATCCTTGACCATGAAAACATAGGGATAGACATCACCTTTTCTGTATTATCATGTGTGGTTCAGGAGATATGATGCAAACTACATAATTCACTTATGGGGAATTAAAATGGCCACCACGAGGCATTTTTGTGATGGCTTAATTTCTGAAGATTTACATGATGAACATGATTTTCACATATCATCTGGACTAATACACAGAAATCAGGGTTTTGTCATTTATATGGGAGAAGGTTTTTTACAGAGTGATAACTATCAATAAGCTACCAGATTGGCAGGGTTATCATACCAAAATATAAACTAGAGACATGTAGGAAGACAAAAATACAAAAATTGCGCGGCCCCCTTAGGTGGTACCGATTTCACCATTGGCCCATGGACTAATTGCATTGTATCCTTCTCAAAACACCACTGAATTCACCAAAACACCACTGAATTCACCATTAACTATTCATGTGAACAGTTTATGATGTTGTATAGGGTGTCATTGTAATCCCTGACCATGAAAACATAGGGGTAGACATCACATTTTCTGCGTTATCATGTGTGGTTCAGGAGATATGATGAAATCAGGGTTTTGTCATTTTTTGGTGGTAGGTTTGTTTACAGAGTGATAACTATCCTTAAGCTACCAAATCGGAAGGGTTATCATACCAAAATATAAACTAGGAAGACAAAAATAACAAAATCGTGCGGTCACCTCAGGTGGTACCGATATGTCAAAATTTCAGCCTTGGCCCATGGACTAATAGGCTGTTTTGAGCAAAAAGACAGGTTTCAAATTATAAACTGAGATATTCAGCCTTTTGTGAAATGCAGCATTTCAAGCACATTCACTGACGCTAGCAAATATTTTCTGATGTAGTGACGTGGTGTAGTTCTGTGGAGCCTGCGTGCCCCACCCCCCTCTCCCCGCCTTAGCTGCAAACTCCTCCCCACACGCACCCAGTCTATTTTCGGACCCTCTGTTTTTGCGCCGGGCGGCTCCCAGCGCGACAAGGAAATGCCAAACGGGACTGCAGGGATAGGTTTGGCCCTTCGGCGTCGGGTGCTGCCTTTCTGGCGGGTAATCGTGTGGAGAAACTATATGCAGACAGACAGACAGAGGCAGAGGAGCTCAGTTGTGTGCGCGGATTGACTGATGTTCGCAGCCCGACGTCAGCTGCAGACAGAGCAATCTATATGGCTCTGGCTGCAGCATGCATCGGCTTCTCTTTGATCACGGCTTTTTGCTGCAGTTTTCCGGACCTTTCTGTAATCTGGAGAGCACTGTCGCCACCTAATGAGTCCGCAAAATAGGTTATACACCTTCAATAGCTCCCATATTTGTACAGGAGATGCCTGATGCTTTGATCCACGTCCCACCGTCAAAAAACGCAATTGACGACTTTAGTCGTCTTTGGCACTCAACGTTACTAAAGCAATTGACGACTAAAGTCGTCATTGGCACTCAATGAGTTAATACAATAGTGATTTTACCTTCCACTGAGAGTTGAGTAAGGAGTTGACAATTTATTGATATAAGACTGAATTTAATTGAATTCTAAAAGTTATTAAAAGTGGTTAAAAGTTATTATAGGATTACTTTGGATGCCTTTTTTAGCCCCAATAAAATAAATAAATAAATGGCCATTGTCACGTGGATAGGGCAATGTATCAGGAGAAATTATATGTACAACAATAAGCCCGCAGCTTGGCTGCTGCGTGGCCTCGCCTGCCCTATTGGGTGTGTGTGTGTGTGTGTGTGTGTCTGTGTTGCTCACTAAATGTTGCCACATCAGTGATGTCACAAACAATGCCTCCTTGTGTGCACGTGTCCATTATGATATCACTGATGACATCATCTGTGTGTGTGTGTGTGTGCCCCCCTATGACATCACTGATCAGTCTTGTCACAATGCCTCCTTGTGTGTGTGTGTGCACGTGTGTGCGTGTTATGACATCACTTTTGACATCATCACTTTTGACATCATCACTGATGACATCATCACTGATGACATCACATCATTAGCTAATCAGCCTAATTAACACATTGGGTGCCAGCCATGTTTTCATTCCTGTAGGTAAGTTGTGCCAGGGGTGTTTTTGACGATTCTGGCTCATTTTAGAACAGCCGAGGATTCTTTTCTGTTAAGAATTCATGAACAGCAATCATCTAAAAATAACTAATAGAATGTGTGCTTTCTCTGTCTAAAAGAGTTAGTTTGCAGAGTTAGTAGTTATGTAGATATTAGCCGTTGAGTACAGCATGGTTTCAGCGTCTGGAAATTTATTCAGAGATAAATGGCTTTTTGTGAAACAGTCACTTTAACCATTCATTTTTGGCATCAGTAAGACCGTCAGACATTCTAAACAATAGTTTTGAACAGTAATTTCCTCCATAACAACAGGAAACACCCCTCTCATTCAAACTCCTCCCTCCGTGTGTCTTCTCCTCCTTCCTCCTGGCTTCAGCGGGCGTGTCAGAAGCGTGTTGTGCTGCCTGCCTGTCTGTCTGCGTGCCTGCCTGCCTGCTTGCCTGAAATGGATTGGATTACTGTAAAATCGCCAAGCTTGCTCCCGCGGTGTGTGTGTGTGTGTGTGTGTGTGTGTGTGTGTGTGTGTGTGTGTGTGTGTGTGTGTGTGTGTGTGTGTGTGTGTTCGCGCGTTGATCCGCGGCTCTGGGGGGAAGGGATCTCTGTCCGTTCTGTGTGTGTGTCTCGGGCTTCTGACTGTAAAATCCAAGCCATTTCCGCGGAGGCGGCTGCTTTTGGGTCCCGTGGCTGTGACTTCTCTCGGTCTCTGTCGCCACTTAGTGGTCGGTAAAATAGATTACACACATGCTCTTGCTCCTATAATTATCTCGAAGATGTAAAAGGGGTTGATTGATGTACCACCGTCAAAAAAAAAAAATCTTTATGTAAGACGAGTTAGTCCGTCCTTGGCACTCAAGCGCTGGATTATGTAAGACGAATTAGTCCGTCTCTGGCACTTAATGTGTTAAAGAAGCCTTTTATACATCTAGACTCAGGCTGCACTGGCTTAATAGCTTACATGTAAATTATGTTATAATACAGCCTTATCTGTGAAGCTGAAACTTAATACAGCCTCATCTGTGAAGCTGAAACTGTTTTTTATTTTCTTATCTATTTTATACTTGTAATTATTGTACTGTAGGGTATTGTAATTTTTGTACGTTTCTATGGACTATGTGTCTGAAATAAAGACATCAATCAATCAATCAATCAATCAATCTACTCCAAAGCTCTTTAAAATGCCTTGGCCCTTATTTTATTTCTTTTCCCCTACCGATATTTTTCCTCTCTTTCATGACTATTTCATGGTCACCGGAATATTGTCTGTCAAATTTATTTGTATAGCCCAACCCAAACAGTCTCAAAGGGCCTCACAAAACCAGCGCCCGACAGAATCCAGTCCCAGTACTAAATGTATATTAGATTTGGCTAACATTGTTCTTTTCGTTTTCAGAATGATTTTTATTTACAACAGAAGGGCACAGCCATGGGCAGCAAAATGGCACCTATTTATGCATGCTTATATATGGGTTTCTTTGAAAATAATAATAATCCAGTGAACCCTTTTCATTCTAAAATTCTCCTGTATCGACGTCATATTGATGATATTTTTGTGATTTTTGATGGCACCGCAGATGAACTGACTCATTTTCATCTCTATTTAAATTCCTGCAATGATCATTTGAAATTTACTTTACAATATAGTCCTGAACGTATCAGTTTTTTGGATATATTGATTTACAAAGATAATAATCACATCCACACTGATCTGTTCCGTAAGCCCACGGACCGCAATACTTTGCTTAGGGGTGACAGCTATCACCCACAAGCCCTTAAAAAAAGTCTACCGATCAGCCAGCTACATAGGGTCCGCAGGATCTGCAGCCAGGATTCCTCTTACCTGACACAGGCTAATGATCTATCAAACCGATTTTTAATCCGTGGGCACAAACAGGAATGGGTGAATGTCGCTAGGGACAGGTTCAATCAAATTACGCAGGCTGAAAGCCTTCAGCCCAAGGTTAAAACTACAAATGCTAGTGGTGCAAGTCCCTTATGCTGCACCAAATATTCTCCACTAGGGTCCCTTTTCAGAAACGTCATCCAAAAGCATTGGTATATTGTTGAGTCAGACCCCAAACTGAAAAAGTGTTTTACTGGTGCCCCTAGACTCGTTTTTAAACGTCCCGCTAACCTGAGGGACAGTCTTGTTAAATCAGACATACACTCTCCTATACGCATAATTTTATGACTGTGCCTGATGGTAACTATAAATGTGGTGGTTGCACTCAGTGTACTTTTACACACAAATGTAAAAAGTTTAATCATCCACATACTGGCCGCAATATAGCCATACGTGGAGCCATCACTTGTAGTACAACACATGTAGTTTACCTTATTAGCTGCCCTTGTGGTTTAGCTTATGCGGGCAAAACATCAAGAGCGTTAGGCTACGCACCAGGATCAGCGAACACAGAAGTAATATCAGGAAGGGGGATGAACGCAACCCAGTGGCCGTACACTTTAAACTAGCGGGGCACAGTGTCAGCGCCCTCAGATACATTGGAGTGGAAAAAGTAGAGAAACATCCACGGGGGGGCGACCTTGAAAGAAAACTCCTCCAGCGAGAAACTTTCTGGATATTCCCTCAACACCATGTCCCCTAATGGTTTAAATGAGGAATTTGATATCAAACCTTTTCTTTAAGCAATCACCATTATGAGTGCCTTATGTAGCTATAGCCTCATTAGCCAGTTTTTAACACATTCACTGCCAGCCATTTTTCAATACTGTAGTTAGCTTCTGCCAAGTTTTTTTTTGAGGATTCTGGCTCATCTTTCAAGAGCCGAGGATTCGTTTCTGTTAGGATTTTGTGAACACACAATATCTCAAAAGAACTAATAGAATGTGTGCTTTCTCTGTCTAAAATAGTTAGTTTGTAGAGTTAGTAGTTATGTAAGCATTAGCAGTTGAATACAGCATGGTTTCAGCGTCAGAAAATTTATTCTGAGATAAACGGCTTTTTGTGAAATTCGATAGAACAGTCACTTTAACCATTCATTTTTGGCATCAGTAAGACGTCAGACATCTAAACAATAGTTTTGAACAGTAATTTCCTCCATAACAGCAGGAAACCCCTCTCTGCTTCAAACTCCTCCCTCCGTGGGCGTTCTCCTCCGCCCTCCTTGGCTCTGCAGCGGGTCTGTCACAAACGAGTTGCTGCTGCCTGGCTGCTGCCTGGCAGTCTGGATGGGGCTCGCTGGATGGGGCTCGCTCGTTTCTTGGCATTTCGGTTGAGAGCTCTGATGAAGCTCTTGCGATTCTGCGCTTATTTATGCTGCGTGTTTCAAAGTGTGCACCCAGTCTATTCTTGGAAGCCCCCACCGTTGCCACCGCTGTGCGTCAGTGCGAAAGCGAAAGCGTTTTCGCCATCCATTTTACAGTATGAGAACGGCTTCCTCGCGCTTTTCCCTGCAGTTTTGGCTCGCCTCTTCCTACTCTGGAGAGACATGTCGCCACTCAGTGGGTCGGTAAAATAGATTATACACATTCAATACCTCCAATATTTGTATAAAAGACGTAAAAGGGTTGGATCCACGTCCCACCGTCAATTTTTTTTTTTTTTTTTTTAAGCCGAGATATCTCGTCTTTGGCAGTCAACCGTTGGATTCTGTAAGCCGAGATATCTCGTCTTTGGCAGTGAACGTGTTAACAACTCTTGGATGCTTACTATGTGCAATACTCCAGCTAATCCAAGAATAATGACTTACGGTACTATTAATTTGGACTAGACATGGCTTTTGATTTTTTAATCTTATCTTATTGCTGTTTTTATTAGCATTCTAGTTGTGGTGTAACTTGTCATATTCACTGTTGTCTCTTTCTCTTTTTCCCTTTAGGCTATATTTACATTGTATTTTCTAGGCCTACTTAAATTGTTTATCTATTTGATATTTAATATTGTTGTCTTCTTCCCATTATTATTATTATTATTATTAATTATTATATCCCCCGCCCGGCTGTGATGACTTGCTTTGATTGTCTACCTGGTGACGTCTCATACGCACAGGCCTATTTATTTTCTCTTGTAACTGCTGTCATTCATTTGCCTGATGAAGACCCGATAGGGTCGAAAGCTTGCCTTCCTTGAGCGCAAATAAAAGCGGGAGCTTCCAATCAGTGTGTGGACAATTCCCTTATTTTTAGATCATCACTGATGACATCATCACTGATGACATCACATCATTAGCTAATCAGCCTAATTAAAGAAGCCTTTTATACATCTAGACTCAGGCTGCACTGGCTTAAAAGCTTACATGTAAATTATGTTATAATACAGCCTTATCTGTGAAGCTGAAACTTACAGCCTCGTGTGTGTGTGTGTGTGTGTGTGTGTGTGTGTGTGTGTGTGTGTGTGTGTGTGGGGGGGGGGTTATACGAGGTCTCTTATCTGAGAAATTAAACCAATTACATAAACAAAAACAAGAAAAGAACAAACAAGTTCTTACAATGCTGAATTGCAATGGACATGATCTCATGGACATCTTAGCTTATTGCATATTTTGGTTCAGTTAATTGTTCTGTAATTTCTGTTTGACTGTTCTGTGCAAGTGGATGTTTATGAGAAATGTATTGCCTCGCCAGAAGTGTCTGCAGCATAACCGGAAGTGGCCGGAGGATTTCTCTCAACTTTTCTTCCTCTCTGCTGACCCGAACTACTGTAGGCGATACTTTATTTCCTAGGATGGCGAAGGCATGACCCACGCTTGACCCGCCCTTCTGTACCTCTTATTGGCCTAGTGTCCAACGTTCATCCAATCACATTCGCTTGGCTATCCTGCGTCTCTCAGTCAGCCTACAGTCAGCCAATCAAAGGCAGATATGGGCGGGTCATATCTTCGCCATCCTGGGAAGAAATATCTTCTACTGTACCAGCAGCCAGGCAATCAGCTAGAAAGAAACAACTTAGCTAGCTATCATCCAGGTGCACTAGTCTGACACGGTTACAGCCACATTTTAATCAACGTATCTTCGTGCGTGCCAGGTAAGTGGTAAAAAAAAGTCCGCTATTTAACGACCTGTCAAGTTCACCATAGCTTTATTGACTTTAGCTTGCTAGCTGCTAACGCCGTTGTCATGCCGAGTTTTGCACCCCCTTCTCACGGGAGCGTAGTGTAATGATTTATACACCGTAAACCTAGTCAACGTTAGCTACGTTCGCTTCTGATATATGTTCTAAAACACCCGAATAAGTTTCTAGTTTATATGCTCATATCACTAACTTGAATGTGGTTTGTTGAAAGAATGCAACTATTACTGGCTAGTTTTCGGTTTAGTTCACGTTAGCTATCAAGTTGCAACTGGTTGCAACGTTAGCCCAGCTTGTTTTGAGTGACTGGCGCGGCCATGTTACTTTGTTTACGCAGGCTGGGGTGAGCCATTGTGTATCTTGGTTATGTATGGGCAAATGGGCAAAAGTTGGCGTGTCCCTAAGTATTAACATAAAATGCTTTTTGGCTCCTCAGAGGGGTGTACCACGAATGTTGTATAAGAAGATCCAGGATCTGTCCCTTGATCTGGTTTGTCTAAACCAGATAATTGGCATCTAGCTGGATTTTAGTTAACTCGTACCATGAAGGTAGACTCGTTAAGTGGAACCAGGTTTTTCTAATCAAGCTGAGAGCTCCTGCACATGAAAATGCCCGTGCACAGGAGCTCGTGCAAAAGAGGCGTTGTTTTATAACAACTGCCAATCACAATGCAATATGGACTGCTCCAACTTCTACAGCGCCAGACACACCTATTTCCTCATTCATTGAAACCGCAAATCGTGAAGCTTTACTACTGTGTGTCAGAATAAAAATCTGCGTGGGATATTATTAGTCTGTTCCAGAATGACTGTCTAAAGTTACCACTTTTATCCACATCAGTAATTTCTTTGAAGAGCGGTTTCTGCCTCCACGTAGGCTATCTACAGCAGCTCAATTCACCCTCTCAATAAACTCAATAAAACCGGCATGTCTTTTTTGTGAGTGGAAGCAATGTGTAATCTATCTCAGTATGTATAGACCATTTAGGCTCAATGAATAATAATGATCTCATGATGTGTTTAGTCGCACTGATTGAATAATTCCTATAGGCTAATCAATAAAAAAAAGAATAATAGTAAAATTAAAAAAGGCTTCTGAACTGAATCGACACGGTACGTGCGGGCATAGATTTCATTTATAAAAAAATAGTCTATATTGTTGTCACATATATAGGCTATTGTCAGCAGAGTCGCATATCTCCATATTTCATATAATGATGCTGGAAATATGAAGTTCAATCACATCATACAGGCCAAAAGCAACACAGTTGCAGCTGCAAAATGCAGGAGTAGCCTAGATATGAATAATCTGTGTGCAGTCGATCCCATATTAAATTGCTTAGATGTAGTAGGCTATTCTAGCATACATGACCATTTCCAACCCAACGTCAGCCTCAGCTCCGTTGCGTACACGGCACTGTGCGCTTTGGAGACGTTTATGTAACCTTTTTATGCTGGTTTAGTGATATTTCTCCATTCACTATTCAGCTGCAATCGATCGGCGGGGTCAAACAACATATCTAGGCTACTTGAGAGCACTAAAATGAATATATAAAAACATATTCCAAAGTGGTAAGTAGGGCTTACCGTAATTTAAATGTAGCCTGCAACAGGTGCAAGGCTTTAGTCCTTGATTAATTCAACAGGAGCCATATGTTTTTTTTTCTTTTCTTTTTCTTTTTCATTTGAATGCAATGTATTTTTCATATGGGGACCATATGAATAGTGACTCGCTGTTTCCAGAGAGCTGATTGGTAAGCAGGTGGGTCTTTCATGTTTTTTTTTTTTTTATACTTTATTTTTACATCCTTTTTTCAAGAGAAAATACACACAGGACAAACAATAACAAAAACAAAACAACAACAACAGGAGGTCAGGAGAGGTCACAAACTATGATGTGATGCAACAGTTACACAATACAATGTTACCGTGGGCCAACCAATGTAGTTGTATCAGCTAGAATATTTGCAAAAGTCACTCCCTATGGATCAGGAAAAGTGTCCATTTACTCCAAAGAGTTTCCCCTTTTTCTTTTTGTAGCCTCAGACTATAAGTCAGCTGCTCCATTCGATGTAACTGATTTACAATATTTATAAACATCTCCACCGGGGGGTCATGTTTCTGGAGCCAACATTTTGTGATGGCTTTCTTTCCAGCTGCCATAAAGATCTTCAGGAGGTATAAGTCACTTCTGGTCTTTCATGGGTTTTGATCTTATCCTCTGAACTTAACCTGCTACAAAGCAGGTTAGCCGTAGAGCATAAGTTGCTATGGTGATCTATCTCGATAAGAAGTTAACTAGCGTCGTGTTACGGCAAAACTAGGGTTAAACCTGAAGTTACCTCGCTAAGCCACTAATCTTGTTTCGTGGTACACCCCTCAGGTAACCACATCCACATGGCTCGACCCATTTCAATTTGCGTATAAAAGGGGCCGCAGTACTGGAGACGCAACGCTGACACTAAAGAACACTATCAGCAAGCATCTACAGCAGCCTAACAGTTTTGCCAGACTTTTATTTATAGATTTCAGTTCTGCATTCAGCTGTATGCAGAAACACATTTTGATTAGAAGGCTTTGTGACATCAACACAAACTGCCACATCACACAGTGGAGTAAAGAGTTCCTCTCAGATCGACCACAGAGAGTGAGGTTCAGTGGCATCACTTCTGAGACAGTTATCCTGAATACAGGAGCACCACAAGGCTGCGTCCTTTCTGCTATTTTATTTTCCTTGTACACAAATGCAATACAAATTATGAATGCAATCTGCCAATTGTATAAATATGCTGATGATATGGTGTTAGTTGGCCTTATGAAGACAGGGGACACAGTTAATGAATCTACATACTTCCACCACATTGAAGAACTTATTAAATGGTGTGAAGACAGTGCCCTTTATATTAATGGAGCTAAAACTAGGGAGCTGGTCATTGCAAGTCACCGCAACGCAGGTCAAGATTTGACATCTGTTTTGATTGATGACCAGCCTGTTGAAACATTAGAGGAGTTTAAATACTTAGGAACCTTTTTTGACTCCAATCTAAGTTTCACAGCCAACACAGAATACATCTTTAAGAAAGCGATGCAGCGTTTGTATCTAATCAGGAAATTGGATTCATACAAAATCAGCAAAGCTATTCTGGAGACTGTCTACAGGAGCCTTATTGAAAGTATTTTGACCTTTGACATGTGTACATGGTATGGGAATCTAGGAGCTAAGAACAGAAATAGACTGTCCCGAATTACAAACATGGCAAGTAAAATTATTGGGAAAGAACAAAAACAACTTGGATGTATTTATAAAACACGGGCGGCACGAAAAGCCAGACAAATTGTGTGTGACCCTGTACATCCCCTTTTTAATGAGTTCACAAAACTGCCCTCGGGACGACGCTACAGAGTTCCTGCAGCAACCAAGAACATCTATAAACAATCTTTCATACCAAACACAATAAATCTGCTAAATTCATAAACGTCAGACTCATCCACATCAGAACCATGTCCGTTATCACTGTCTAATAATGTAATGTGCTGTTGTCCTGTTGTCTTGTTATATGTTGTATTATGTACCCTATCATTTCCTGTGCTGTGTACTGTGTCTGTGTACTGTACTTTTCATGTGTGCAAGCAAACCTGTGAAGCCAAAGACAAATTTCCACATTGTGGACAACAATACATTGAATTGAATTGAATCCATAGAGCCTACGTGGACGTGTGAAAGTCATAGGCAATATTGCCCCTCCCTTTCCCCATTCAAAACGTCCATGATGTTTCGTGATCACTGGGATCCCTCCCTGAGATTGTGTTTGTGTTTTGTCCTCTCCTCTCTTAGAAGGAGGGATGTGGAAGTAGAGAAATAGTACGTCTAGGGTTCTATCTTTATACTGTCTGGAGGTTTAATCAAATGAACTAGTTATGGCTATGAACAGGCGACATTCTTATACCCCCCGCCCGGGTGAGTAGCATGGACATTACATTTTAAGTATTATGCTATTAAAAATGGAATCAACTGTCAAACACGGAATATTGCAGAATTTTCCATATTTTGGCTGAAATTCATAAAAGTAGGCCTAATTATCAAAATAAAAAGTAGATCTAATTATCGTAGTAACCTAAATGATTTCATAATTGTAAAATAGGCCTAGAGAAATGATTCAGTTTTAGATTGGGGTGTTTTGAGAGGGCGGTTGGTCTTGCGTGGGACCCTTACTGCACCTCACAACTTAGTTTTCACCTTGAGAAACATGTCTGAGAGAGCCAAGTCGTCAAAAAAAGAAAAAATATCGCTCCTAACCCCTAAATTAAAATTAAAATGGAAAAAACGGAATTTGTGAAAAAAGAAAATGGAATTTGAAAAAAAGAAAAACAGATTTCATATGGCTCTAGCAGCATCTAGCCATATGACAGTCTGTGTGAGTGTGTTTATGTGCTCTGTGTGTGGCTGTGGCCTGAGGGCTCATCCTCCTATCATTTATTATCATTGACTCCTTTCTTGTTCCATGACAATAGATAGAGCGGGGGGATTATGGAACGTGCCATGTTCACTGATGTCATGTCACTCTGTGGTGTACACTCTGTTAAAACAAATCACAGGTCTCACAGGTTGTCATGTAAAACTCAACAAATAGCTGTTTGGGCCTGGTAGTCATTTCTGAAAATATTTTATAATCATAACACTTGATTAGTTAAGTCTAGTGAAATGTCTAGTGACCAAGATCAACATATCAAGCCGATACCAAGAATGAAGAATGTTTGCTGTCAAAACTGCATTTTCTTTGGCATTCCATGACCTATTTCTCTCTCTCTCACCCCCTCTCTCTCCCCCGTTTCCCCACATCCTCATCACCTATCTCCTATCCCTTTTCACCCCCCCCCCTCTCTCTCTCTCTCTCTCTCTCTCTCTCTCTCTCTCTCTCTCCATCTGTATCCTGTCCACCCCCACCCCTGACCAGCCCATTGATCAGCAAAATGAGCAGTGGAGGGGCAGTGGAGAGCATGAAGCCTGCCAAGGTAGGGCACCTTTTCAATACAGGTACAAGTTTTGATGCGTTGGATGGCTTAATTCCTGACAATCTCCCGTCCTCTCCTCTCCAAGGTTGGCTCTGTAGTGAAGGTGATAGGGAAGGGGCAGCGCGGCACCATTGCCTTCGTTGGTGCCACCCTCTTTGCCACGGGCAAATGGGTGGGCGTCATCCTGGACGAGGCCAAGGGCAAGAATGACGGCTCCATGCAGGGCCGACGCTACTTCACCTGCGAGGAGAACCACGGGATCTTTGTCAGACAGTCCCAGGCAAGTGAAGTGAATGTGTTGTGGCATAAAGAAAACGCTTTATATGGATACACACACACTATGGTTGGGCCACATAGTATACATCCCCCATCATATATATATATATCACTGATCCCCAGTGTTTCACATTAATGATAAGTTTGATGATTTCAATTGAAAAGTACCTAAATTAAATTAGTTTGCATTGTGTTTGAGAAGTGGCATATTTATAAGCTTATGTAGGTTATCAAACCACTAAGTACAGAGAAGAAGAAATCTCATTACTATAATAAGGCGAGGGCTCCACAATTGCGCATGCGGGGAGTGGGCGATGTGAGCGGGCGCGAGCGAGGCACGCTATAAGCGCTATAAGCTCAGGAGAGTGCGATATTTCTAGTAAGAATGACTTGTCCTGACTTACTTATTGGACTTAACAGAGCTAAACTACCAACATTTTAGAGCCCGGTGTGCTGATAATGTCTTTAACTCATTGAGTGCCAGCCACTTTTGGAGAACGGACGCTCCCAGTGCCAGAGTTTCAGAGCGTTTTCAGTGATTTCTCGAGGCCCACAGAATATTGTGTGATATTACTATGTAAACACCGAACACGCACAAAGAACGATGAGACTCTCTTCTATCATCTGCAAAAAAAAGTTTATTGATCCCATTTTCCGTTCTTTAGTTATGAGCCGGAGAAGATAGGCTGTTTTGAGCAAAACGACACTTTTCAAATTAGAAGCTGAGATATTCCGCCTTTTGTGAAATGCAGCATTTCAAGCACATTCACTGAGTCTGAAGATAATATTTTCTGATGTAGTGACGTGGTGTAGTTGTGTGGTGCCTGCGTGCCCCACCCCCCTCAGCTGCAAACTCCTCCCCACACTAACACACAGCCTAACCCAGTCTATTTTCGGAGCGCTCCGTTTTTTTGCGCCGGCTCCCAGCGCGACACGGAAATGCCAAACCGGACTGCAGGGAAAGGTTTGGCCCTTCGGCGTCGGGTGCTGCCTTTCTGGCGGCTAATCGTGTGAAGAAACTATGCAGACAGAGGCAGAGGGGCTCAGTTGTGTGCGCGGATTGACTGCTGTTCGCAGCCAACGTCAGCTGCAGTCAGAGCAATCTATATGGCTCTGGCTGCAGCATGAGTGGTTTCTCTTTCATCACGGGGGTTTTTCCTGCTGTTTTCCGGACCTTTCTGTAATCTGGAGAGCACTGTCGCCACCTAATGGGTCAGTAAAATAGGTTATACAGATTCAACATGCCCCAAAATTTTACAGGAGATGGATCTGGCTTTGATCCACGTCCCACCGTCAAAAAACGCAATTGACGAACATACTCGTCCTTGGCACTCTACGTTACTAAACCAATTGACGAACATACTCGTCCTTGGCACTCAATGAGTTAATGTTAGTTTAAGTTCTAACAGTTGGTTAACTTTTGTCGCATGATTTGGAGCTTACTCGCAAAATATTGTGATCCACATTGTTGGCAATGTTGCTTTGTAGATGATGCAGTTCCACCCTGTGATCAAAGCAGGACTTTTTAGGGCTTTATACAGTAGTGGGTGTTCTTTTACCAGGGCAGCTATCTATACTTGTCCTACACCACAGTAAAAACCCTTAGGCTATGTTCACACAGCCATCCTTAGTGCTTGAATCTAATCTTTTCCCCCCTAAGTGACTCAGATCAGTCTTTTTCATGACTGTGTGAACAGTACAAGTCACATTGAAAGTGACTTTTTTAAAGACGACCTGGGCTACTTTCAAACGTGGTAAAACATCAGATTCGAATCTGATGTTTTTGAAAGTGACTCCGGTGTGAACAGACATCTGGCCCATATCTGACTTAATGCTTTCAATGTGACTTCTTCTTCTGTTGAGTTTTATGGCAGTTGGCATCCTTACATGGTGCATTACCGCCACCTACTGTATTGCTAAAACTATAGTGCAAATACAATATCAATAAAAACTGTCAACCCAAAATGCGCCCATTCACCCCAATATCCATACTGTGGCCCAGACCAGTCGTCTAGGCCGAAGCGAACGCTTCCTTCAGCGTTTTCGTCAAGTCATCTCCCGAAATGTCTTCAATATCCAAAGATTTCCTGGCAGCGTCCACCACTTCAATGTGACTTTTACGTCATTCCAGAGCGACATTCGTCACTATTCTGCGCTGGCGGGAGGAGCGAGGGGGAGGACCAACACGCGGGCATTGAAATTAAACCGTGAACAACAGATGAAACAACATCGTCAGCTACCGCCATGTTTACTGCTGTCTTCTTCTGGGTTTATGTAGAACAGCAGTGCGCTGCGTGTGACGTTATTGTTGTTGTTCTGCGCATGCGGGTCACTTCATGTCCGTGATCTGTTCACACTGGAGTCTGATATGGGCCACTTTTAAAAAGTCTGTGTGAACAGCCACACATAAAAATCACATGTGAGCATCAAGTCAGATTCAAGCACTAAGGATGGCTGTGTGAACGTAGCCATAGTGTCTTGCAGTAGCCTACATTTTAAATCACCCAATATCAAGGCAATTTAAATCTGCAAAAAAAATGGCAAGGGAATTTCCACCAGCAAAGGATGGAATGGTCACCTCCTTTCTGTTTGTCCAGTCACCAATAATCAAACAGACATACTGTCATTCTTATGAAAAAAGTGAATGCTGTTGTAGCATGTCATGTCAGACCATGTTGTTTTCTGTCCCCTGACAGCACAGTCAGTTCAACTGCTCCAAACAAATAGAATCACATGATGAATATTTCCTTGTTCCTGCTAAGTTCCATGTTTTCTCCTCTTGTCTGTGTGTTGTCCTGACCACACCCTGCCTCTCTCTGTCTCTACACATCCAGGTGGTGGGAGAAGGCTCCAGTGCCACCTCACCAGACACTCCTGACTCCACCACATCCAAGATAGCCAAGCAGAAAGGTGGGCAAAGAACACACAGCTGTGGGGCAGATTGGATCAAACAGATTGGATTTTGTTCTGATTGTCTGGAACTCCTGCTTTTGAACTAGGGGTGCACCGATCACGTTTTTTGCCACCGATCACCGATTGCCGATCGCCTATGGGAAATATCTGCCCAACCGATCATCGACCGATGACCGATTGGCGAGGCCAATCAATCCAACAGCAGTAACTAGGCTAAATCCATTTCAAATAGAAGTCATGTGACCCTGGACTTGTTTCCATCAATATTTCCCGTTGTTTCTCCTTCGCTCTGTGTTTCTGAGCCGAGGTGCTGGGTTTCAGATTTCTCATTATATCTCCACTTCTCAACTTTGTCCCTCTTTCTCCCCTCCAGTAGGTGGCAGACTGACATTATTTTTCTCTTTAGCTTCTCACCTGTTGATTTGTCTGCTCTTTTCTTCTGAACCTCTTTGCAGACACCTGTGAACATTAAGAAGGTAGAAGTACCGTAAATTCCGGACTATAAGACGCACCGGTGTATAAGCCGCGGGACCAAAATTGACTATTTTTTTCTTCTATAAGCCGCACCGGACTATAAGCCGCGGGTGTTTTGATGTTTAATTACCATATGAAAGGGTTCGTGCACAGAGAGGAATGTCGGGAAAGCGATGGCTGTTTGGGGAAGCTCCCATTTATTAACATTTCAACAAAACAAAACAAAAGTCAGGTCACTAATCCCCAGACAAAATCACACAACAATAGGCTATATGTGCAGCAAACCTGTAACCAGAGAAGTCAAGTCACTAATGCTCGTCTTCCTCTTCTTCCTGCGTACTGAAACCACCAAAGTCCTCATCTTCAGTGTCGGAAACGAACAGGTTCAGGGTGGCTTCGTCAACCACTCTCCTCTCTCCTTCATTGTCACTCAAAACCAACGAACTCCTCTTCATCTATAGCTGTGTTTCCATTACAGTTTTTCGCAAAAGAATTGCGATATTTCTACAACTTCGACAATGTACAATTGCGACTTGTAGGCGTTTCCATTGAAGTTGCGTTTGAGTGATTCCCCGTTGCAGCAGCTGCCACAGTGATTACGCACGGGGATCTGCCCCATATCCCGTCCCCTGCATGCTCAAATCCAACCAATGGTCAATGGAAATCCCAACATGAAGTTACAATGCATATAAACGAGCCTGATTATCAATTCAAAAGAAAATGAGTCGCAAAATGTTGCTGGCTGCGTGAATGCAGTCAGCGCGACAGGCAGAGGAAAAAAGGTAGCCTAATAGCCTACAACTGGTCCGATTTAGAGATGGAGGGGGGAAAAGGCTGATTTGGTTCTATAATTGCACCTGAAACGTGTGCGATGTATTAGCCTACTCACAGTCACTGTATTCACTTCAGACAGCACCACCGCACCAGTGTGTGCTTTTCATCCTCTCATCTCGCCGCTGTGCCAAATGCGCGCACACAGGCAGCCTGCTGTCACCATGGACCGATTTCTGCCATTAAACATTATCTAATTTGCCCGGCTACGCTTTTGCACAACACTCATCTTTCTGCTAGGTAGCGTTGCTTCAAAGTTTTCCACTTGCTGCGGAGGTTTTGACACGGCTATCGAACCTTACTTACCAAACTTATTTTCCGCTCCTTTTCCAAGGGATAATATGGGTCACATGACGTGCAAATGCGAAAAATGTGTTTCCATTACACTTTTGCGATAAACTGCTATATCGACACGTCTGAAAAACCACCTCATGATCATCTACTGCTCGTTCTCATGCTGTCGAGAACGAGCAAAGCTTTTTTTTTGTGAAAGAATCCTCCAGGGCGCTTCTTGTTAACAGTCCGAGTGAGTGGCAGGTCGAACGTCAAAGGCACTTCATCCATATTTATGATCTGCTCCGGTTCGATGGAATATTCCTTGATCTTCCTTTGTGTGAATTCGCCGAAGTTTGTGATTTTCTCCTGGTAGTCGGGGGAGGGAGTTGATGGGCTTGTGGCCGTTTGCTTACCGTAATTACCATATGTAAGTGGTCATGCACAGAGGGGATTGTCGGGAAAGAGATGGCTGTTTGAGGAAGCTCCCATTTACCGTATTACCGTAACATTTCAACAAAACAACATAACACAACACCACCGTTGTTTATTTTTACAGTGCACACAGTGTCCGCGGTGTGGTGAAAAGAGGGCAAGAGAGGAAATTAAAACAGAAGTGGATTTATAGTTAGAAAGAGTGCTAAAAAAGAGAGATTTTTTTTTTTTTTTTTTTTTTTTTCTGAAAAAATCCATAGATAAGACGCACCGTTATATAAGCCGCAGGGGCCAAAAAACGGGAAAAAAGCCGCGGCTTATAGTCCGGAATTAGCACATTTGCCTTTGTCAATGTTCATCGCACTTGAGTTGAAACATATCTTTCGTATTTTAAGCGGCAGATTGATGTGATTACTTTTGCACGGGACGTGAAGACATCACTCGTGTTTCACAGATAAATGTCATTTCACCATCGGGGGCCTGTGCTACGACGCCAGATTAGTGGCTTAGCATGGTAACTTCAGCTTTAACCCTGGGTTTTCCATCCTACGACGCTAGTTCACTTCTTACGGCTAACCTTCTCCGGAGCAGGTTAAGTTCAGCGGGTCGGATCAAAATGCATGAAAGGCCCACCTTCTGACCAATTAGCTCTCTGGAAAGAGCGAGTCACCATTCATAATAAGATCCACATATGAAAAGTAGATTGCATTCAAATGAGAATCACAAAAGATTTTTTTAAACCATTAACGACGACTCCTAAGAAGTGTTGTTCGCAGGGCAATGTTTACAGACCAGTAGTATCACATACCCCCTCCCCCCCATTATAAGCATGTAGGCTACTTATTGACCATAAGTGACAGTGGATCTGTCCATATTGCATTGTGATTGGCTAGTTGTTACAAACACCTCCTCTTTCGTGGGCACAAGCTCAGAGCTGGATAGGGAAGTCCTAAATTGACAGATAACCACCGTCGTGTGATCGTTTAGCGCGATTGCCATTGTCTGGTTAAGTCAATCCAGATCAAGGGAACACATCCTGGATCTGTTTCTCTCAATAGCTAGTACAGTACTAGAGTCTCCAGGGATTGTTTAATACTATGAATTCAAATGGCTTCAAAGCTGTGATAGTGGCTGTAGAGAGTAGAGACTAACAATGAGGATGTTTCTTGTGTGCTGCTAACCTGTTCCCTTGCTTCTCCACTGGACGTGTGTGTGTGTGTGTGTGTGTGTGTGTGTGTGCGCATGTGCGTGCGTGCGCATGTGCGTGCGTGCGCATGTGCGTGCGTGCCTGTGTGTGTGCGCCTGTCCTGTCCTTTCTGCAACTCATCCCCTCTCCTCCAGTCACTCTGGCAAGGTGAGCTCGTCTACAGCAGACAGACCTGCAGGGAGCTCAAAGAGCTACATGCCAACCAGACTCAAAACCCCAGTTAACATGAAATGTTTCCAATTATTATGACAGAAAATCAGCTTTACTTACCTGCAATACATTCTGTGTTACTCTCCTATTTTGAGGGTGTTGAAGTACTTGGCAAGTTAAATCAAGAGCACCTCTCCAAATATTACAAGTCTTTTCAAAGGTTGTATTATGTTTTCTCTCTCAGTAGGATAAGAAGCACATACTTGAAATGCTCGCCTGTCAACTCAGCAGATCGCCCTTCAATCATCTCTCAAACGTCTAACTCCAGTAGACAGGGCCAGGGAAGATAGATTATTGGATACTAGACATAACACGAGTATGACAGGACAAGAACCTAGTGTCGATACAGTCAATTTGTAGATTGTGGAATGTGTCAAGTTGGTGTAGTAAATTACCAAAAGTTGCCAACAACATGGCTTTCCAATGTACTATATTGTTTTCATATTAATTGCCTTGCTTTTAAGTTGATATATATATATTCATATGAACCATGCAGTCATGTTTCAAAGCTTTAAATCAGGGGTGCCCAAATTCTTTCCCATGAAGGGCCAAAACTCAATCTGGGTGGAGGGCCGAGGGCCAAAAATAAACGTTGTGGAATTACATTAAAATGTATTGTGTTTTATAGAAAATTAACATTCTAAATCTAAAATAACATTTCAATATAATAATCTACTTTTTATCTGTTTGGTAATTGTAATAATTTGCAATTGGTTATATATATTTAAAAAAACATCTGCATTTGTGGGGAGCTTAAACATTTCATCAGTAAACACCCAGTTAAAAACAGTTTTATTTTCCACCTTTTCTAATCAAGAGAGAAATTTGACTTAATTCACAACTTGGAAAATCCTCAAGGTACTTTGAAAATCAGCTTTATTGTCCATCTTTTGTTTTATTGTCCATCTTTTGTAAACAATTTGCCATGACAATTTGCAGGGATGCAATCTCAGGAGTGAACACAGTATCCGCAGCCACATTCAGACACTGTTTCACAAAGTCACCACATGAAAAAGCTTGTCCACCCTTTGCAATCAGTGCAGATATCTGATAACTTGCCCGAGTTGCATTCTGGATTAAAAAAAAGTCGGGAGGGGACAAAAAAAAAAAAAAAAAAAAATTCGTGGCGGGCCAAAACAGAGCCAAACTTGGCCCGCGGGCCCCAAATTGGTCAGCACTGCTTTAAATGATGCTAGCCCACACAATGCAAAGTCAAGAAAAAGTTGCAATAAATATGAAACCTTGTTTATTTACAGAATGCGAGTGATTAGGATGCATGAGCAGTATTTATATTAGTATGATGTCATTAGCAGCATACAACCTTTATTCATAAATCTCAGTGGTTGTAGCATTGTGGTGCACAAGCTCAGCGGCTGAGCTGAACTTTGAACATATTCATGAATATACCATGAATGTAATAACTGCGATGGGAGACACATTATTGCCATATTCTGAGATACATTCTCGTTGTTCTCCTTGAAAATCAACATGTGAGCAGGTGGTATTTTGTGTGTGCTTTTTATGAATTAATATGCAAATGATCAGCGGATGATGGCGGGTGAAACTGACCAGGCAGGGAATTCACATTTATGAGTATATGAAAACACTCAGTTCCATTCTGTAATGTCCAGCTAACCCTACTGTTAAATTGTATGAATATCTTCTTATGACGATAACAGTGGAACACGCCAGGTCATCTCATCTCGGCCACCTCCCTCCCCTCCCTCTTGCTACGTTCCTCCGGCCGCTCCCCCTCGCTGCTCATGGTACGCTCCGTCAGCTCACAGTACTTCACCTGTCCTGTCGTCACTGGGAGTGGTGAAACGTTTGGTCACTGAAAACCGGTCACTGGGGTGATGTTTGGTCCTGAAAGGCACATGAAGTTATGAGGATTATTGTATTTTTACCACATAAAAACTAGCACAAATTCACAAGATTTGAATCTGCCTAGAATGGGATCTTCACTCTTCTTCTGGTTTCATCACAGTTCTTCTTCTGGTGTTGGTTGTATGTTGGCATTGGCATTCACAATGTTTGGTAGTACTCCAGTCCATAATAAAACGCCTGTCTGATTATCTATAGTAAGCTGTAGGCTGTTCACTTGTTTATTCCTCTCTTTTTTCTTTCCTCTCCACCCTCCTCTCCTCTCCCACACATTCCTGCCTCTGTCAGCAGACACTCCGGCTCAGCCTCTCCCCCTCTCTGTCCAGCGGTGATGTCAGCGAGGCGGGCTTGTCCTCCCAGGGTGCACTGGGGCCCCCCGTCGTGCCTCAGCCCGGCGGGTCACCTGCGCCGATGGCAACCCGAGCAAGGTGTCTTTATTATTATAGTGTTTTTGTGCACAGTGCATTTGAAAGTATGATTGGTGTCATTGAAAACAGGATATATCTTGTTGTTTTTCGTTGAGTGTATGTTTTCTATGAACGAGTGAGATACCGTCAAAAGCTGAGCTACTGGGACAGTGTGTTTCTGATTTTCTGTTGCCTTTAATATGGTAACCATATTGCCCATCACCTTCTGATTACAGGTCTTTATTGGACTATTTATTAAACCATTGGTTTAATAGGCCAATAAAGACCTGTTTATGTATGTCACAAGCCACTGTTGACTCTATGTTACACTTCATTTATTTTTTAATTTGTCATCACGTGCATTGTCTTAATGCACCTGTTGTCATTGTGTGACCAGGTGGAACCTGCCATGTCCAAGCAGGTAGTTATCATCTAATGGCTGCATGCATGCTGACGCTATCTGGCACCATTGTTGACTAACGAACTCTTCAATCATGGAGGCCCCAGCCAGCACTACTCCTCAGTACTTCATCATGTGCTTTTGTAATGTCCCCACACAGTGCTTGGTTTGACTGAATGTCATGGTCATGATGCATGCTTTTACATTTGGAGGCAATGGACTTGGGCAATGTTGACTGTGAGCAGGAAATAGCTTCTTCCTTCACTACTGCATTGCACTTCCCTGCTTCTTTTGACAGAGGGTGCTGTTGAGGCCCTCTCTTAAAAGGTTTTAAGCCACATAATGGATTAAAATGGACAAAAATTCAGAGTAATCACAATTCTGGGTTTTTGGGTCTCCATTAAATAAATGAAAACAAGTCATGGTAATCAGAGCCAGCCTTCTTTGTGACAAGATTGTCTCGTTCAATCATACAATCAGACTGATTGCATGTCTTCCTCGAAATGTCCGTAGGCTATTATTAAATGATGTATTAATTGTATTCCTGACAGGACAGGTGAAGTTGTGACGGTCTTTGATCTTCTATCTCCAAATTCCTGATAGATAGCCTAAATAAATAAATGAATAACATTCTCCTTCTCTCTCCTGATCCCTCCCTCTTTCTCTCTCCTCGCACGGCGCACACCCGAGGTAGCCTACAATGTAGGTCTAACAAAACACATTCTTATAATCATATAGCCTCTAAAATCTCTGGGAATTGTTTTCCATCCCGGGAGGCTATTAGCCTACCAGAGTGTCCAGGAGGCTTGGCAATACAATTTGAACCGTTTGATTTGGCAAACGACCCAGAGGTGTGAATACACCCTGGAAATGTCATAGGCTACTTCTGCAGTGTCTACTGTATATAGAGAGGACACAGTAAGCTAAGTCGTGTGTGTGTGTGTGTGTCTGTGTGGGTGGGGGGGGGGTGTTGTTGGGACCTGTGCATGTGCCTGTGGGGGGGGGGAGGGCTCTCTCTCTCTCTTCAGTCAGTATGGGTCATGGTTACATAGCAGAAGATGCTGTGGAGGGCTATCTGTCCAAACTGTGCACCAGGAGTAGTTCCAGTCACAGGCCTGCTCATCGGTCAGGTATAAGGCTCCTTCGTCAACACAGAGGCTAATCTAACATCCTTTTTTGTAAACTATCTTTTGCTCTCTTGGGCGTGTTCATTAGGCCATTCTGGATGAGATTCACAGCTATCAGACAAACAGTCAAACAGCAGCAGGTTGTAATTTATAACCAGGCTGCATCCTGGACACCTAACACACAAAATAACACAATACTGTTAACCTTCTTATGCTCTGCCCCCAAATTGGCTAAACATGTCTCTTGAGTTGTGTCTAGCCTTCATGTCATGTGATATCATGCACTGCTGAATCTGATATATCATGTCATCTGGTGGAGTCACATTATAATCTGATATATTATGTGATCTGGTGGAGTCACATTATAATCTGATATATCATGTGATCTGGTGGAGTCACATTATAATCTGATATATCATGTCATCTGGTGGAGTCACATTATAATCTGATATATCATGTCATCTGGTGGAGTCACATTATAATCTGATATATCATGTGATCTGGTGGAGTCACATTATAATCTGATATATCATGTGATCTGGTGGAGTCACATTATAATCTGATATATCATGTCATCTGGTGGAGTCACATTATAATCTGATATATCATGTCATCTGGTGGAGTCACATTATAATCTGATATATCATGTCATCTGGTGGAGTCACATTATAATCTGATATATCATGTGATCTGGTGGAGTCACATTATTTGATGCTAATCACTGCCACCCCCCCAAACTCTGTCTCCACAACAGAGCTCTGCCCAGAGGGATTTTGTTGTCATGGCAACCCGGACCCCCCAAATGGATGAGTCTACTGCAGCAGCTGGAAGCTCATTGGACAAGGACTGGGTCACTGAGCACGCCCGGCAGGTAGCCACATAGGGACAGGTCAATAATAACAAAGTCATTCTCCCAGCACGGTGTGATGATGAGTTGCTGTGTGCTTCTAGGTGTCCAGGATGCTGCCTGGAGGTCTGTGTGTACTAGGAGTCTTCATCATCACTGATACCGATGCCAAAGACACACTTCAGGTCACACTTGAAAATGAGACCTCGGTCTCAACGTGTTTTTTACCTGTTTAAATAAAGGTTAAAAAAAAAAAAAAAAAAACTGAACACACTCCGAAAGGTCAGATTCATACAAGGACACAAACGCTTGGAGGATACTTTCATCATATTGGTTAAAGTTTTGGACATTTATAGGCTACATGCAGGTCTAAGGGCTATGCTAAATTAATTGATTAATACAATAAACAAGACTACACCCCTAGACACATTCTCACATGTGTTTTTTCCCATTAGGGTCTTAAATCTAAAAAGAACAAAATCAGTAGAGCTTCTTCTAGTAACATAATTGTGAATATCTCTGAAACAATTAAAGTAATTAGAGAGGTATTTGGGAACCTTATTATGCACAATCTTATGAGTCAGACCCAATTTGATTTGAATGACTCTTTTCTCAACTGGCAGCCAATTTAGTTGCTGAAAGAAAGCTGGCACTAAGTGAGTGCGTGGAGGTATCTTTAACACCACCCTAATTAATTTGTTTTGGGCAGTCTGTAGTTTGTTTTTAAGGCGCTGCGGTGTACTATTATACCAGGAGGTGGCAGCGTAATCAGGAGGTGGCAGCGTGTGTGTGTGTGTGTGTGTGTGTGTAGTTATATTTACAGTCTATGGTCGTATCCCTGCCTCCATCCATCTATTGGGGGCTATCTGATCCAATCAGATGGCTGTGGAGAAGGATACTTCCTGGTTTTGGGGTTGACGTGCAGCGTGATGCGATCTGTGACGTCGTCGTCCGCGGGGCTCCACAGGCGATCCCCGGAGATCAGTTGTTCCACTGCAAAAACCAGCTACACACCATAGACTGTAAATATCTACGACCGATATGCTCTAGCATCAAAGTATTATACATGGTACAGAATACACAGGAAATGATGAGTTTTTGTGGCTGTTCCTTAACTCACCATGTCAGAACCATCTGCAGAACCTTTGATGTCAGAGACCCCAAGGTTAGTTTACATAGCATGCTGTCAGAAAGTATTCAACCTCTTTTCAGTGACACTCCAAATCAGTTTAAGGTTTTGAATGTCCTTAAGATTTCTCCAATTAAGTGTAATTAAGTGGTTATGCCCACCTGTTGTTCCAATCTATACCTTTTAGATCACCTGTTTATTTCCAATGCATGATACACAAATAGCTGAATAAGATGTAATGTAATCATCTGGCTGTAAGTTAACGAGATTGTGATTGGCTGTTTCAGAGCACGGCCAAGCCTGCAAATTCCGGACTATAAGGCGCACCGGTGTATAAGCCGCACCTTCAAAGTTGACTATTTTTTTCTTATATAAGCCGCACCGGACTATAAGCCGCGGCTGTTTTAATGTTTTTTTTTTTTTTTTTTTTGTGTTTTAATGTTTAATTACCATATGTAATGCTCCCATTTATTAACATTTCAACAAAACAACATAACACAACACCACCTGTGTTGTTATTTACAGTGCACACAGTGTCATACAGTGTCATACAGTGTGGTGAAAAGAGGGCAAGAGAGGAAATTAAAACAGAAGTGGCTTTATAGTTTTTTTTTTTTTTGGAAAAAATCCATAGATAAGCCGCACCGTTATATAAGCCGCAGGGGCCAAAAAAGGCCAAAAAACGGGAAAAAAGGTGCGGCTTATAGTCCGGAATTTACGGTACCAGTCCGGTGTGTGTTCCTCCTGGATTATGGTGTCATGTTGTCTAGATTTGGACATGACAACTCTCTGTTTTGCACTGAAAACTATTCCACTGATTTATTTGTTTTAGCTACATTTCTTTCCTTTGTAGTACTCCAATATTTTTTGTAGGGACGGCAATACGTTTAGAGAACTTAAAGTTATGTTAAATACAGTAGGTTTTATTTTTTTCTGCTGTAAAACTTAAGATGGGGGGAAACTAAAGATTTGTAAAATAATTTCAATGTGTAATGCAGTTTTATTTTTGTTAAAATGGATTTTTCTAAAAATTGGTATCGAAAAAAGTATCGTTCAGGAACCGGTATCGAAATCCAAGTATCGAAACGGTATCGATATCGAAAAATTTTGAACGATACCCAGCCCTACATGGAGCGCAGATGTACTTGTACATTGAGCGGAGAGGTACTGGTACATGGAGCGGAGATGTACTTGTACATTGAGCGGAGAGGTACTTGTACATTGAGCGGAGAGGTACTTGTACATGGAGCGGAGATGTACTTGTACATTGAGCGGAGAGGTACTGGTACATGGAGCGGAGATGTACTTGTACATTGAGCGGAGAGGTACTTGTACATGGAGTGGAGATGTACTTGTACATTGAGCGGAGAGGTACTGGTACATGGAGCGGAGATGTACTTGTACATTGAGCGGAGAGGTACTTGTACATGGAGTGGAGATGTACTTGTACATTGAGCGGAGAGGTACTGGTACATGGAGCGGAGATGTACTTGTACATTGAGCGGAGAGGTACTTGTACATGGAGTGGAGATGTACTTGTACATGGAGCGGAGATGTACTTGTACATTGAGCGGAGAGGTACTTGTACATGGAGCGGAGATGTACTTGTACATGGAGCGGAGAGGTACTTGTACATGGAGCGGAGAGGTACTTGTACATGGAGCGGAGATGTACTTGTACATGGAGCGGAGATGTACTTGTACATGGAGCGGAGAGGTACTTGTACATGGAGCGGAGAGGTACTTATACATTGAGCGGAGACGTACTTGTACATGGAGCGGAGATGTACTTGTACATTGAGCGGAGAGGTACTTGTACATTGAGCGGAGAGGTACTGGTACATGGAGCGGAGATGTACTTGTACATTGAGCGGAGAGGTACTTGTACATGGAGCGGAGAGGTACTTGTACATTGAGCGGAGAGGTACTTGTACATTGAGCGGAGACGTACTTGTACATTGAGCGGAGATGTACTTGTACATTGAGCGGAGATGTACTTGTACATTGAGCGGAGAGGTACTGGTACATGGAGCAGAGAGGTACTTGTACATGGAGCGGAGAGGTATTTGTACATGGAGCGGAGAGGTATTTGTACATGGAGCGGAGAGGTACTTGTACATTGAGCGGAGAGGTACTTGTACATGGAGCGGAGAGGTACTTGTACATGTAGCGGAGAGGTGCTTGTACATGGAGCGGAGAGGTACTTGTACATGGAGCGGAGAGGTATTTGTACATGGAGCGGAGAGGTACTTGTACATGGAGCGGAGAGGTACTTGTACATTCAGCGGAGAGGTACTTGTACATTGAGCGGAGAGGTACTTGTAGATGGAGCGGAGAGGTACTGTCGACACTTGTACATTGAGCGGAGAGGTACTTGTACATGGAGCGGAGAGGTACTTGTACATGGAGCGGAGAGGTACTGTCGACACTTGTACATTGAGCAGAGAGGTACTTGTACATGGAGCGGAGAGGTACTTGTACATGGAGCGGAGATGTACTTGTACAGGGAGCGGAGAGGTACTTGTACATTGAGCGGAGAGGTACTTGTACATGGAGCGGAGAGGTACTTGTACATGGAGCGGAGAGGTACTTGTACATGGAGCGGAGAGGTACTTGTACATTGAGCGGAGAGGTACTTGTACATGGAGCGGAGAGGTACTTGTACATGGAGCGGAGAGGTACTTGTACATGGAGCGGAGAGGTACTTGTACATTGAGCGGAGAGGTACTTGTACATGGAGCGGAGAGGTACTTGTACATGGAGCGGAGAGGTACTTGTACATGGAGCGGAGAGGTACTTGTACATGGAGCGGAGAGGTACTTGTACATTGAGCGGAGATGTACTTGTACATGGAGCGGAGATGTACTTGTACATGGATCGGAGAGGTACTTGTACATGAGAGCGGAGAGGTACTGTCGACACTTGTACATTGAGCGTAGAGGTACTGTCGACACTTGTACATTGAGCGGAGAGGTACTTGTACATGGAGCGGAGAGGTACTGTCGACACTTGTACATTGAGCGGAGAGGTACTTGTACATTGAGCGGAGAGGTACTTGTACATGGAGCGCAGAGGTACTTGTACATTGAGCGGAGAGGTACTTGTACATGGAGCGGAGAGGTACTTGTACATGAGAGCGGAGAGGTACTTGTACATGGAGCGGAGAGGTACTTGTACATTGAGCGGAGAGGTACTGTCGACACTTGTACATTCAGCGGAGAGGTACTTGTACATGGAGCGGAGAGGTACTGTCGATACTTGACATTGAGCGGAGAGGTACTTGTACATGGAGCGGAGAGGTACTTGTACATGGAGCGGAGAGGTACTTGTACATGGAGCGGAGAGGTACTTGTACATTGAGCGGAGAGGTACTTGTACATGGAGCGGAGAGGTACTTGTACATTGAGCGGAGAGGTACTTGTACATGGAGCGGAGAGGTACTTGTACATGGAGCGGAGAGGTACTTGTACATGGAGCGGAGAGGTACTTGTACATGGAGCGGAGAGGTACTTGTACATTGAGCGGAGATGTACTTGTACATGGAGCGGAGATGTACTTGTACATGGATCGGAGAGGTACTTGTACATGAGAGCGGAGAGGTACTGTCGACACTTGTACATTGAGCGTAGAGGTACTGTCGACACTTGTACATTGAGCGGAGAGGTACTTGTACATGGAGCGGAGAGGTACTGTCGACACTTGTACATTGAGCGGAGAGGTACTTGTACATTGAGCGGAGAGGTACTTGTACATGGAGCGCAGAGGTACTTGTACATTGAGCGGAGAGGTACTTGTACATGGAGCGGAGAGGTACTTGTACATGAGAGCGGAGAGGTACTTGTACATGGAGCGGAGAGGTACTTGTACATTGAGCGGAGAGGTACTGTCGACACTTGTACATTCAGCGGAGAGGTACTTGTACATGGAGCGGAGAGGTACTGTCGATACTTGACATTGAGCGGAGAGGTACTTGTACATGGAGCGGAGAGGTATTTGTACATTGAGCGGAGAGGTACTTGTACATTGAGCGGAGAGGTACTGTCGACACTTGTACATTCAGCGGAGAGCTACTTGTACATGGAGCGGAGAGGTATTTGTACATTGAGCGGAGAGGTACTTGTACATGGAGCGGAGAGGTACTTGTACATAGAGCGGAGAGGTACTTATACATGGAGCGGAGAGGTATTTGTACATTGAGCGGAGAGGTACTTGTACATGGAGCGGAGAGGTACTTGTACATGAGAGCGGAGAGGTATTTGTACATGGAGCGGAAAGGTACTGTCGACACTTGTACATTGAGCGGAGAGCTACTTGTACATGGAGCGGAGAGGTACTTGTACATGAGAGCGGAGAGGTACTTGTACATGGAGCGGAGAGGTATTTGTACATGGAGCGGAGAGGTACTGTCGACACTTGACATTGAGCGGAGAGGTACTTGTACATGGAGCGGAGAGGTACTTGTACATGAGAGCGGAGAGGTATTTGTACATGGAGCGGAGAGGTACTGTCGACACTTGACATTGAGCGGAGAGGTACTTGTACATGGAGCGGAGAGGTACTTGTACATGGAGCGGAGAGGTACTTGTACATGGACCGGAGAGGTACTTGTACATGGAGCGGAGAGGTACTTGTACATGGAGCGGAGATGTACTTGTACATTGAGCGGAGAGGTACTTGTACATGGAGCAGAGATGTACTTGTACATGGAGCGGAGATGTACTTGTACATTGAGCGGAGAGGTACTTGTACATGGAGCGGAGAGGTACTTGTACATGGAGCGGAGATGTACTTGTACATGGAGCGGAGAGGTACTTGTACATGGAGCGGAGATGTACTTGTACATTGAGCGGAGAGGTACTTGTACATGGAGCAGAGATGTACTTGTACATGGAGCGGAGAGGTACTTGTACATGGAGCGGAGAGGTACTTGTACATGGAGCGGAGAGGTACTTGTACATGGAGCGGAGAGGTACTTGTACATTGAGCGGAGAGGTACTTGTACATTGAGCGGAGAGGTACTTGTACATGGAGCTAGGGCTGGGTATCGAGTTTCGATACTTACTTGGCACCGAAATGGAAACATCGATACTAAGGGGTATCGAAGCCTCCCTTGTCAATCGATACCAATTTTCGATACCAAAACAAAACAGCGTCATTGAGCCTATAAGCATGCGACATGCTTGCACGCCGCGCTCTAATACGGCTGGTGATTGGCTGTCATGTAGAGGCATGCAGGAAACGTTACGCCCACTTTAGCCGGTGTGTTTGTTGTGACTGTGAGCCAGGCGTGCGGTGCGGATAGTATACAAGAAGTTAGCCACTCAAGCTACTCCTATGCTGGATTACCATATGGCGAAGATGATGAAAAGCAGGAAAAGAAACAGAAACAACACGGACTGGTTTCCACAGACAAGAGAAATAATTGAGAGGTGGGTCAGCTCAGCTTACCGCAAGTTAGCGGTTATCAGATCCCTCAGTCTGACAAATCCATGCATCTGGCTGTGAGTTGTAGCATTAGATCGTTTAATTAATTGCCGCCGTAACGTTATGCGCAAGCGGGCATTGTGTATTTTTAGCAACTCGTTAACAAACGCTGATGTCATGATAGTTTGTTGAATGTAAATGCGATTCATTTATATTGATTGGCTAGTCAGTGAAGTTGAGCTGTCTCGTCAGATTTGACAAGAATGACGTTCTGTTGCAGCAGTGAGCACACTGATCTGCAACGCTAGCGTTAATGTTTAATTAATTAGCGTTATGTGCAAGCGGGCAGTTATCGCCCATGTATTTTTAGCAACTCGTTAACAAACGCTGATGTCATGATAGTTTGTTGAATATAAATGCGATTCACTTTGTGGCATATAAGGCTATATTGATAGGCTAGTCAATGCTCAACTAGTCTTCCATGCATGAAGTGGAGCCATCTCATCAGTTTGTACAAGAATAGAGTTCTGTTGCATCAGTGAGCATTAAACCCTGATTTGCAACTCTCTGTTTTGCACTGAAAACTATTCCACTGATTTATTTGTTTTAGCTACATTTCTTTCCTTTGTAGTACTCCAATATTTTTTGTAGGGACGGCAATACGTTTAGAGAACTTAAAGTTATGTTAAATACAGTAGGTTTTATTTTTTTCTGCTGTAAAACTTAAGATGGGGGGAAACTAAAGATTTGTAAAATAATTTCAATGTGTAATGCAGTTTTATTTTTGTTAAAATGGATTTTTCTAAAAATTGGTATCGAAAAAAGTATCGTTCAGGAACCGGTATCGAAATCCAAGTATCGAAACGGTATCGATATCGAAAAATTTTGAACGATACCCAGCCCTACATGGAGCGCAGATGTACTTGTACATTGAGCGGAGAGGTACTGGTACATGGAGCGGAGATGTACTTGTACATTGAGCGGAGAGGTACTTGTACATTGAGCGGAGAGGTACTTGTACATGGAGCGGAGATGTACTTGTACATTGAGCGGAGAGGTACTGGTACATGGAGCGGAGATGTACTTGTACATTGAGCGGAGAGGTACTTGTACATGGAGTGGAGATGTACTTGTACATTGAGCGGAGAGGTACTGGTACATGGAGCGGAGATGTACTTGTACATTGAGCGGAGAGGTACTTGTACATGGAGTGGAGATGTACTTGTACATTGAGCGGAGAGGTACTGGTACATGGAGCGGAGATGTACTTGTACATTGAGCGGAGAGGTACTTGTACATGGAGTGGAGATGTACTTGTACATGGAGCGGAGATGTACTTGTACATTGAGCGGAGAGGTACTTGTACATGGAGCGGAGATGTACTTGTACATGGAGCGGAGAGGTACTTGTACATGGAGCGGAGATGTACTTGTACATTGAGCGGAGAGGTACTTGTACATGGAGCGGAGAGGTACTTGTACATGGAGCGGAGATGTACTTGTACATGGAGCGGAGAGGTACTTGTACATGGAGCGGAGATGTACTTGTACATTGAGCGGAGAGGTACTTGTACATGGAGCAGAGATGTACTTGTACATGGAGCGGAGAGGTACTTGTACATGGAGCGGAGAGGTACTTGTACATGGAGCGGAGAGGTACTTGTACATGGAGCGGAGAGGTACTTGTACATTGAGCGGAGAGGTACTTGTACATTGAGCGGAGAGGTACTTGTACATGGAGCTAGGGCTGGGTATCGAGTTTCGATACTTACTTGGCACCGAAATGGAAACATCGATACTAAGGGGTATCGAAGCCTCCCTTGTCAATCGATACCAATTTTCGATACCAAAACAAAACAGCGTCATTGAGCCTATAAGCATGCGACATGCTTGCACGCCGCGCTCTAATACGGCTGGTGATTGGCTGTCATGTAGAGGCATGCAGGAAACGTTACGCCCACTTTAGCCGGTGTGTTTGTTGTGACTGTGAGCCAGGCGTGCTTTGCGGATAGTATACAAGAAGTTAGCCACTCAAGCTACTCCTATCCTGGATTACCATATGGCGAAGATGATGAAAAGCAGGAAAAGAAACAGAAACAACACGGACTGGTTTCCACAGACAAGAGAAATAATTGAGAGGTGGGTCAGCTCAGCTTACCGCAAGTTAGCGGTTATCAGATCCCTCAGTCTGACAAATCCATGCATCTGGCTGTGAGTTGTAGCATTAGATCGTTTAATTAATTGCCGCCGTAACGTTATGCGCAAGCGGGCATTGTGTATTTTTAGCAACTCGTTAACAAACGCTGATGTCATGATAGTTTGTTGAATGTAAATGCGATTCATTTATATTGATTGGCTAGTCAGTGAAGTTGAGCTGTCTCGTCAGATTTGACAAGAATGACGTTCTGTTGCAGCAGTGAGCACACTGATCTGCAACGCTAGCGTTAATGTTTAATTAATTAGCGTTATGTGCAAGCGGGCAGTTATCGCCCATGTATTTTTAGCAACTCGTTAACAAACGCTGATGTCATGATAGTTTGTTGAATATAAATGCGATTCACTTTGTGGCATATAAGGCTATATTGATAGGCTAGTCAATGCTCAACTAGTCTTCCATGCATGAAGTGGAGCCATCTCATCAGTTTGTACAAGAATAGAGTTCTGTTGCATCAGTGAGCATTAAACCCTGATTTGCAACTCTCTGTTTTGCACTGAAAACTATTCCACTGATTTATTTGTTTTAGCTACATTTCTTTCCTTTGTAGTACTCCAATATTTTTTGTAGGGACGGCAATACGTTTAGAGAACTTAAAGTTATGTTAAATACAGTAGGTTTTATTTTTTTCTGCTGTAAAACTTAAGATGGGGGGAAACTAAAGATTTGTAAAATAATTTCAATGTGTAATGCAGTTTTATTTTTGTTAAAATGGATTTTTCTAAAAATTGGTATCGAAAAAAGTATCGTTCAGGAACCGGTATCGAAATCCAAGTATCGAAACGGTATCGATATCGAAAAATTTTGAACGATACCCAGCCCTACATGGAGCGCAGATGTACTTGTACATTGAGCGGAGAGGTACTGGTACATGGAGCGGAGATGTACTTGTACATTGAGCGGAGAGGTACTTGTACATTGAGCGGAGAGGTACTTGTACATGGAGCGGAGATGTACTTGTACATTGAGCGGAGAGGTACTGGTACATGGAGCGGAGATGTACTTGTACATTGAGCGGAGAGGTACTTGTACCTGGAGTGGAGATGTACTTGTACATTGAGCGGAGAGGTACTGGTACATGGAGCGGAGATGTACTTGTACATTGAGCGGAGAGGTACTTGTACATGGAGTGGAGATGTACTTGTACATTGAGCGGAGAGGTACTGGTACATGGAGCGGAGATGTACTTGTACATTGAGCGGAGAGGTACTTGTACATGGAGTGGAGATGTACTTGTACATGGAGCGGAGATGTACTTGTACATTGAGCGGAGAGGTACTTGTACATGGAGCGGAGATGTACTTGTACATGGAGCGGAGAGGTACTTGTACATGGAGCGGAGAGGTACTTGTACATGGAGCGGAGATGTACTTGTACATGGAGCGGAGATGTACTTGTACATGGAGCGGAGAGGTACTTGTACATGGAGCGGAGAGGTACTTATACATTGAGCGGAGACGTACTTGTACATGGAGCGGAGATGTACTTGTACATTGAGCGGAGAGGTACTTGTACATTGAGCGGAGAGGTACTGGTACATGGAGCGGAGATGTACTTGTACATTGAGCGGAGAGGTACTTGTACATGGAGCGGAGAGGTACTTGTACATTGAGCGGAGAGGTACTTGTACATTGAGCGGAGACGTACTTGTACATTGAGCGGAGATGTACTTGTACATTGAGCGGAGATGTACTTGTACATTGAGCGGAGAGGTACTTGTACATGGAGCGGAGAGGTACTTGTACATTGAGCGGAGAGGTACTTGTACATTGAGCGGAGACGTACTTGTACATTGAGCGGAGATGTACTTGTACATTGAGCGGAGATGTACTTGTACATTGAGCGGAGAGGTACTGGTACATGGAGCGGAGAGGTACTTGTACATGGAGCGGAGAGGTATTTGTACATGGAGCGGAGAGGTATTTGTACATGGAGCGGAGAGGTACTTGTACATTGAGCGGAGAGGTACTTGTACATGGAGCGGAGAGGTACTTGTACATGGAGCGGAGAGGTACTTGTACATGTAGCGGAGAGGTGCTTGTACATGGAGCGGAGAGGTACTTGTACATGGAGCGGAGAGGTATTTGTACATGGAGCGGAGAGGTACTTGTACATGGAGCGGAGAGGTACTTGTACATTCAGCGGAGAGGTACTTGTACATTGAGCGGAGAGGTACTTGTAGATGGAGCGGAGAGGTACTGTCGACACTTGTACATTGAGCGGAGAGGTACTGTCGACACTTGTACATTGAGCGGAGAGGTACTTGTACATGGAGCGGAGAGGTACTTGTACATGGAGCGGAGATGTACTTGTACAGGGAGCGGAGAGGTACTTGTACATTGAGCGGAGAGGTACTTGTACATGGAGCGGAGAGGTACTTGTACATGGAGAGGTACTTGTACATGGAGCGGAGAGGTACTTGTACATTGAGCGGAGAGGTACTTGTACATGGAGCGGAGAGGTACTTGTACATGGAGCGGAGAGGTACTTGTACATGGAGCGGAGAGGTACTTGTACATTGAGCGGAGAGGTACTTGTACATGGAGCGGAGAGGTACTTGTACATGGAGCGGAGAGGTACTTGTACATGGAGCGGAGAGGTACTTGTACATGGAGCGGAGAGGTACTTGTACATTGAGCGGAGATGTACTTGTACATGGAGCGGAGAGGTACTTGTACATGAGAGCGGAGAGGTACTGTCGACACTTGTACATTGAGCGTAGAGGTACTGTCGACACTTGTACATTGAGCGGAGAGGTACTTGTACATGGAGCGGAGAGGTACTGTCGACACTTGTACATTGAGCGGAGAGGTACTTGTACATTGAGCGGAGAGGTACTTGTACATGGAGCGCAGAGGTACTTGTACATTGAGCGGAGAGGTACTTGTACATGGAGCGGAGAGGTACTTGTACATGAGAGCGGAGAGGTACTTGTACATGGAGCGGAGAGGTACTTGTACATTGAGCGGAGAGGTACTGTCGACACTTGTACATTCAGCGGAGAGGTACTTGTACATGGAGCGGAGAGGTACTGTCGATACTTGACATTGAGCGGAGAGGTACTTGTACATGGAGCGGAGAGGTACTTGTACATGGAGCGGAGAGGTACTTGTACATGGAGCGGAGAGGTACTTGTACATTGAGCGGAGAGGTACTTGTACATGGAGCGGAGAGGTACTTGTACATTGAGCGGAGAGGTACTTGTACATGGAGCGGAGAGGTACTTGTACATGGAGCGGAGAGGTACTTGTACATGGAGCGGAGAGGTACTTGTACATGGAGCGGAGAGGTACTTGTACATTGAGCGGAGATGTACTTGTACATGGAGCGGATATGTACTTGTACATGGATCGGAGAGGTACTTGTACATGAGAGCGGAGAGGTACTGTCGACACTTGTACATTGAGCGTAGAGGTACTGTCGACACTTGTACATTGAGCGGAGAGGTACTTGTACATGGAGCGGAGAGGTACTGTCGACACTTGTACATTGAGCGGAGAGGTACTTGTACATTGAGCGGAGAGGTACTTGTACATGGAGCGCAGAGGTACTTGTACATTGAGCGGAGAGGTACTTGTACATGGAGCGGAGAGGTACTTGTACATGAGAGCGGAGAGGTACTTGTACATGGAGCGGAGAGGTACTTGTACATTGAGCGGAGAGGTACTGTCGACACTTGTACATTCAGCGGAGAGGTACTTGTACATGGAGCGGAGAGGTACTGTCGATACTTGACATTGAGCGGAGAGGTACTTGTACATGGAGCGGAGAGGTACTTGTACATGGAGCGGAGAGGTACTTGTACATGGAGCGGAGAGGTACTTGTACATTGAGCGGAGAGGTACTTGTACATGGAGCGGAGAGGTACTTGTACATTGAGCGGAGAGGTACTTGTACATGGAGCGGAGAGGTACTTGTACATGGAGCGGAGAGGTACTTGTACATGGAGCGGAGAGGTACTTGTACATGGAGCGGAGAGGTACTTGTACATTGAGCGGAGATGTACTTGTACATGGAGCGGAGATGTACTTGTACATGGATCGGAGAGGTACTTGTACATGAGAGCGGAGAGGTACTGTCGACACTTGTACATTGAGCGTAGAGGTACTGTCGACACTTGTACATTGAGCGGAGAGGTACTTGTACATGGAGCGGAGAGGTACTGTCGACACTTGTACATTGAGCGGAGAGGTACTTGTACATTGAGCGGAGAGGTACTTGTACATGGAGCGCAGAGGTACTTGTACATTGAGCGGAGAGGTACTTGTACATGAGAGCGGAGAGGTACTTGTACATGGAGCGGAGAGGTACTTGTACATTGAGCGGAGAGGTACTGTCGACACTTGTACATTCAGCGGAGAGGTACTTGTACATGGAGCGGAGAGGTACTGTCGATACTTGACATTGAGCGGAGAGGTACTTGTACATGGAGCGGAGAGGTATTTGTACATTGAGCGGAGAGGTACTTGTACATTGAGCGGAGAGGTACTGTCGACACTTGTACATTCAGCGGAGAGCTACTTGTACATGGAGCGGAGAGGTATTTGTACATTGAGCGGAGAGGTACTTGTACATGGAGCGGAGAGGTACTTGTACATAGAGCGGAGAGGTACTTATACATGGAGCGGAGAGGTATTTGTACATTGAGCGGAGAGGTACTTGTACATGGAGCGGAGAGGTACTTGTACATGAGAGCGGAGAGGTATTTGTACATGGAGCGGAAAGGTACTGTCGACACTTGTACATTGAGCGGAGAGCTACTTGTACATGGAGCGGAGAGGTACTTGTACATGAGAGCGGAGAGGTACTTGTACATGGAGCGGAGAGGTATTTGTACATGGAGCGGAGAGGTACTGTCGACACTTGACATTGAGCGGAGAGGTACTTGTACATGGAGCGGAGAGGTACTTGTACATGAGAGCGGAGAGGTATTTGTACATGGAGCGGAGAGGTACTGTCGACACTTGACATTGAGCGGAGAGGTACTTGTACATGGAGCGGAGAGGTACTTGTACATGGAGCGGAGAGGTACTTGTACATGGAGCGGAGAGGTACTTGTACATGGAGCGGAGAGGTACTTGTACATGGAGCGGAGATGTACTTGTACATTGAGCGGAGAGGTACTTGTACATGGAGCAGAGATGTACTTGTACATGGAGCGGAGATGTACTTGTACATTGAGCGGAGAGGTACTTGTACATGGAGCGGAGAGGTACTTGTACATGGAGCGGAGATGTACTTGTACATGGAGCGGAGAGGTACTTGTACATGGAGCGGAGATGTACTTGTACATTGAGCGGAGAGGTACTTGTACATGGAGCAGAGATGTACTTGTACATGGAGCGGAGAGGTACTTGTACATGGAGCGGAGAGGTACTTGTACATGGAGCGGAGAGGTACTTGTACATTGAGCGGAGAGGTACTTGTACATTGAGCGGAGAGGTACTTGTACATGGAGCTAGGGCTGGGTATCGAGTTTCGATACTTACTTGGCACCGAAATGGAAACATCGATACTAAGGGGTATCGAAGCCTCCCTTGTCAATCGATACCAATTTTCGATACCAAAACAAAACAGCGTCATTGAGCCTATAAGCATGCGACATGCTTGCACGCCGCGCTCTAATACGGCTGGTGATTGGCTGTCATGTAGAGGCATGCAGGAAACGTTACGCCCACTTTAGCCGGTGTGTTTGTTGTGACTGTGAGCCAGGCGTGCGGTGCGGATAGTATACAAGAAGTTAGCCACTCAAGCTACTCCTATCCTGGATTACCATATGGCGAAGATGATGAAAAGCAGGAAAAGAAACAGAAACAACACGGACTGGTTTCCACACACAAGAGAAATAATTGAGAGGTGGGTCAGCTCAGCTTACCGCAAGTTAGCGGTTATCAGATCCCTCAGTCTGACAAATCCATGCATCTGGCTGTGAGTTGTAGCATTAGATCGTTTAATTAATTGCCGCCGTAACGTTATGCGCAAGCGGGCATTGTGTATTTTTAGCAACTCGTTAACAAACGCTGATGTCATGATAGTTTGTTGAATGTAAATGCGATTCATTTATATTGATTGGCTAGTCAGTGAAGTTGAGCTGTCTCGTCAGATTTGACAAGAATGACGTTCTGTTGCAGCAGTGAGCACACTGATCTGCAACGCTAGCGTTAATGTTTAATTAATTAGCGTTATGTGCAAGCGGGCAGTTATCGCCCATGTATTTTTAGCAACTCGTTAACAAACGCTGATGTCATGATAGTTTGTTGAATATAAATGCGATTCACTTTGTGGCATATAAGGCTATATTGATAGGCTAGTCAATGCTCAACTAGTCTTCCATGCATGAAGTGGAGCCATCTCATCAGTTTGTACAAGAATAGAGTTCTGTTGCATCAGTGAGCATTAAACCCTGATTTGCAACTCTCTGTTTTGCACTGAAAACTATTCCACTGATTTATTTGTTTTAGCTACATTTCTTTCCTTTGTAGTACTCCAATATTTTTTGTAGGGACGGCAATACGTTTAGAGAACTTAAAGTTATGTTAAATACAGTAGGTTTTATTTTTTTCTGCTGTAAAACTTAAGATGGGGGGAAACTAAAGATTTGTAAAATAATTTCAATGTGTAATGCAGTTTTATTTTTGTTAAAATGGATTTTTCTAAAAATTGGTATCGAAAAAAGTATCGTTCAGGAACCGGTATCGAAATCCAAGTATCGAAACGGTATCGATATCGAAAAATTTTGAACGATACCCAGCCCTACATGGAGCGCAGATGTACTTGTACATTGAGCGGAGAGGTACTGGTACATGGAGCGGAGATGTACTTGTACATTGAGCGGAGAGGTACTTGTACATTGAGCGGAGAGGTACTTGTACATGGAGCGGAGATGTACTTGTACATTGAGCGGAGAGGTACTGGTACATGGAGCGGAGATGTACTTGTACATTGAGCGGAGAGGTACTTGTACATGGAGTGGAGATGTACTTGTACATTGAGCGGAGAGGTACTGGTACATGGAGCGGAGATGTACTTGTACATTGAGCGGAGAGGTACTTGTACATGGAGTGGAGATGTACTTGTACATTGAGCGGAGAGGTACTGGTACATGGAGCGGAGATGTACTTGTACATTGAGCGGAGAGGTACTTGTACATGGAGTGGAGATGTACTTGTACATGGAGCGGAGATGTACTTGTACATTGAGCGGAGAGGTACTTGTACATGGAGCGGAGATGTACTTGTACATGGAGCGGAGAGGTACTTGTACATGGAGCGGAGATGTACTTGTACATTGAGCGGAGAGGTACTTGTACATGGAGCGGAGAGGTACTTGTACATGGAGCGGAGATGTACTTGTACATGGAGCGGAGAGGTACTTGTACATGGAGCGGAGATGTACTTGTACATTGAGCGGAGAGGTACTTGTACATGGAGCAGAGATGTACTTGTACATGGAGCGGAGAGGTACTTGTACATGGAGCGGAGAGGTACTTGTACATGGAGCGGAGAGGTACTTGTACATGGAGCGGAGAGGTACTTGTACATTGAGCGGAGAGGTACTTGTACATTGAGCGGAGAGGTACTTGTACATGGAGCTAGGGCTGGGTATCGAGTTTCGATACTTACTTGGCACCGAAATGGAAACATCGATACTAAGGGGTATCGAAGCCTCCCTTGTCAATCGATACCAATTTTCGATACCAAAACAAAACAGCGTCATTGAGCCTATAAGCATGCGACATGCTTGCACGCCGCGCTCTAATACGGCTGGTGATTGGCTGTCATGTAGAGGCATGCAGGAAACGTTACGCCCACTTTAGCCGGTGTGTTTGTTGTGACTGTGAGCCAGGCGTGCTTTGCGGATAGTATACAAGAAGTTAGCCACTCAAGCTACTCCTATCCTGGATTACCATATGGCGAAGATGATGAAAAGCAGGAAAAGAAACAGAAACAACACGGACTGGTTTCCACAGACAAGAGAAATAATTGAGAGGTGGGTCAGCTCAGCTTACCGCAAGTTAGCGGTTATCAGATCCCTCAGTCTGACAAATCCATGCATCTGGCTGTGAGTTGTAGCATTAGATCGTTTAATTAATTGCCGCCGTAACGTTATGCGCAAGCGGGCATTGTGTATTTTTAGCAACTCGTTAACAAACGCTGATGTCATGATAGTTTGTTGAATGTAAATGCGATTCATTTATATTGATTGGCTAGTCAGTGAAGTTGAGCTGTCTCGTCAGATTTGACAAGAATGACGTTCTGTTGCAGCAGTGAGCACACTGATCTGCAACGCTAGCGTTAATGTTTAATTAATTAGCGTTATGTGCAAGCGGGCAGTTATCGCCCATGTATTTTTAGCAACTCGTTAACAAACGCTGATGTCATGATAGTTTGTTGAATATAAATGCGATTCACTTTGTGGCATATAAGGCTATATTGATAGGCTAGTCAATGCTCAACTAGTCTTCCATGCATGAAGTGGAGCCATCTCATCAGTTTGTACAAGAATAGAGTTCTGTTGCATCAGTGAGCATTAAACCCTGATTTGCAACTCTCTGTTTTGCACTGAAAACTATTCCACTGATTTATTTGTTTTAGCTACATTTCTTTCCTTTGTAGTACTCCAATATTTTTTGTAGGGACGGCAATACGTTTAGAGAACTTAAAGTTATGTTAAATACAGTAGGTTTTATTTTTTTCTGCTGTAAAACTTAAGATGGGGGGAAACTAAAGATTTGTAAAATAATTTCAATGTGTAATGCAGTTTTATTTTTGTTAAAATGGATTTTTCTAAAAATTGGTATCGAAAAAAGTATCGTTCAGGAACCGGTATCGAAATCCAAGTATCGAAACGGTATCGATATCGAAAAATTTTGAACGATACCCAGCCCTACATGGAGCGCAGATGTACTTGTACATTGAGCGGAGAGGTACTGGTACATGGAGCGGAGATGTACTTGTACATTGAGCGGAGAGGTACTTGTACATTGAGCGGAGAGGTACTTGTACATGGAGCGGAGATGTACTTGTACATTGAGCGGAGAGGTACTGGTACATGGAGCGGAGATGTACTTGTACATTGAGCGGAGAGGTACTTGTACATGGAGCGGAGAGGTACTTGTACATGGAGCGGAGATGTACTTGTACATTGAGCGGAGAGGTACTTGTACATGGAGCGGAGAGGTACTTGTACATGGAGCGGAGATGTACTTGTACATGGAGCGGAGAGGTACTTGTACATGGAGCGGAGATGTACTTGTACATTGAGCGGAGAGGTACTTGTACATGGAGCAGAGATGTACTTGTACATGGAGCGGAGAGGTACTTGTACATGGAGCGGAGAGGTACTTGTACATGGAGCGGAGAGGTACTTGTACATGGAGCGGAGAGGTACTTGTACATTGAGCGGAGAGGTACTTGTACATTGAGCGGAGAGGTACTTGTACATGGAGCTAGGGCTGGGTATCGAGTTTCGATACTTACTTGGCACCGAAATGGAAACATCGATACTAAGGGGTATCGAAGCCTCCCTTGTCAATCGATACCAATTTTCGATACCAAAACAAAACAGCGTCATTGAGCCTATAAGCATGCGACATGCTTGCACGCCGCGCTCTAATACGGCTGGTGATTGGCTGTCATGTAGAGGCATGCAGGAAACGTTACGCCCACTTTAGCCGGTGTGTTTGTTGTGACTGTGAGCCAGGCGTGCTTTGCGGATAGTATACAAGAAGTTAGCCACTCAAGCTACTCCTATCCTGGATTACCATATGGCGAAGATGATGAAAAGCAGGAAAAGAAACAGAAACAACACGGACTGGTTTCCACAGACAAGAGAAATAATTGAGAGGTGGGTCAGCTCAGCTTACCGCAAGTTAGCGGTTATCAGATCCCTCAGTCTGACAAATCCATGCATCTGGCTGTGAGTTGTAGCATTAGATCGTTTAATTAATTGCCGCCGTAACGTTATGCGCAAGCGGGCATTGTGTATTTTTAGCAACTCGTTAACAAACGCTGATGTCATGATAGTTTGTTGAATGTAAATGCGATTCATTTATATTGATTGGCTAGTCAGTGAAGTTGAGCTGTCTCGTCAGATTTGACAAGAATGACGTTCTGTTGCAGCAGTGAGCACACTGATCTGCAACGCTAGCGTTAATGTTTAATTAATTAGCGTTATGTGCAAGCGGGCAGTTATCGCCCATGTATTTTTAGCAACTCGTTAACAAACGCTGATGTCATGATAGTTTGTTGAATATAAATGCGATTCACTTTGTGGCATATAAGGCTATATTGATAGGCTAGTCAATGCTCAACTAGTCTTCCATGCATGAAGTGGAGCCATCTCATCAGTTTGTACAAGAATAGAGTTCTGTTGCATCAGTGAGCATTAAACCCTGATTTGCAACTCTCTGTTTTGCACTGAAAACTATTCCACTGATTTATTTGTTTTAGCTACATTTCTTTCCTTTGTAGTACTCCAATATTTTTTGTAGGGACGGCAATACGTTTAGAGAACTTAAAGTTATGTTAAATACAGTAGGTTTTATTTTTTTCTGCTGTAAAACTTAAGATGGGGGGAAACTAAAGATTTGTAAAATAATTTCAATGTGTAATGCAGTTTTATTTTTGTTAAAATGGATTTTTCTAAAAATTGGTATCGAAAAAAGTATCGTTCAGGAACCGGTATCGAAATCCAAGTATCGAAACGGTATCGATATCGAAAAATTTTGAACGATACCCAGCCCTACATGGAGCGCAGATGTACTTGTACATTGAGCGGAGAGGTACTGGTACATGGAGCGGAGATGTACTTGTACATTGAGCGGAGAGGTACTTGTACATTGAGCGGAGAGGTACTTGTACATGGAGCGGAGATGTACTTGTACATTGAGCGGAGAGGTACTGGTACATGGAGCGGAGATGTACTTGTACATTGAGCGGAGAGGTACTTGTACATGGAGTGGAGATGTACTTGTACATTGAGCGGAGAGGTACTGGTACATGGAGCGGAGATGTACTTGTACATTGAGCGGAGAGGTACTTGTACATGGAGTGGAGATGTACTTGTACATTGAGCGGAGAGGTACTGGTACATGGAGCGGAGATGTACTTGTACATTGAGCGGAGAGGTACTTGTACATGGAGTGGAGATGTACTTGTACATGGAGCGGAGATGTACTTGTACATTGAGCGGAGAGGTACTTGTACATGGAGCGGAGATGTACTTGTACATGGAGCGGAGAGGTACTTGTACATGGAGCGGAGAGGTACTTGTACATGGAGCGGAGATGTACTTGTACATGGAGCGGAGATGTACTTGTACATGGAGCGGAGAGGTACTTGTACATGGAGCGGAGAGGTACTTATACATTGAGCGGAGACGTACTTGTACATGGAGCGGAGATGTACTTGTACATTGAGCGGAGAGGTACTTGTACATTGAGCGGAGAGGTACTGGTACATGGAGCGGAGATGTACTTGTACATTGAGCGGAGAGGTACTTGTACATGGAGCGGAGAGGTACTTGTACATTGAGCGGAGAGGTACTTGTACATTGAGCGGAGACGTACTTGTACATTGAGCGGAGATGTACTTGTACATTGAGCGGAGATGTACTTGTACATTGAGCGGAGAGGTACTTGTACATGGAGCGGAGAGGTACTTGTACATTGAGCGGAGAGGTACTTGTACATTGAGCGGAGACGTACTTGTACATTGAGCGGAGATGTACTTGTACATTGAGCGGAGATGTACTTGTACATTGAGCGGAGAGGTACTGGTACATGGAGCGGAGAGGTACTTGTACATGGAGCGGAGAGGTATTTGTACATGGAGCGGAGAGGTATTTGTACATGGAGCGGAGAGGTACTTGTACATTGAGCGGAGAGGTACTTGTACATGGAGCGGAGAGGTACTTGTACATGGAGCGGAGAGGTACTTGTACATGTAGCGGAGAGGTGCTTGTACATGGAGCGGAGAGGTACTTGTACATGGAGCGGAGAGGTATTTGTACATGGAGCGGAGAGGTACTTGTACATGGAGCGGAGAGGTACTTGTACATTCAGCGGAGAGGTACTTGTACATTGAGCGGAGAGGTACTTGTAGATGGAGCGGAGAGGTACTGTCGACACTTGTACATTGAGCGGAGAGGTACTGTCGACACTTGTACATTGAGCGGAGAGGTACTTGTACATGGAGCGGAGAGGTACTTGTACATGGAGCGGAGATGTACTTGTACAGGGAGCGGAGAGGTACTTGTACATTGAGCGGAGAGGTACTTGTACATGGAGCGGAGAGGTACTTGTACATGGAGAGGTACTTGTACATGGAGCGGAGAGGTACTTGTACATTGAGCGGAGAGGTACTTGTACATGGAGCGGAGAGGTACTTGTACATGGAGCGGAGAGGTACTTGTACATGGAGCGGAGAGGTACTTGTACATTGAGCGGAGAGGTACTTGTACATGGAGCGGAGAGGTACTTGTACATGGAGCGGAGAGGTACTTGTACATGGAGCGGAGAGGTACTTGTACATGGAGCGGAGAGGTACTTGTACATTGAGCGGAGATGTACTTGTACATGGAGCGGAGAGGTACTTGTACATGAGAGCGGAGAGGTACTGTCGACACTTGTACATTGAGCGTAGAGGTACTGTCGACACTTGTACATTGAGCGGAGAGGTACTTGTACATGGAGCGGAGAGGTACTGTCGACACTTGTACATTGAGCGGAGAGGTACTTGTACATTGAGCGGAGAGGTACTTGTACATGGAGCGCAGAGGTACTTGTACATTGAGCGGAGAGGTACTTGTACATGGAGCGGAGAGGTACTTGTACATGAGAGCGGAGAGGTACTTGTACATGGAGCGGAGAGGTACTTGTACATTGAGCGGAGAGGTACTGTCGACACTTGTACATTCAGCGGAGAGGTACTTGTACATGGAGCGGAGAGGTACTGTCGATACTTGACATTGAGCGGAGAGGTACTTGTACATGGAGCGGAGAGGTACTTGTACATGGAGCGGAGAGGTACTTGTACATGGAGCGGAGAGGTACTTGTACATTGAGCGGAGAGGTACTTGTACATGGAGCGGAGAGGTACTTGTACATTGAGCGGAGAGGTACTTGTACATGGAGCGGAGAGGTACTTGTACATGGAGCGGAGAGGTACTTGTACATGGAGCGGAGAGGTACTTGTACATGGAGCGGAGAGGTACTTGTACATTGAGCGGAGATGTACTTGTACATGGAGCGGATATGTACTTGTACATGGATCGGAGAGGTACTTGTACATGAGAGCGGAGAGGTACTGTCGACACTTGTACATTGAGCGTAGAGGTACTGTCGACACTTGTACATTGAGCGGAGAGGTACTTGTACATGGAGCGGAGAGGTACTGTCGACACTTGTACATTGAGCGGAGAGGTACTTGTACATTGAGCGGAGAGGTACTTGTACATGGAGCGCAGAGGTACTTGTACATTGAGCGGAGAGGTACTTGTACATGGAGCGGAGAGGTACTTGTACATGAGAGCGGAGAGGTACTTGTACATGGAGCGGAGAGGTACTTGTACATTGAGCGGAGAGGTACTGTCGACACTTGTACATTCAGCGGAGAGGTACTTGTACATGGAGCGGAGAGGTACTGTCGATACTTGACATTGAGCGGAGAGGTACTTGTACATGGAGCGGAGAGGTACTTGTACATGGAGCGGAGAGGTACTTGTACATGGAGCGGAGAGGTACTTGTACATTGAGCGGAGAGGTACTTGTACATGGAGCGGAGAGGTACTTGTACATTGAGCGGAGAGGTACTTGTACATGGAGCGGAGAGGTACTTGTACATGGAGCGGAGAGGTACTTGTACATGGAGCGGAGAGGTACTTGTACATGGAGCGGAGAGGTACTTGTACATTGAGCGGAGATGTACTTGTACATGGAGCGGAGATGTACTTGTACATGGATCGGAGAGGTACTTGTACATGAGAGCGGAGAGGTACTGTCGACACTTGTACATTGAGCGTAGAGGTACTGTCGACACTTGTACATTGAGCGGAGAGGTACTTGTACATGGAGCGGAGAGGTACTGTCGACACTTGTACATTGAGCGGAGAGGTACTTGTACATTGAGCGGAGAGGTACTTGTACATGGAGCGCAGAGGTACTTGTACATTGAGCGGAGAGGTACTTGTACATGAGAGCGGAGAGGTACTTGTACATGGAGCGGAGAGGTACTTGTACATTGAGCGGAGAGGTACTGTCGACACTTGTACATTCAGCGGAGAGGTACTTGTACATGGAGCGGAGAGGTACTGTCGATACTTGACATTGAGCGGAGAGGTACTTGTACATGGAGCGGAGAGGTATTTGTACATTGAGCGGAGAGGTACTTGTACATTGAGCGGAGAGGTACTGTCGACACTTGTACATTCAGCGGAGAGCTACTTGTACATGGAGCGGAGAGGTATTTGTACATTGAGCGGAGAGGTACTTGTACATGGAGCGGAGAGGTACTTGTACATAGAGCGGAGAGGTACTTATACATGGAGCGGAGAGGTATTTGTACATTGAGCGGAGAGGTACTTGTACATGGAGCGGAGAGGTACTTGTACATGAGAGCGGAGAGGTATTTGTACATGGAGCGGAAAGGTACTGTCGACACTTGTACATTGAGCGGAGAGCTACTTGTACATGGAGCGGAGAGGTACTTGTACATGAGAGCGGAGAGGTACTTGTACATGGAGCGGAGAGGTATTTGTACATGGAGCGGAGAGGTACTGTCGACACTTGACATTGAGCGGAGAGGTACTTGTACATGGAGCGGAGAGGTACTTGTACATGAGAGCGGAGAGGTATTTGTACATGGAGCGGAGAGGTACTGTCGACACTTGACATTGAGCGGAGAGGTACTTGTACATGGAGCGGAGAGGTACTTGTACATGGAGCGGAGAGGTACTTGTACATGGAGCGGAGAGGTACTTGTACATGGAGCGGAGAGGTACTTGTACATGGAGCGGAGATGTACTTGTACATTGAGCGGAGAGGTACTTGTACATGGAGCAGAGATGTACTTGTACATGGAGCGGAGATGTACTTGTACATTGAGCGGAGAGGTACTTGTACATGGAGCGGAGAGGTACTTGTACATGGAGCGGAGATGTACTTGTACATGGAGCGGAGAGGTACTTGTACATGGAGCGGAGATGTACTTGTACATTGAGCGGAGAGGTACTTGTACATGGAGCAGAGATGTACTTGTACATGGAGCGGAGAGGTACTTGTACATGGAGCGGAGAGGTACTTGTACATGGAGCGGAGAGGTACTTGTACATTGAGCGGAGAGGTACTTGTACATTGAGCGGAGAGGTACTTGTACATGGAGCTAGGGCTGGGTATCGAGTTTCGATACTTACTTGGCACCGAAATGGAAACATCGATACTAAGGGGTATCGAAGCCTCCCTTGTCAATCGATACCAATTTTCGATACCAAAACAAAACAGCGTCATTGAGCCTATAAGCATGCGACATGCTTGCACGCCGCGCTCTAATACGGCTGGTGATTGGCTGTCATGTAGAGGCATGCAGGAAACGTTACGCCCACTTTAGCCGGTGTGTTTGTTGTGACTGTGAGCCAGGCGTGCGGTGCGGATAGTATACAAGAAGTTAGCCACTCAAGCTACTCCTATCCTGGATTACCATATGGCGAAGATGATGAAAAGCAGGAAAAGAAACAGAAACAACACGGACTGGTTTCCACACACAAGAGAAATAATTGAGAGGTGGGTCAGCTCAGCTTACCGCAAGTTAGCGGTTATCAGATCCCTCAGTCTGACAAATCCATGCATCTGGCTGTGAGTTGTAGCATTAGATCGTTTAATTAATTGCCGCCGTAACGTTATGCGCAAGCGGGCATTGTGTATTTTTAGCAACTCGTTAACAAACGCTGATGTCATGATAGTTTGTTGAATGTAAATGCGATTCATTTATATTGATTGGCTAGTCAGTGAAGTTGAGCTGTCTCGTCAGATTTGACAAGAATGACGTTCTGTTGCAGCAGTGAGCACACTGATCTGCAACGCTAGCGTTAATGTTTAATTAATTAGCGTTATGTGCAAGCGGGCAGTTATCGCCCATGTATTTTTAGCAACTCGTTAACAAACGCTGATGTCATGATAGTTTGTTGAATATAAATGCGATTCACTTTGTGGCATATAAGGCTATATTGATAGGCTAGTCAATGCTCAACTAGTCTTCCATGCATGAAGTGGAGCCATCTCATCAGTTTGTACAAGAATAGAGTTCTGTTGCATCAGTGAGCATTAAACCCTGATTTGCAACTCTCTGTTTTGCACTGAAAACTATTCCACTGATTTATTTGTTTTAGCTACATTTCTTTCCTTTGTAGTACTCCAATATTTTTTGTAGGGACGGCAATACGTTTAGAGAACTTAAAGTTATGTTAAATACAGTAGGTTTTATTTTTTTCTGCTGTAAAACTTAAGATGGGGGGAAACTAAAGATTTGTAAAATAATTTCAATGTGTAATGCAGTTTTATTTTTGTTAAAATGGATTTTTCTAAAAATTGGTATCGAAAAAAGTATCGTTCAGGAACCGGTATCGAAATCCAAGTATCGAAACGGTATCGATATCGAAAAATTTTGAACGATACCCAGCCCTACATGGAGCGCAGATGTACTTGTACATTGAGCGGAGAGGTACTGGTACATGGAGCGGAGATGTACTTGTACATTGAGCGGAGAGGTACTTGTACATTGAGCGGAGAGGTACTTGTACATGGAGCGGAGATGTACTTGTACATTGAGCGGAGAGGTACTGGTACATGGAGCGGAGATGTACTTGTACATTGAGCGGAGAGGTACTTGTACATGGAGTGGAGATGTACTTGTACATTGAGCGGAGAGGTACTGGTACATGGAGCGGAGATGTACTTGTACATTGAGCGGAGAGGTACTTGTACATGGAGTGGAGATGTACTTGTACATTGAGCGGAGAGGTACTGGTACATGGAGCGGAGATGTACTTGTACATTGAGCGGAGAGGTACTTGTACATGGAGTGGAGATGTACTTGTACATGGAGCGGAGATGTACTTGTACATTGAGCGGAGAGGTACTTGTACATGGAGCGGAGATGTACTTGTACATGGAGCGGAGAGGTACTTGTACATGGAGCGGAGAGGTACTTGTACATGGAGCGGAGATGTACTTGTACATGGAGCGGAGATGTACTTGTACATGGAGCGGAGAGGTACTTGTACATGGAGCGGAGAGGTACTTATACATTGAGCGGAGACGTACTTGTACATGGAGCGGAGATGTACTTGTACATTGAGCGGAGAGGTACTTGTACATTGAGCGGAGAGGTACTGGTACATGGAGCGGAGATGTACTTGTACATTGAGCGGAGAGGTACTTGTACATGGAGCGGAGAGGTACTTGTACATTGAGCGGAGAGGTACTTGTACATTGAGCGGAGACGTACTTGTACATTGAGCGGAGATGTACTTGTACATTGAGCGGAGATGTACTTGTACATTGAGCGGAGAGGTACTTGTACATGGAGCGGAGAGGTACTTGTACATTGAGCGGAGAGGTACTTGTACATTGAGCGGAGACGTACTTGTACATTGAGCGGAGATGTACTTGTACATTGAGCGGAGATGTACTTGTACATTGAGCGGAGAGGTACTGGTACATGGAGCGGAGAGGTACTTGTACATGGAGCGGAGAGGTATTTGTACATGGAGCGGAGAGGTATTTGTACATGGAGCGGAGAGGTACTTGTACATTGAGCGGAGAGGTACTTGTACATGGAGCGGAGAGGTACTTGTACATGGAGCGGAGAGGTACTTGTACATGGAGCGGAGAGGTACTTGTACATGTAGCGGAGAGGTGCTTGTACATGGAGCGGAGAGGTACTTGTACATGGAGCGGAGAGGTATTTGTACATGGAGCGGAGAGGTACTTGTACATGGAGCGGAGAGGTACTTGTACATTCAGCGGAGAGGTACTTGTACATTGAGCGGAGAGGTACTTGTAGATGGAGCGGAGAGGTACTGTCGACACTTGTACATTGAGCGGAGAGGTACTGTCGACACTTGTACATTGAGCGGAGAGGTACTTGTACATGGAGCGGAGAGGTACTTGTACATGGAGCGGAGATGTACTTGTACAGGGAGCGGAGAGGTACTTGTACATGGAGAGGTACTTGTACATGGAGCGGAGAGGTACTTGTACATTGAGCGGAGAGGTACTTGTACATTGAGCGGAGAGGTACTTGTACATGGAGCTAGGGCTGGGTATCGAGTTTCGATACTTACTTGGCACCGAAATGGAAACATCGATACTAAGGGGTATCGAAGCCTCCCTTGTCAATCGATACCAATTTTCGATACCAAAACAAAACAGCGTCATTGAGCCTATAAGCATGCGACATGCTTGCACGCCGCGCTCTAATACGGCTGGTGATTGGCTGTCATGTAGAGGCATGCAGGAAACGTTACGCCCACTTTAGCCGGTGTGTTTGTTGTGACTGTGAGCCAGGCGTGCGGTGCGGATAGTATACAAGAAGTTAGCCACTCAAGCTACTCCTATCCTGGATTACCATATGGCGAAGATGATGAAAAGCAGGAAAAGAAACAGAAACAACACGGACTGGTTTCCACACACAAGAGAAATAATTGAGAGGTGGGTCAGCTCAGCTTACCGCAAGTTAGCGGTTATCAGATCCCTCAGTCTGACAAATCCATGCATCTGGCTGTGAGTTGTAGCATTAGATCGTTTAATTAATTGCCGCCGTAACGTTATGCGCAAGCGGGCATTGTGTATTTTTAGCAACTCGTTAACAAACGCTGATGTCATGATAGTTTGTTGAATGTAAATGCGATTCATTTATATTGATTGGCTAGTCAGTGAAGTTGAGCTGTCTCGTCAGATTTGACAAGAATGACGTTCTGTTGCAGCAGTGAGCACACTGATCTGCAACGCTAGCGTTAATGTTTAATTAATTAGCGTTATGTGCAAGCGGGCAGTTATCGCCCATGTATTTTTAGCAACTCGTTAACAAACGCTGATGTCATGATAGTTTGTTGAATATAAATGCGATTCACTTTGTGGCATATAAGGCTATATTGATAGGCTAGTCAATGCTCAACTAGTCTTCCATGCATGAAGTGGAGCCATCTCATCAGTTTGTACAAGAATAGAGTTCTGTTGCATCAGTGAGCATTAAACCCTGATTTGCAACTCTCTGTTTTGCACTGAAAACTATTCCACTGATTTATTTGTTTTAGCTACATTTCTTTCCTTTGTAGTACTCCAATATTTTTTGTAGGGACGGCAATACGTTTAGAGAACTTAAAGTTATGTTAAATACAGTAGGTTTTATTTTTTTCTGCTGTAAAACTTAAGATGGGGGGAAACTAAAGATTTGTAAAATAATTTCAATGTGTAATGCAGTTTTATTTTTGTTAAAATGGATTTTTCTAAAAATTGGTATCGAAAAAAGTATCGTTCAGGAACCGGTATCGAAATCCAAGTATCGAAACGGTATCGATATCGAAAAATTTTGAACGATACCCAGCCCTACATGGAGCGCAGATGTACTTGTACATTGAGCGGAGAGGTACTGGTACATGGAGCGGAGATGTACTTGTACATTGAGCGGAGAGGTACTTGTACATTGAGCGGAGAGGTACTTGTACATGGAGCGGAGATGTACTTGTACATTGAGCGGAGAGGTACTGGTACATGGAGCGGAGATGTACTTGTACATTGAGCGGAGAGGTACTTGTACATGGAGTGGAGATGTACTTGTACATTGAGCGGAGAGGTACTGGTACATGGAGCGGAGATGTACTTGTACATTGAGCGGAGAGGTACTTGTACATGGAGTGGAGATGTACTTGTACATTGAGCGGAGAGGTACTGGTACATGGAGCGGAGATGTACTTGTACATTGAGCGGAGAGGTACTTGTACATGGAGTGGAGATGTACTTGTACATGGAGCGGAGATGTACTTGTACATTGAGCGGAGAGGTACTTGTACATGGAGCGGAGATGTACTTGTACATGGAGCGGAGAGGTACTTGTACATGGAGCGGAGAGGTACTTGTACATGGAGCGGAGATGTACTTGTACATGGAGCGGAGATGTACTTGTACATGGAGCGGAGAGGTACTTGTACATGGAGCGGAGAGGTACTTATACATTGAGCGGAGACGTACTTGTACATGGAGCGGAGATGTACTTGTACATTGAGCGGAGAGGTACTTGTACATTGAGCGGAGAGGTACTGGTACATGGAGCGGAGATGTACTTGTACATTGAGCGGAGAGGTACTTGTACATGGAGCGGAGAGGTACTTGTACATTGAGCGGAGAGGTACTTGTACATTGAGCGGAGACGTACTTGTACATTGAGCGGAGATGTACTTGTACATTGAGCGGAGATGTACTTGTACATTGAGCGGAGAGGTACTTGTACATGGAGCGGAGAGGTACTTGTACATTGAGCGGAGAGGTACTTGTACATTGAGCGGAGACGTACTTGTACATTGAGCGGAGATGTACTTGTACATTGAGCGGAGATGTACTTGTACATTGAGCGGAGAGGTACTGGTACATGGAGCGGAGAGGTACTTGTACATGGAGCGGAGAGGTATTTGTACATGGAGCGGAGAGGTATTTGTACATGGAGCGGAGAGGTACTTGTACATTGAGCGGAGAGGTACTTGTACATGGAGCGGAGAGGTACTTGTACATGGAGCGGAGAGGTACTTGTACATGGAGCGGAGAGGTACTTGTACATGTAGCGGAGAGGTGCTTGTACATGGAGCGGAGAGGTACTTGTACATGGAGCGGAGAGGTATTTGTACATGGAGCGGAGAGGTACTTGTACATGGAGCGGAGAGGTACTTGTACATTCAGCGGAGAGGTACTTGTACATTGAGCGGAGAGGTACTTGTAGATGGAGCGGAGAGGTACTGTCGACACTTGTACATTGAGCGGAGAGGTACTGTCGACACTTGTACATTGAGCGGAGAGGTACTTGTACATGGAGCGGAGAGGTACTTGTACATGGAGCGGAGATGTACTTGTACAGGGAGCGGAGAGGTACTTGTACATGGAGAGGTACTTGTACATGGAGCGGAGAGGTACTTGTACATTGAGCGGAGAGGTACTTGTACATGGAGCGGAGAGGTACTTGTACATGGAGCGGAGAGGTACTTGTACATGGAGCGGAGAGGTACTTGTACATTGAGCGGAGAGGTACTTGTACATGGAGCGGAGAGGTACTTGTACATGGAGCGGAGAGGTACTTGTACATGGAGCGGAGAGGTACTTGTACATGGAGCGGAGAGGTACTTGTACATTGAGCGGAGATGTACTTGTACATGGAGCGGAGATGTACTTGTACATGGATCGGAGAGGTACTTGTACATGAGAGCGGAGAGGTACTGTCGACACTTGTACATTGAGCGTAGAGGTACTGTCGACACTTGTACATTGAGCGGAGAGGTACTTGTACATGGAGCGGAGAGGTACTGTCGACACTTGTACATTGAGCGGAGAGGTACTTGTACATTGAGCGGAGAGGTACTTGTACATGGAGCGCAGAGGTACTTGTACATTGAGCGGAGAGGTACTTGTACATGGAGCGGAGAGGTACTTGTACATGAGAGCGGAGAGGTACTTGTACATGGAGCGGAGAGGTACTTGTACATTGAGCGGAGAGGTACTGTCGACACTTGTACATTCAGCGGAGAGGTACTTGTACATGGAGCGGAGAGGTACTGTCGATACTTGACATTGAGCGGAGAGGTACTTGTACATGGAGCGGAGAGGTACTTGTACATGGAGCGGAGAGGTACTTGTACATGGAGCGGAGAGGTACTTGTACATTGAGCGGAGAGGTACTTGTACATGGAGCGGAGAGGTACTTGTACATTGAGCGGAGAGGTACTTGTACATGGAGCGGAGAGGTACTTGTACATGGAGCGGAGAGGTACTTGTACATGGAGCGGAGAGGTACTTGTACATGGAGCGGAGAGGTACTTGTACATTGAGCGGAGATGTACTTGTACATGGAGCGGAGATGTACTTGTACATGGATCGGAGAGGTACTTGTACATGAGAGCGGAGAGGTACTGTCGACACTTGTACATTGAGCGTAGAGGTACTGTCGACACTTGTACATTGAGCGGAGAGGTACTTGTACATGGAGCGGAGAGGTACTGTCGACACTTGTACATTGAGCGGAGAGGTACTTGTACATTGAGCGGAGAGGTACTTGTACATGGAGCGCAGAGGTACTTGTACATTGAGCGGAGAGGTACTTGTACATGGAGCGGAGAGGTACTTGTACATGAGAGCGGAGAGGTACTTGTACATGGAGCGGAGAGGTACTTGTACATTGAGCGGAGAGGTACTTGTACATGGAGCGGAGAGGTACTTGTACATGGAGCGGAGAGGTACTTGTACATTGAGCGGAGATGTACTTGTACATGGAGCGGAGATGTACTTGTACATGGATCGGAGAGGTACTTGTACATGAGAGCGGAGAGGTACTGTCGACACTTGTACATTGAGCGTAGAGGTACTGTCGACACTTGTACATTGAGCGGAGAGGTACTTGTACATGGAGCGGAGAGGTACTGTCGACACTTGTACATTGAGCGGAGAGGTACTTGTACATTGAGCGGAGAGGTACTTGTACATGGAGCGCAGAGGTACTTGTACATTGAGCGGAGAGGTACTTGTACATGGAGCGGAGAGGTACTTGTACATGAGAGCGGAGAGGTACTTGTACATGGAGCGGAGAGGTACTTGTACATTGAGCGGAGAGGTACTGTCGACACTTGTACATTCAGCGGAGAGGTACTTGTACATGGAGCGGAGAGGTACTGTCGATACTTGACATTGAGCGGAGAGGTACTTGTACATGGAGCGGAGAGGTACTTGTACATGGAGCGGAGAGGTACTTGTACATTGAGCGGAGAGGTACTTGTACATGGAGCGGAGAGGTACTTGTACATTGAGCGGAGAGGTACTTGTACATGGAGCGGAGAGGTACTTGTACATGGAGCGGAGAGGTACTTGTACATGGAGCGGAGAGGTACTTGTACATGGAGCGGAGAGGTACTTGTACATTGAGCGGAGATGTACTTGTACATGGAGCGGAGATGTACTTGTACATGGATCGGAGAGGTACTTGTACATGAGAGCGGAGAGGTACTGTCGACACTTGTACATTGAGCGTAGAGGTACTGTCGACACTTGTACATTGAGCGGAGAGGTACTTGTACATGGAGCGGAGAGGTACTGTCGACACTTGTACATTGAGCGGAGAGGTACTTGTACATTGAGCGGAGAGGTACTTGTACATGGAGCGCAGAGGTACTTGTACATTGAGCGGAGAGGTACTTGTACATGGAGCGGAGAGGTACTTGTACATGAGAGCGGAGAGGTACTTGTACATGGAGCGGAGAGGTACTTGTACATTGAGCGGAGAGGTACTGTCGACACTTGTACATTCAGCGGAGAGGTACTTGTACATGGAGCGGAGAGGTACTGTCGATACTTGACATTGAGCGGAGAGGTACTTGTACATGGAGCGGAGAGGTATTTGTACATTGAGCGGAGAGGTACTTGTACATTGAGCGGAGAGGTACTGTCGACACTTGTACATTCAGCGGAGAGCTACTTGTACATGGAGCGGAGAGGTATTTGTACATTGAGCGGAGAGGTACTTGTACATGGAGCGGAGAGGTACTTGTACATAGAGCGGAGAGGTACTTATACATGGAGCGGAGAGGTATTTGTACATTGAGCGGAGAGGTACTTGTACATGGAGCGGAGAGGTACTTGTACATGAGAGCGGAGAGGTATTTGTACATGGAGCGGAAAGGTACTGTCGACACTTGTACATTGAGCGGAGAGCTACTTGTACATGGAGCGGAGAGGTACTTGTACATGAGAGCGGAGAGGTACTTGTACATGGAGCGGAGAGGTATTTGTACATGGAGCGGAGAGGTACTGTCGACACTTGACATTGAGCGGAGAGGTACTTGTACATGGAGCGGAGAGGTACTTGTACATGAGAGCGGAGAGGTATTTGTACATGGAGCGGAGAGGTACTGTCGACACTTGACATTGAGCGGAGAGGTACTTGTACATGGAGCGGAGAGGTACTTGTACATGGAGCGGAGAGGTACTTGTACATGGAGCGGAGAGGTACTTGTACATGGAGCGGAGAGGTACTTGTACATGGAGCGGATATGTACTTGTACATTGAGCGGAGAGGTACTTGTACATGGAGCAGAGATGTACTTGTACATGGAGCGGAGATGTACTTGTACATTGAGCGGAGAGGTACTTGTACATGGAGCGGAGAGGTACTTGTACATGGAGCGGAGATGTACTTGTACATGGAGCGGAGAGGTACTTGTACATGGAGCGGAGATGTACTTGTACATTGAGCGGAGAGGTACTTGTACATGGAGCAGAGATGTACTTGTACATGGAGCGGAGAGGTACTTGTACATGGAGCGGAGAGGTACTTGTACATGGAGCGGAGAGGTACTTGTACATTGAGCGGAGAGGTACTTGTACATTGAGCGGAGAGGTACTTGTACATGGAGCTAGGGCTGGGTATCGAGTTTCGATACTTACTTGGCACCGAAATGGAAACATCGATACTAAGGGGTATCGAAGCCTCCCTTGTCAATCGATACCAATTTTCGATACCAAAACAAAACAGCGTCATTGAGCCTATAAGCATGCGACATGCTTGCACGCCGCGCTCTAATACGGCTGGTGATTGGCTGTCATGTAGAGGCATGCAGGAAACGTTACGCCCACTTTAGCCGGTGTGTTTGTTGTGACTGTGAGCCAGGCGTGCGGTGCGGATAGTATACAAGAAGTTAGCCACTCAAGCTACTCCTATCCTGGATTACCATATGGCGAAGATGATGAAAAGCAGGAAAAGAAACAGAAACAACACGGACTGGTTTCCACAGACAAGAGAAATAATTGAGAGGTGGGTCAGCTCAGCTTACCGCAAGTTAGCGGTTATCAGATCCCTCAGTCTGACAAATCCATGCATCTGGCTGTGAGTTGTAGCATTAGATCGTTTAATTAATTGCCGCCGTAACGTTATGCGCAAGCGGGCATTGTGTATTTTTAGCAACTCGTTAACAAACGCTGATGTCATGATAGTTTGTTGAATGTAAATGCGATTCATTTATATTGATTGGCTAGTCAGTGAAGTTGAGCTGTCTCGTCAGATTTGACAAGAATGACGTTCTGTTGCAGCAGTGAGCACACTGATCTGCAACGCTAGCGTTAATGTTTAATTAATTAGCGTTATGTGCAAGCGGGCAGTTATCGCCCATGTATTTTTAGCAACTCGTTAACAAACGCTGATGTCATGATAGTTTGTTGAATATAAATGCGATTCACTTTGTGGCATATAAGGCTATATTGATAGGCTAGTCAATGCTCAACTAGTCTTCCATGCATGAAGTGGAGCCATCTCATCAGTTTGTACAAGAATAGAGTTCTGTTGCATCAGTGAGCATTAAACCCTGATTTGCAACTCTCTGTTTTGCACTGAAAACTATTCCACTGATTTATTTGTTTTAGCTACATTTCTTTCCTTTGTAGTACTCCAATATTTTTTGTAGGGACGGCAATACGTTTAGAGAACTTAAAGTTATGTTAAATACAGTAGGTTTTATTTTTTTCTGCTGTAAAACTTAAGATGGGGGGAAACTAAAGATTTGTAAAATAATTTCAATGTGTAATGCAGTTTTATTTTTGTTAAAATGGATTTTTCTAAAAATTGGTATCGAAAAAAGTATCGTTCAGGAACCGGTATCGAAATCCAAGTATCGAAACGGTATCGATATCGAAAAATTTTGAACGATACCCAGCCCTACATGGAGCGCAGATGTACTTGTACATTGAGCGGAGAGGTACTGGTACATGGAGCGGAGATGTACTTGTACATTGAGCGGAGAGGTACTTGTACATTGAGCGGAGAGGTACTTGTACATGGAGCGGAGATGTACTTGTACATTGAGCGGAGAGGTACTGGTACATGGAGCGGAGATGTACTTGTACATTGAGCGGAGAGGTACTTGTACATGGAGTGGAGATGTACTTGTACATTGAGCGGAGAGGTACTGGTACATGGAGCGGAGATGTACTTGTACATTGAGCGGAGAGGTACTTGTACATGGAGTGGAGATGTACTTGTACATTGAGCGGAGAGGTACTGGTACATGGAGCGGAGATGTACTTGTACATTGAGCGGAGAGGTACTTGTACATGGAGTGGAGATGTACTTGTACATGGAGCGGAGATGTACTTGTACATTGAGCGGAGAGGTACTTGTACATGGAGCGGAGATGTACTTGTACATGGAGCGGAGAGGTACTTGTACATGGAGCGGAGAGGTACTTGTACATGGAGCGGAGATGTACTTGTACATGGAGCGGAGATGTACTTGTACATGGAGCGGAGAGGTACTTGTACATGGAGCGGAGAGGTACTTATACATTGAGCGGAGACGTACTTGTACATGGAGCGGAGATGTACTTGTACATTGAGCGGAGAGGTACTTGTACATTGAGCGGAGAGGTACTGGTACATGGAGCGGAGATGTACTTGTACATTGAGCGGAGAGGTACTTGTACATGGAGCGGAGAGGTACTTGTACATTGAGCGGAGAGGTACTTGTACATTGAGCGGAGACGTACTTGTACATTGAGCGGAGATGTACTTGTACATTGAGCGGAGATGTACTTGTACATTGAGCGGAGAGGTACTTGTACATGGAGCGGAGAGGTACTTGTACATTGAGCGGAGAGGTACTTGTACATTGAGCGGAGACGTACTTGTACATTGAGCGGAGATGTACTTGTACATTGAGCGGAGATGTACTTGTACATTGAGCGGAGAGGTACTGGTACATGGAGCGGAGAGGTACTTGTACATGGAGCGGAGAGGTATTTGTACATGGAGCGGAGAGGTATTTGTACATGGAGCGGAGAGGTACTTGTACATTGAGCGGAGAGGTACTTGTACATGGAGCGGAGAGGTACTTGTACATGGAGCGGAGAGGTACTTGTACATGTAGCGGAGAGGTGCTTGTACATGGAGCGGAGAGGTACTTGTACATGGAGCGGAGATGTATTTGTACATGGAGCGGAGAGGTACTTGTACATGGAGCGGAGAGGTACTTGTACATTCAGCGGAGAGGTACTTGTACATTGAGCGGAGAGGTACTTGTAGATGGAGCGGAGAGGTACTGTCGACACTTGTACATTGAGCGGAGAGGTACTGTCGACACTTGTACATTGAGCGGAGAGGTACTTGTACATGGAGCGGAGAGGTACTTGTACATGGAGCGGAGATGTACTTGTACAGGGAGCGGAGAGGTACTTGTACATGGAGAGGTACTTGTACATGGAGCGGAGAGGTACTTGTACATTGAGCGGAGAGGTACTTGTACATGGAGCGGAGAGGTACTTGTACATGGAGCGGAGAGGTACTTGTACATGGAGCGGAGAGGTACTTGTACATTGAGCGGAGAGGTACTTGTACATGGAGCGGAGAGGTACTTGTACATGGAGCGGAGAGGTACTTGTACATGGAGCGGAGAGGTACTTGTACATGGAGCGGAGAGGTACTTGTACATTGAGCGGAGATGTACTTGTACATGGAGCGGAGATGTACTTGTACATGGATCGGAGAGGTACTTGTACATGAGAGCGGAGAGGTACTGTCGACACTTGTACATTGAGCGTAGAGGTACTGTCGACACTTGTACATTGAGCGGAGAGGTACTTGTACATGGAGCGGAGAGGTACTGTCGACACTTGTACATTGAGCGGAGAGGTACTTGTACATTGAGCGGAGAGGTACTTGTACATGGAGCGCAGAGGTACTTGTACATTGAGCGGAGAGGTACTTGTACATGGAGCGGAGAGGTACTTGTACATGAGAGCGGAGAGGTACTTGTACATGGAGCGGAGAGGTACTTGTACATTGAGCGGAGAGGTACTGTCGACACTTGTACATTCAGCGGAGAGGTACTTGTACATGGAGCGGAGAGGTACTGTCGATACTTGACATTGAGCGGAGAGGTACTTGTACATGGAGCGGAGAGGTACTTGTACATGGAGCGGAGAGGTACTTGTACATGGAGCGGAGAGGTACTTGTACATTGAGCGGAGAGGTACTTGTACATGGAGCGGAGAGGTACTTGTACATTGAGCGGAGAGGTACTTGTACATGGAGCGGAGAGGTACTTGTACATGGAGCGGAGAGGTACTTGTACATGGAGCGGAGAGGTACTTGTACATGGAGCGGAGAGGTACTTGTACATTGAGCGGAGATGTACTTGTACATGGAGCGGAGATGTACTTGTACATGGATCGGAGAGGTACTTGTACATGAGAGCGGAGAGGTACTGTCGACACTTGTACATTGAGCGTAGAGGTACTGTCGACACTTGTACATTGAGCGGAGAGGTACTTGTACATGGAGCGGAGAGGTACTGTCGACACTTGTACATTGAGCGGAGAGGTACTTGTACATTGAGCGGAGAGGTACTTGTACATGGAGCGCAGAGGTACTTGTACATTGAGCGGAGAGGTACTTGTACATGGAGCGGAGAGGTACTTGTACATGAGAGCGGAGAGGTACTTGTACATGGAGCGGAGAGGTACTTGTACATTGAGCGGAGAGGTACTGTCGACACTTGTACATTCAGCGGAGAGGTACTTGTACATGGAGCGGAGAGGTACTGTCGATACTTGACATTGAGCGGAGAGGTACTTGTACATGGAGCGGAGAGGTACTTGTACATGGAGCGGAGAGGTACTTGTACATTGAGCGGAGAGGTACTTGTACATGGAGCGGAGAGGTACTTGTACATTGAGCGGAGAGGTACTTGTACATGGAGCGGAGAGGTACTTGTACATGGAGCGGAGAGGTACTTGTACATGGAGCGGAGAGGTACTTGTACATGGAGCGGAGATGTACTTGTACATGGAGCGGAGATGTACTTGTACATGGAGCGGAGATGTACTTGTACATGGATCGGAGAGGTACTTGTACATGAGAGCGGAGAGGTACTGTCGACACTTGTACATTGAGCGTAGAGGTACTGTCGACACTTGTACATTGAGCGGAGAGGTACTTGTACATGGAGCGGAGAGGTACTGTCGACACTTGTACATTGAGCGGAGAGGTACTTGTACATTGAGCGGAGAGGTACTTGTACATGGAGCGCAGAGGTACTTGTACATTGAGCGGAGAGGTACTTGTACATGGAGCGGAGAGGTACTTGTACATGAGAGCGGAGAGGTACTTGTACATGGAGCGGAGAGGTACTTGTACATTGAGCGGAGAGGTACTGTCGACACTTGTACATTCAGCGGAGAGGTACTTGTACATGGAGCGGAGAGGTACTGTCGATACTTGACATTGAGCGGAGAGGTACTTGTACATGGAGCGGAGAGGTATTTGTACATTGAGCGGAGAGGTACTTGTACATTGAGCGGAGAGGTACTGTCGACACTTGTACATTCAGCGGAGAGCTACTTGTACATGGAGCGGAGAGGTATTTGTACATTGAGCGGAGAGGTACTTGTACATGGAGCGGAGAGGTACTTGTACATAGAGCGGAGAGGTACTTATACATGGAGCGGAGAGGTATTTGTACATTGAGCGGAGAGGTACTTGTACATGGAGCGGAGAGGTACTTGTACATGAGAGCGGAGAGGTATTTGTACATGGAGCGGAAAGGTACTGTCGACACTTCTACATTGAGCGGAGAGCTACTTGTACATGGAGCGGAGAGGTACTTGTACATGAGAGCGGAGAGGTACTTGTACATGGAGCGGAGAGGTATTTGTACATGGAGCGGAGAGGTACTGTCGACACTTGACATTGAGCGGAGAGGTACTTGTACATGGAGCGGAGAGGTACTTGTACATGAGAGCGGAGAGGTATTTGTACATGGAGCGGAGAGGTACTGTCGACACTTGACATTGAGCGGAGAGGTACTTGTACATGGAGCGGAGAGGTACTTGTACATGGAGCGGAGAGGTACTTGTACATGGAGCGGAGAGGTACTTGTACATGGAGCGGAGAGGTACTTGTACATGGAGCGGATATGTACTTGTACATTGAGCGGAGAGGTACTTGTACATGGAGCAGAGATGTACTTGTACATGGAGCGGAGATGTACTTGTACATTGAGCGGAGAGGTACTTGTACATGGAGCGGAGAGGTACTTGTACATGGAGCGGAGATGTACTTGTACATGGAGCGGAGAGGTACTTGTACATGGAGCGGAGATGTACTTGTACATTGAGCGGAGAGGTACTTGTACATGGAGCAGAGATGTACTTGTACATGGAGCGGAGAGGTACTTGTACATGGAGCGGAGAGGTACTTGTACATGGAGCGGAGAGGTACTTGTACATTGAGCGGAGAGGTACTTGTACATTGAGCGGAGAGGTACTTGTACATGGAGCTAGGGCTGGGTATCGAGTTTCGATACTTACTTGGCACCGAAATGGAAACATCGATACTAAGGGGTATCGAAGCCTCCCTTGTCAATCGATACCAATTTTCGATACCAAAACAAAACAGCGTCATTGAGCCTATAAGCATGCGACATGCTTGCACGCCGCGCTCTAATACGGCTGGTGATTGGCTGTCATGTAGAGGCATGCAGGAAACGTTACGCCCACTTTAGCCGGTGTGTTTGTTGTGACTGTGAGCCAGGCGTGCGGTGCGGATAGTATACAAGAAGTTAGCCACTCAAGCTACTCCTATCCTGGATTACCATATGGCGAAGATGATGAAAAGCAGGAAAAGAAACAGAAACAACACGGACTGGTTTCCACAGACAAGAGAAATAATTGAGAGGTGGGTCAGCTCAGCTTACCGCAAGTTAGCGGTTATCAGATCCCTCAGTCTGACAAATCCATGCATCTGGCTGTGAGTTGTAGCATTAGATCGTTTAATTAATTGCCGCCGTAACGTTATGCGCAAGCGGGCATTGTGTATTTTTAGCAACTCGTTAACAAACGCTGATGTCATGATAGTTTGTTGAATGTAAATGCGATTCATTTATATTGATTGGCTAGTCAGTGAAGTTGAGCTGTCTCGTCAGATTTGACAAGAATGACGTTCTGTTGCAGCAGTGAGCACACTGATCTGCAACGCTAGCGTTAATGTTTAATTAATTAGCGTTATGTGCAAGCGGGCAGTTATCGCCCATGTATTTTTAGCAACTCGTTAACAAACGCTGATGTCATGATAGTTTGTTGAATATAAATGCGATTCACTTTGTGGCATATAAGGCTATATTGATAGGCTAGTCAATGCTCAACTAGTCTTCCATGCATGAAGTGGAGCCATCTCATCAGTTTGTACAAGAATAGAGTTCTGTTGCATCAGTGAGCATTAAACCCTGATTTGCAACTCTCTGTTTTGCACTGAAAACTATTCCACTGATTTATTTGTTTTAGCTACATTTCTTTCCTTTGTAGTACTCCAATATTTTTTGTAGGGACGGCAATACGTTTAGAGAACTTAAAGTTATGTTAAATACAGTAGGTTTTATTTTTTTCTGCTGTAAAACTTAAGATGGGGGGAAACTAAAGATTTGTAAAATAATTTCAATGTGTAATGCAGTTTTATTTTTGTTAAAATGGATTTTTCTAAAAATTGGTATCGAAAAAAGTATCGTTCAGGAACCGGTATCGAAATCCAAGTATCGAAACGGTATCGATATCGAAAAATTTTGAACGATACCCAGCCCTACATGGAGCGCAGATGTACTTGTACATGGAGCGGAGAGGTACTGGTACATGGAGCGGAGATGTACTTGTACATTGAGCGGAGAGGTACTTGTACATTGAGCGGAGAGGTACTTGTACATGGAGCGGAGATGTACTTGTACATTGAGCGGAGAAGTACTGGTACATGGAGCGGAGATGTACTTGTACATTGAGCGGAGAGGTACTTGTACATGGAGTGGAGATGTACTTGTACATTGAGCGGAGAGGTACTGGTACATGGAGCGGAGATGTACTTGTACATTGAGCGGAGAGGTACTTGTACATGGAGTGGAGATGTACTTGTACATTGAGCGGAGAGGTACTGGTACATGGAGCGGAGATGTACTTGTACATTGAGCGGAGAGGTACTTGTACATGGAGTGGAGATGTACTTGTACATGGAGCGGAGATGTACTTGTACATTGAGCGGAGAGGTACTTGTACATGGAGCGGAGATGTACTTGTACATGGAGCGGAGAGGTACTTGTACATGGAGCGGAGATGTACTTGTACATTGAGCGGAGAGGTACTTGTACATGGAGCGGAGAGGTACTTGTACATGGAGCGGAGATGTACTTGTACATGGAGCGGAGAGGTACTTGTACATGGAGCGGAGATGTACTTGTACATTGAGCGGAGAGGTACTTGTACATGGAGCAGAGATGTACTTGTACATGGAGCGGAGAGGTACTTGTACATGGAGCGGAGAGGTACTTGTACATGGAGCGGAGAGGTACTTGTACATGGAGCGGAGAGGTACTTGTACATTGAGCGGAGAGGTACTTGTACATTGAGCGGAGAGGTACTTGTACATGGAGCTAGGGCTGGGTATCGAGTTTCGATACTTACTTGGCACCGAAATGGAAACATCGATACTAAGGGGTATCGAAGCCTCCCTTGTCAATCGATACCAATTTTCGATACCAAAACAAAACAGCGTCATTGAGCCTATAAGCATGCGACATGCTTGCACGCCGCGCTCTAATACGGCTGGTGATTGGCTGTCATGTAGAGGCATGCAGGAAACGTTACGCCCACTTTAGCCGGTGTGTTTGTTGTGACTGTGAGTCAGGCGTGCGGTGCGGATAGTATACAAGAAGTTAGCCACTCAAGCTACTCCTATCCTGGATTACCATATGGCGAAGATGATGAAAAGCAGGAAAAGAAACAGAAACAACACGGACTGGTTTCCACAGACAAGAGAAATAATTGAGAGGTGGGTCAGCTCAGCTTACCGCAAGTTAGCGGTTATCAGATCCCTCAGTCTGACAAATCCATGCATCTGGCTGTGAGTTGTAGCATTAGATCGTTTAATTAATTGCCGCCGTAACGTTATGCGCAAGCGGGCATTGTGTATTTTTAGCAACTCGTTAACAAACGCTGATGTCATGATAGTTTGTTGAATGTAAATGCGATTCATTTATATTGATTGGCTAGTCAGTGAAGTTGAGCTGTCTCGTCAGATTTGACAAGAATGACGTTCTGTTGCAGCAGTGAGCACACTGATCTGCAACGCTAGCGTTAATGTTTAATTAATTAGCGTTATGTGCAAGCGGGCAGTTATCGCCCATGTATTTTTAGCAACTCGTTAACAAACGCTGATGTCATGATAGTTTGTTGAATATAAATGCGATTCACTTTGTGGCATATAAGGCTATATTGATAGGCTAGTCAATGCTCAACTAGTCTTCCATGCATGAAGTGGAGCCATCTCATCAGTTTGTACAAGAATAGAGTTCTGTTGCATCAGTGAGCATTAAACCCTGATTTGCAACTCTCTGTTTTGCACTGAAAACTATTCCACTGATTTATTTGTTTTAGCTACATTTCTTTCCTTTGTAGTACTCCAATATTTTTTGTAGGGACGGCAATACGTTTAGAGAACTTAAAGTTATGTTAAATACAGTAGGTTTTATTTTTTTCTGCTGTAAAACTTAAGATGGGGGGAAACTAAAGATTTGTAAAATAATTTCAATGTGTAATGCAGTTTTATTTTTGTTAAAATGGATTTTTCTAAAAATTGGTATCGAAAAAAGTATCGTTCAGGAACCGGTATCGAAATCCAAGTATCGAAACGGTATCGATATCGAAAAATTTTGAACGATACCCAGCCCTACATGGAGCGCAGATGTACTTGTACATTGAGCGGAGAGGTACTGGTACATGGAGCGGAGATGTACTTGTACATTGAGCGGAGAGGTACTTGTACATTGAGCGGAGAGGTACTTGTACATGGAGCGGAGATGTACTTGTACATTGAGCGGAGAGGTACTGGTACATGGAGCGGAGATGTACTTGTACATTGAGCGGAGAGGTACTTGTACATGGAGTGGAGATGTACTTGTACATTGAGCGGAGAGGTACTGGTACATGGAGCGGAGATGTACTTGTACATTGAGCGGAGAGGTACTTGTACATGGAGCGGAGATGTACTTGTACATTGAGCGGAGAGGTACTGGTACATGGAGCGGAGATGTACTTGTACATTGAGCGGAGAGGTACTTGTACATGGAGTGGAGATGTACTTGTACATGGAGCGGAGATGTACTTGTACATTGAGCGGAGAGGTACTTGTACATGGAGCGGAGATGTACTTGTACATGGAGCGGAGAGGTACTTGTACATGGAGCGGAGAGGTACTTGTACATGGAGCGGAGATGTACTTGTACATGGAGCGGAGATGTACTTGTACATGGAGCGGAGAGGTACTTGTACATGGAGCGGAGAGGTACTTATACATTGAGCGGAGACGTACTTGTACATGGAGCGGAGATGTACTTGTACATTGAGCGGAGAGGTACTTGTACATTGAGCGGAGAGGTACTGGTACATGGAGCGGAGATGTACTTGTACATTGAGCGGAGAGGTACTTGTACATGGAGCGGAGAGGTACTTGTACATTGAGCGGAGAGGTACTTGTACATTGAGCGGAGACGTACTTGTACATTGAGCGGAGATGTACTTGTACATTGAGCGGAGATGTACTTGTACATTGAGCGGAGAGGTACTGGTACATGGAGCGGAGAGGTACTTGTACATGGAGCGGAGAGGTATTTGTACATGGAGCGGAGAGGTATTTGTACATGGAGCGGAGAGGTACTTGTACATTGAGCGGAGAGGTACTTGTACATGGAGCGGAGAGGTACTTGTACATGGAGCGGAGAGGTACTTGTACATGTAGCGGAGAGGTGCTTGTACATGGAGCGGAGAGGTACTTGTACATGGAGCGGAGAGGTATTTGTACATGGAGCGGAGAGGTACTTGTACATGGAGCGGAGAGGTACTTGTACATTCAGCGGAGAGGTACTTGTACATTGAGCGGAGAGGTACTTGTAGATGGAGCGGAGAGGTACGACACTTGTACATTGAGCGGAGAGGTACTTGTACATGGAGCGGAGAGGTACTTGTACATGGAGCGGAGAGGTACTGTCGACACTTGTACATTGAGCGGAGAGGTACTTGTACATGGAGCGGAGAGGTACTTGTACATGGAGCGGAGATGTACTTGTACAGGGAGCGGAGAGGTACTTGTACATTGAGCGGAGAGGTACTTGTACATGGAGCGGAGAGGTACTTGTACATGGAGCGGAGAGGTACTTGTACATGGAGCGGAGAGGTACTTGTACATTGAGCGGAGAGGTACTTGTACATGGAGCGGAGAGGTACTTGTACATGGAGCGGAGAGGTACTTGTACATGGAGCGGAGAGGTACTTGTACATTGAGCGGAGAGGTACTTGTACATGGAGCGGAGAGGTACTTGTACATGGAGCGGAGAGGTACTTGTACATGGAGCGGAGAGGTACTTGTACATGGAGCGGAGAGGTACTTGTACATTGAGCGGAGATGTACTTGTACATGGATCGGAGAGGTACTTGTACATGAGAGCGGAGAGGTACTGTCGACACTTGTACATTGAGCGTAGAGGTACTGTCGACACTTGTACATTGAGCGGAGAGGTACTTGTACATGGAGCGGAGAGGTACTGTCGACACTTGTACATTGAGCGGAGAGGTACTTGTACATTGAGCGGAGAGGTACTTGTACATGGAGCGCAGAGGTACTTGTACATTGAGCGGAGAGGTACTTGTACATTGAGCGGAGAGGTACTTGTACATGGAGCGCAGAGGTACTTGTACATTGAGCGGAGAGGTACTTGTACATGGAGCGGAGATGTACTTGTACATTGAGCGGAGAGGTACTGGTACATGGAGCGGAGATGTACTTGTACATTGAGCGGAGAGGTACTTGTACATGGAGTGGAGATGTACTTGTACATGGAGCGGAGATGTACTTGTACATTGAGCGGAGAGGTACTTGTACATGGAGCGGAGATGTACTTGTACATGGAGCGGAGAGGTACTTGTACATGGAGCGGAGAGGTACTTGTACATGGAGCGGAGATGTACTTGTACATGGAGCGGAGATGTACTTGTACATGGAGCGGAGAGGTACTTGTACATGGAGCGGAGAGGTACTTATACATTGAGCGGAGACGTACTTGTACATGGAGCGGAGATGTACTTGTACATTGAGCGGAGAGGTACTTGTACATTGAGCGGAGAGGTACTGGTACATGGAGCGGAGATGTACTTGTACATTGAGCGGAGAGGTACTTGTACATGGAGCGGAGAGGTACTTGTACATTGAGCGGAGAGGTACTTGTACATTGAGCGGAGACGTACTTGTACATTGAGCGGAGATGTACTTGTACATTGAGCGGAGATGTACTTGTACATTGAGCGGAGAGGTACTGGTACATGGAGCGGAGAGGTACTTGTACATGAGAGCGGAGAGGTACTGTCGACACTTGTACATTGAGCGTAGAGGTACTGTCGACACTTGTACATTGAGCGGAGAGGTACTTGTACATGGAGCGGAGAGGTACTGTCGACACTTGTACATTGAGCGGAGAGGTACTTGTACATTGAGCGGAGAGGTACTTGTACATGGAGCGCAGAGGTACTTGTACATTGAGCGGAGAGGTACTTGTACATGGAGCGGAGAGGTACTTGTACATGAGAGCGGAGAGGTACTTGTACATGGAGCGGAGAGGTACTTGTACATTGAGCGGAGAGGTACTGTCGACACTTGTACATTCAGCGGAGAGGTACTTGTACATGGAGCGGAGAGGTACTGTCGATACTTGACATTGAGCGGAGAGGTACTTGTACATGGAGCGGAGAGGTATTTGTACATTGAGCGGAGAGGTACTTGTACATTGAGCGGAGAGGTACTGTCGACACTTGTACATTCAGCGGAGAGCTACTTGTACATGGAGCGGAGAGGTATTTGTACATTGAGCGGAGAGGTACTTGTACATGGAGCGGAGAGGTACTTGTACATAGAGCGGAGAGGTACTTATACATGGAGCGGAGAGGTATTTGTACATTGAGCGGAGAGGTACTTGTACATGGAGCGGAGAGGTACTTGTACATGAGAGCGGAGAGGTATTTGTACATGGAGCGGAAAGGTACTGTCGACACTTGTACATTGAGCGGAGAGCTACTTGTACATGGAGCGGAGAGGTACTTGTACATGAGAGCGGAGAGGTACTTGTACATGGAGCGGAGAGGTATTTGTACATGGAGCGGAGAGGTACTGTCGACACTTGACATTGAGCGGAGAGGTACTTGTACATGGAGCGGAGAGGTACTTGTACATGAGAGCGGAGAGGTATTTGTACATGGAGCGGAGAGGTACTGTCGACACTTGACATTGAGCGGAGAGGTACTTGTACATGGAGCGGAGAGGTACTTGTACATGGAGCGGAGAGGTACTTGTACATGGAGCGGAGAGGTACTTGTACATGGAGCGGAGAGGTACTTGTACATGGAGCGGAGATGTACTTGTACATTGAGCGGAGAGGTACTTGTACATGGAGCAGAGATGTACTTGTACATGGAGCGGAGATGTACTTGTACATTGAGCGGAGAGGTACTTGTACATGGAGCGGAGAGGTACTTGTACATTGAGCGGAGAGGTACTTGTACATTGAGCGGAGAGGTACTTGTACATGGAGCTAGGGCTGGGTATCGAGTTTCGATACTTACTTGGCACCGAAATGGAAACATCGATACTAAGGGGTATCGAAGCCTCCCTTGTCAATCGATACCAATTTTCGATACCAAAACAAAACAGCGTCATTGAGCCTATAAGCATGCGACATGCTTGCACGCCGCGCTCTAATACGGCTGGTGATTGGCTGTCATGTAGAGGCATGCAGGAAACGTTACGCCCACTTTAGCCGGTGTGTTTGTTGTGACTGTGAGCCAGGCGTGCGGTGCGGATAGTATACAAGAAGTTAGCCACTCAAGCTACTCCTATCCTGGATTACCATATGGCGAAGATGATGAAAAGCAGGAAAAGAAACAGAAACAACACGGACTGGTTTCCACAGACAAGAGAAATAATTGAGAGGTGGGTCAGCTCAGCTTACCGCAAGTTAGCGGTTATCAGATCCCTCAGTCTGACAAATCCATGCATCTGGCTGTGAGTTGTAGCATTAGATCGTTTAATTAATTGCCGCCGTAACGTTATGCGCAAGCGGGCATTGTGTATTTTTAGCAACTCGTTAACAAACGCTGATGTCATGATAGTTTGTTGAATGTAAATGCGATTCATTTATATTGATTGGCTAGTCAGTGAAGTTGAGCTGTCTCGTCAGATTTGACAAGAATGACGTTCTGTTGCAGCAGTGAGCACACTGATCTGCAACGCTAGCGTTAATGTTTAATTAATTAGCGTTATGTGCAAGCGGGCAGTTATCGCCCATGTATTTTTAGCAACTCGTTAACAAACGCTGATGTCATGATAGTTTGTTGAATATAAATGCGATTCACTTTGTGGCATATAAGGCTATATTGATAGGCTAGTCAATGCTCAACTAGTCTTCCATGCATGAAGTGGAGCCATCTCATCAGTTTGTACAAGAATAGAGTTCTGTTGCATCAGTGAGCATTAAACCCTGATTTGCAACTCTCTGTTTTGCACTGAAAACTATTCCACTGATTTATTTGTTTTAGCTACATTTCTTTCCTTTGTAGTACTCCAATATTTTTTGTAGGGACGGCAATACGTTTAGAGAACTTAAAGTTATGTTAAATACAGTAGGTTTTATTTTTTTCTGCTGTAAAACTTAAGATGGGGGGAAACTAAAGATTTGTAAAATAATTTCAATGTGTAATGCAGTTTTATTTTTGTTAAAATGAATTTTTCTAAAAATTGGTATCGAAAAAAGTATCGTTCAGGAACCGGTATCGAAATCCAAGTATCGAAACGGTATCGATATCGAAAAATTTTGAACGATACCCAGCCCTACATGGAGCGCAGATGTACTTGTACATTGAGCGGAGAGGTACTGGTACATGGAGCGGAGATGTACTTGTACATTGAGCGGAGAGGTACTTGTACATGGAGCGGAGATGTACTTGTACATTGAGCGGAGAGGTACTGGTACATGGAGCGGAGATGTACTTGTACATTGAGCGGAGAGGTACTTGTACATGGAGTGGAGATGTACTTGTACATTGAGCGGAGAGGTACTGGTACATGGAGCGGAGATGTACTTGTACATTGAGCGGAGAGGTACTTGTACATGGAGCGGAGATGTACTTGTACATTGAGCGGAGAGGTACTGGTACATGGAGCGGAGATGTACTTGTACATTGAGCGGAGAGGTACTTGTACATGGAGTGGAGATGTACTTGTACATGGAGCGGAGATGTACTTGTACATTGAGCGGAGAGGTACTTGTACATGGAGCGGAGATGTACTTGTACATGGAGCGGAGAGGTACTTGTACATGGAGCGGAGAGGTACTTGTACATGGAGCGGAGATGTACTTGTACATGGAGCGGAGATTTACTTGTACATGGAGCGGAGAGGTACTTGTACATGGAGCGGAGAGGTACTTATACATTGAGCGGAGACGTACTTGTACATGGAGCGGAGATGTACTTGTACATTGAGCGGAGAGGTACTTGTACATTGAGCGGAGAGGTACTGGTACATGGAGCGGAGATGTACTTGTACATTGAGCGGAGAGGTACTTGTACATGGAGCGGAGAGGTACTTGTACATTGAGCGGAGAGGTACTTGTACATTGAGCGGAGACGTACTTGTACATTGAGCGGAGATGTACTTGTACATTGAGCGGAGATGTACTTGTACATTGAGTGGAGAGGTACTGGTACATGGAGCGGAGAGGTACTTGTACATGGAGCGGAGAGGTATTTGTACATGGAGCGGAGAGGTATTTGTACATGGAGCGGAGAGGTACTTGTACATTGAGCGGAGAGGTACTTGTACATGGAGCGGAGAGGTACTTGTACATGGAGCGGAGAGGTACTTGTACATGTAGCGGAGAGGTGCTTGTACATGGAGCGGAGAGGTACTTGTACATGGAGCGGAGAGGTATTTGTACATGGAGCGGAGAGGTACTTGTACATGGAGCGGAGAGGTACTTGTACATTCAGCGGAGAGGTACTTGTACATTGAGCGGAGAGGTACTTGTAGATGGAGCGGAGAGGTACTGTCGACACTTGTACATTGAGCGGAGAGGTACTTGTACATGGAGCGGAGAGGTACTTGTACATGGAGCGGAGAGGTACTGTCGACACTTGTACATTGAGCGGAGAGGTACTTGTACATGGAGCGGAGAGGTACTTGTACATGGAGCGGAGATGTACTTGTACAGGGAGCGGAGAGGTACTTGTACATTGAGCGGAGAGGTACTTGTACATGGAGCGGAGAGGTACTTGTACATGGAGCGGAGAGGTACTTGTACATGGAGCGGAGAGGTACTTGTACATTGAGCGGAGAGGTACTTGTACATGGAGCGGAGAGGTACTTGTACATGGAGCGGAGAGGTACTTGTACATGGAGCGGAGAGGTACTTGTACATTGAGCGGAGAGGTACTTGTACATGGAGCGGAGAGGTACTTGTACATGGAGCGGAGAGGTACTTGTACATGGAGCGGAGAGGTACTTGTACATGGAGCGGAGAGGTACTTGTACATTGAGCGGAGATGTACTTGTACATGGATCGGAGAGGTACTTGTACATGAGAGCGGAGAGGTACTGTCGACACTTGTACATTGAGCGTAGAGGTACTGTCGACACTTGTACATTGAGCGGAGAGGTACTTGTACATGGAGCGGAGAGGTACTGTCGACACTTGTACATTGAGCAGAGAGGTACTTGTACATTGAGCGGAGAGGTACTTGTACATGGAGCGCAGAGGTACTTGTACATTGAGCGGAGAGGTACTTGTACATTGAGCGGAGAGGTACTTGTACATGGAGCGCAGAGGTACTTGTACATTGAGCGGAGAGGTACTGGTACATGGAGCGGAGATGTACTTGTACATTGAGCGGAGAGGTACTTGTACATGGAGCGGAGATGTACTTGTACATTGAGCGGAGAGGTACTGGTACATGGAGCGGAGATGTACTTGTACATTGAGCGGAGAGGTACTTGTACATGGAGTGGAGATGTACTTGTACATGGAGCGGAGATGTACTTGTACATTGAGCGGAGAGGTACTTGTACATGGAGCGGAGATGTACTTGTACATGGAGCGGAGAGGTACTTGTACATGGAGCGGAGAGGTACTTGTACATGGAGCGGAGATGTACTTGTACATGGAGCGGAGATTTACTTGTACATGGAGCGGAGAGGTACTTGTACATGGAGCGGAGAGGTACTTATACATTGAGCGGAGACGTACTTGTACATGGAGCGGAGATGTACTTGTACATTGAGCGGAGAGGTACTTGTACATTGAGCGGAGAGGTACTGGTACATGGAGCGGAGATGTACTTGTACATTGAGCGGAGAGGTACTTGTACATGGAGCGGAGAGGTACTTGTACATTGAGCGGAGAGGTACTTGTACATTGAGCGGAGACGTACTTGTACATTGAGCGGAGATGTACTTGTACATTGAGCGGAGATGTACTTGTACATTGAGTGGAGAGGTACTGGTACATGGAGCGGAGAGGTACTTGTACATGGAGCGGAGAGGTATTTGTACATGGAGCGGAGAGGTATTTGTACATGGAGCGGAGAGGTACTTGTACATTGAGCGGAGAGGTACTTGTACATGGAGCGGAGAGGTACTTGTACATGGAGCGGAGAGGTACTTGTACATGTAGCGGAGAGGTGCTTGTACATGGAGCGGAGAGGTACTTGTACATGGAGCGGAGAGGTATTTGTACATGGAGCGGAGAGGTACTTGTACATGGAGCGGAGAGGTACTTGTACATTCAGCGGAGAGGTACTTGTACATTGAGCGGAGAGGTACTTGTAGATGGAGCGGAGAGGTACTGTCGACACTTGTACATTGAGCGGAGAGGTACTTGTACATGGAGCGGAGAGGTACTTGTACATGGAGCGGAGAGGTACTGTCGACACTTGTACATTGAGCGGAGAGGTACTTGTACATGGAGCGGAGAGGTACTTGTACATGGAGCGGAGATGTACTTGTACAGGGAGCGGAGAGGTACTTGTACATTGAGCGGAGAGGTACTTGTACATGGAGCGGAGAGGTACTTGTACATGGAGCGGAGAGGTACTTGTACATGGAGCGGAGAGGTACTTGTACATTGAGCGGAGAGGTACTTGTACATGGAGCGGAGAGGTACTTGTACATGGAGCGGAGAGGTACTTGTACATGGAGCGGAGAGGTACTTGTACATTGAGCGGAGAGGTACTTGTACATGGAGCGGAGAGGTACTTGTACATGGAGCGGAGAGGTACTTGTACATGGAGCGGAGAGGTACTTGTACATGGAGCGGAGAGGTACTTGTACATTGAGCGGAGATGTACTTGTACATGGATCGGAGAGGTACTTGTACATGAGAGCGGAGAGGTACTGTCGACACTTGTACATTGAGCGTAGAGGTACTGTCGACACTTGTACATTGAGCGGAGAGGTACTTGTACATGGAGCGGAGAGGTACTGTCGACACTTGTACATTGAGCAGAGAGGTACTTGTACATTGAGCGGAGAGGTACTTGTACATGGAGCGCAGAGGTACTTGTACATTGAGCGGAGAGGTACTTGTACATTGAGCGGAGAGGTACTTGTACATGGAGCGCAGAGGTACTTGTACATTGAGCGGAGAGGTACTTGTACATGGAGCGGAGATGTACTTGTACATTGAGCGGAGAGGTACTGGTACATGGAGCGGAGATGTACTTGTACATTGAGCGGAGAGGTACTTGTACATGGAGTGGAGATGTACTTGTACATGGAGCGGAGATGTACTTGTACATTGAGCGGAGAGGTACTTGTACATGGAGCGGAGATGTACTTGTACATGGAGCGGAGAGGTACTTGTACATGGAGCGGAGAGGTACTTGTACATGGAGCGGAGATGTACTTGTACAGGGAGCGGAGAGGTACTTGTACATTGAGCGGAGAGGTACTTGTACATGGAGCGGAGAGGTACTTGTACATGGAGCGGAGAGGTACTTGTACATGGAGCGGAGAGGTACTTGTACATTGAGCGGAGAGGTACTTGTACATGGAGCGGAGAGGTACTTGTACATGGAGCGGAGAGGTACTTGTACATGGAGCGGAGAGGTACTTGTACATTGAGCGGAGAGGTACTTGTACATGGAGCGGAGAGGTACTTGTACATGGAGCGGAGAGGTACTTGTACATGGAGCGGAGAGGTACTTGTACATGGAGCGGAGAGGTACTTGTACATTGAGCGGAGATGTACTTGTACATGGATCGGAGAGGTACTTGTACATGAGAGCGGAGAGGTACTGTCGACACTTGTACATTGAGCGTAGAGGTACTGTCGACACTTGTACATTGAGCGGAGAGGTACTTGTACATGGAGCGGAGAGGTACTGTCGACACTTGTACATTGAGCAGAGAGGTACTTGTACATTGAGCGGAGAGGTACTTGTACATGGAGCGCAGAGGTACTTGTACATTGAGCGGAGAGGTACTTGTACATTGAGCGGAGAGGTACTTGTACATGGAGCGCAGAGGTACTTGTACATTGAGCGGAGAGGTACTGGTACATGGAGCGGAGATGTACTTGTACATTGAGCGGAGAGGTACTTGTACATGGAGCGGAGATGTACTTGTACATTGAGCGGAGAGGTACTGGTACATGGAGCGGAGATGTACTTGTACATTGAGCGGAGAGGTACTTGTACATGGAGTGGAGATGTACTTGTACATGGAGCGGAGATGTACTTGTACATTGAGCGGAGAGGTACTTGTACATGGAGCGGAGATGTACTTGTACATGGAGCGGAGAGGTACTTGTACATGGAGCGGAGAGGTACTTGTACATGGAGCGGAGATGTACTTGTACATGGAGCGGAGATTTACTTGTACATGGAGCGGAGAGGTACTTGTACATGGAGCGGAGAGGTACTTATACATTGAGCGGAGACGTACTTGTACATGGAGCGGAGATGTACTTGTACATTGAGCGGAGAGGTACTTGTACATTGAGCGGAGAGGTACTGGTACATGGAGCGGAGATGTACTTGTACATTGAGCGGAGAGGTACTTGTACATGGAGCGGAGAGGTACTTGTACATTGAGCGGAGAGGTACTTGTACATTGAGCGGAGACGTACTTGTACATTGAGCGGAGATGTACTTGTACATTGAGCGGAGATGTACTTGTACATTGAGTGGAGAGGTACTGGTACATGGAGCGGAGAGGTACTTGTACATGGAGCGGAGAGGTATTTGTACATGGAGCGGAGAGGTATTTGTACATGGAGCGGAGAGGTACTTGTACATTGAGCGGAGAGGTACTTGTACATGGAGCGGAGAGGTACTTGTACATGGAGCGGAGAGGTACTTGTACATGTAGCGGAGAGGTGCTTGTACATGGAGCGGAGAGGTACTTGTACATGGAGCGGAGAGGTATTTGTACATGGAGCGGAGAGGTACTTGTACATGGAGCGGAGAGGTACTTGTACATTCAGCGGAGAGGTACTTGTACATTGAGCGGAGAGGTACTTGTAGATGGAGCGGAGAGGTACTGTCGACACTTGTACATTGAGCGGAGAGGTACTTGTACATGGAGCGGAGAGGTACTTGTACATGGAGCGGAGAGGTACTGTCGACACTTGTACATTGAGCGGAGAGGTACTTGTACATGGAGCGGAGAGGTACTTGTACATGGAGCGGAGATGTACTTGTACAGGGAGCGGAGAGGTACTTGTACATTGAGCGGAGAGGTACTTGTACATGGAGCGGAGAGGTACTTGTACATGGAGCGGAGAGGTACTTGTACATGGAGCGGAGAGGTACTTGTACATTGAGCGGAGAGGTACTTGTACATGGAGCGGAGAGGTACTTGTACATGGAGCGGAGAGGTACTTGTACATGGAGCGGAGAGGTACTTGTACATTGAGCGGAGAGGTACTTGTACATGGAGCGGAGAGGTACTTGTACATGGAGCGGAGAGGTACTTGTACATGGAGCGGAGAGGTACTTGTACATGGAGCGGAGAGGTACTTGTACATTGAGCGGAGATGTACTTGTACATGGATCGGAGAGGTACTTGTACATGAGAGCGGAGAGGTACTGTCGACACTTGTACATTGAGCGTAGAGGTACTGTCGACACTTGTACATTGAGCGGAGAGGTACTTGTACATGGAGCGGAGAGGTACTGTCGACACTTGTACATTGAGCAGAGAGGTACTTGTACATTGAGCGGAGAGGTACTTGTACATGGAGCGCAGAGGTACTTGTACATTGAGCGGAGAGGTACTTGTACATTGAGCGGAGAGGTACTTGTACATGGAGCGCAGAGGTACTTGTACATTGAGCGGAGAGGTACTTGTACATGGAGCGGAGATGTACTTGTACATTGAGCGGAGAGGTACTGGTACATGGAGCGGAGATGTACTTGTACATTGAGCGGAGAGGTACTTGTACATGGAGTGGAGATGTACTTGTACATGGAGCGGAGATGTACTTGTACATTGAGCGGAGAGGTACTTGTACATGGAGCGGAGATGTACTTGTACATGGAGCGGAGAGGTACTTGTACATGGAGCGGAGAGGTACTTGTACATGGAGCGGAGATGTACTTGTACATGGAGCGGAGATGTACTTGTACATGGAGCGGAGAGGTACTTGTACATGGAGCGGAGAGGTACTTATACATTGAGCGGAGACGTACTTGTACATGGAGCGGAGATGTACTTGTACATTGAGCGGAGAGGTACTTGTACATTGAGCGGAGAGGTACTGGTACATGGAGCGGAGATGTACTTGTACATTGAGCGGAGAGGTACTTGTACATGGAGCGGAGAGGTACTTGTACATTGAGCGGAGAGGTACTTGTACATTGAGCGGAGACGTACTTGTACATTGAGCGGAGATGTACTTGTACATTGAGCGGAGATGTACTTGTACATTGAGCGGAGAGGTACTGGTACATGGAGCGGAGAGGTACTTGTACATGGAGCGGAGAGGTATTTGTACATGGAGCGGAGAGGTATTTGTACATGGAGCGGAGAGGTACTTGTACATTGAGCGGAGAGGTACTTGTACATGGAGCGGAGAGGTACTTGTACATGGAGCGGAGAGGTACTTGTACATGTAGCGGAGAGGTGCTTGTACATGGAGCGGAGAGGTACTTGTACATGGAGCGGAGAGGTATTTGTACATGGAGCGGAGAGGTACTTGTACATGGAGCGGAGAGGTACTTGTACATTCAGCGGAGAGGTACTTGTACATTGAGCGGAGAGGTACTTGTAGATGGAGCGGAGAGGTACTGTCGACACTTGTACATTGAGCGGAGAGGTACTTGTACATGGAGCGGAGAGGTACTTGTACATGGAGCGGAGAGGTACTGTCGACACTTGTACATTGAGCGGAGAGGTACTTGTACATGGAGCGGAGAGGTACTTGTACATGGAGCGGAGATGTACTTGTACAGGGAGCGGAGAGGTACTTGTACATTGAGCGGAGAGGTACTTGTACATGGAGCGGAGAGGTACTTGTACATGGAGCGGAGAGGTACTTGTACATTGAGCGGAGAGGTACTTGTACATGGAGCGGAGAGGTACTTGTACATGGAGCGGAGAGGTACTTGTACATGGAGCGGAGAGGTACTTGTACATTGAGCGGAGAGGTACTTGTACATGGAGCGGAGAGGTACTTGTACATGGAGCGGAGAGGTACTTGTACATGGAGCGGAGAGGTACTTGTACATGGAGCGGAGAGGTACTTGTACATTGAGCGGAGATGTACTTGTACATGGATCGGAGAGGTACTTGTACATGAGAGCGGAGAGGTACTGTCGACACTTGTACATTGAGCGTAGAGGTACTGTCGACACTTGTACATTGAGCGGAGAGGTACTTGTACATGGAGCGGAGAGGTACTGTCGACACTTGTACATTGAGCAGAGAGGTACTTGTACATTGAGCGGAGAGGTACTTGTACATGGAGCGCAGAGGTACTTGTACATTGAGCGGAGAGGTACTTGTACATGGAGCGGAGAGGTACTTGTACATGAGAGCGGAGAGGTACTTGTACATGGAGCGGAGAGGTACTTGTACATTGAGCGGAGAGGTACTGTCGACACTTGTACATTCAGCGGAGAGGTACTTGTACATGGAGCGGAGAGGTACTGTCGATACTTGACATTGAGCGGAGAGGTACTTGTACATGGAGCGGAGAGGTACTTGTACATGGAGCGGAGAGGTACTTGTACATGGAGCGGAGAGGTACTTGTACATGGAGCGGAGAGGTACTTGTACATGGAGCGGAGAGGTACTTGTACATTGAGCGGAGAGGTACTTGTACATTGAGCGGAGAGGTACTTGTACATGGAGCTAGGGCTGGGTATCGAGTTTCGATACTTACTTGGCACCGAAATGGAAACATCGATACTAAGGGGTATCGAAGCCTCCCTTGTCAATCGATACCAATTTTCGATACCAAAACAAAACAGCGTCATTGAGCCTATAAGCATGCGACATGCTTGCACGCCGCGCTCTAATACGGCTGGTGATTGGCTGTCATGTAGAGGCATGCAGGAAACGTTACGCCCACTTTAGCCGGTGTGTTTGTTGTGACTGTGAGCCAGGCGTGCGGTGCGGATAGTATACAAGAAGTTAGCCACTCAAGCTACTCCTATCCTGGATTACCATATGGCGAAGATGATGAAAAGCAGGAAAAGAAACAGAAACAACACGGACTGGTTTCCACAGACAAGAGAAATAATTGAGAGGTGGGTCAGCTCAGCTTACCGCAAGTTAGCGGTTATCAGATCCCTCAGTCTGACAAATCCATGCATCTGGCTGTGAGTTGTAGCATTAGATCGTTTAATTAATTGCCGCCGTAACGTTATGCGCAAGCGGGCATTGTGTATTTTTAGCAACTCGTTAACAAACGCTGATGTCATGATAGTTTGTTGAATGTAAATGCGATTCATTTATATTGATTGGCTAGTCAGTGAAGTTGAGCTGTCTCGTCAGATTTGACAAGAATGACGTTCTGTTGCAGCAGTGAGCACACTGATCTGCAACGCTAGCGTTAATGTTTAATTAATTAGCGTTATGTGCAAGCGGGCAGTTATCGCCCATGTATTTTTAGCAACTCGTTAACAAACGCTGATGTCATGATAGTTTGTTGAATATAAATGCGATTCACTTTGTGGCATATAAGGCTATATTGATAGGCTAGTCAATGCTCAACTAGTCTTCCATGCATGAAGTGGAGCCATCTCATCAGTTTGTACAAGAATAGAGTTCTGTTGCATCAGTGAGCATTAAACCCTGATTTGCAACTCTCTGTTTTGCACTGAAAACTATTCCACTGATTTATTTGTTTTAGCTACATTTCTTTCCTTTGTAGTACTCCAATATTTTTTGTAGGGACGGCAATACGTTTAGAGAACTTAAAGTTATGTTAAATACAGTAGGTTTTATTTTTTTCTGCTGTAAAACTTAAGATGGGGGGAAACTAAAGATTTGTAAAATAATTTCAATGTGTAATGCAGTTTTATTTTTGTTAAAATGAATTTTTCTAAAAATTGGTATCGAAAAAAGTATCGTTCAGGAACCGGTATCGAAATCCAAGTATCGAAACGGTATCGATATCGAAAAATTTTGAACGATACCCAGCCCTACATGGAGCGCAGATGTACTTGTACATTGAGCGGAGAGGTACTGGTACATGGAGCGGAGATGTACTTGTACATTGAGCGGAGAGGTACTGTCGACACTTGTACATTGAGCGTAGAGGTACTGTCGACACTTGTACATTGAGCGGAGAGGTACTTGTACATGGAGCGGAGAGGTACTGTCGACACTTGTACATTGAGCAGAGAGGTACTTGTACATTGAGCGGAGAGGTACTTGTACATGGAGCGCAGAGGTACTTGTACATTGAGCGGAGAGGTACTTGTACATTGAGCGGAGAGGTACTTGTACATGGAGCGCAGAGGTACTTGTACATTGAGCGGAGAGGTACTGGTACATGGAGCGGAGATGTACTTGTACATTGAGCGGAGAGGTACTTGTACATGGAGCGGAGATGTACTTGTACATTGAGCGGAGAGGTACTGGTACATGGAGCGGAGATGTACTTGTACATTGAGCGGAGAGGTACTTGTACATGGAGTGGAGATGTACTTGTACATGGAGCGGAGATGTACTTGTACATTGAGCGGAGAGGTACTTGTACATGGAGCGGAGATGTACTTGTACATGGAGCGGAGAGGTACTTGTACATGGAGCGGAGAGGTACTTGTACATGGAGCGGAGATGTACTTGTACATGGAGCGGAGATTTACTTGTACATGGAGCGGAGAGGTACTTGTACATGGAGCGGAGAGGTACTTATACATTGAGCGGAGACGTACTTGTACATGGAGCGGAGATGTACTTGTACATTGAGCGGAGAGGTACTTGTACATTGAGCGGAGAGGTACTGGTACATGGAGCGGAGATGTACTTGTACATTGAGCGGAGAGGTACTTGTACATGGAGCGGAGAGGTACTTGTACATTGAGCGGAGAGGTACTTGTACATTGAGCGGAGACGTACTTGTACATTGAGCGGAGATGTACTTGTACATTGAGCGGAGATGTACTTGTACATTGAGTGGAGAGGTACTGGTACATGGAGCGGAGAGGTACTTGTACATGGAGCGGAGAGGTATTTGTACATGGAGCGGAGAGGTATTTGTACATGGAGCGGAGAGGTACTTGTACATTGAGCGGAGAGGTACTTGTACATGGAGCGGAGAGGTACTTGTACATGGAGCGGAGAGGTACTTGTACATGTAGCGGAGAGGTGCTTGTACATGGAGCGGAGAGGTACTTGTACATGGAGCGGAGAGGTATTTGTACATGGAGCGGAGAGGTACTTGTACATGGAGCGGAGAGGTACTTGTACATTCAGCGGAGAGGTACTTGTACATTGAGCGGAGAGGTACTTGTAGATGGAGCGGAGAGGTACTGTCGACACTTGTACATTGAGCGGAGAGGTACTTGTACATGGAGCGGAGAGGTACTTGTACATGGAGCGGAGAGGTACTGTCGACACTTGTACATTGAGCGGAGAGGTACTTGTACATGGAGCGGAGAGGTACTTGTACATGGAGCGGAGATGTACTTGTACAGGGAGCGGAGAGGTACTTGTACATTGAGCGGAGAGGTACTTGTACATGGAGCGGAGAGGTACTTGTACATGGAGCGGAGAGGTACTTGTACATGGAGCGGAGAGGTACTTGTACATTGAGCGGAGAGGTACTTGTACATGGAGCGGAGAGGTACTTGTACATGGAGCGGAGAGGTACTTGTACATTGAGCGGAGAGGTACTTGTACATGGAGCGGAGAGGTACTTGTACATGGAGCGGAGAGGTACTTGTACATGGAGCGGAGAGGTACTTGTACATGGAGCGGAGAGGTACTTGTACATTGAGCGGAGATGTACTTGTACATGGATCGGAGAGGTACTTGTACATGAGAGCGGAGAGGTACTGTCGACACTTGTACATTGAGCGTAGAGGTACTGTCGACACTTGTACATTGAGCGGAGAGGTACTTGTACATGGAGCGGAGAGGTACTGTCGACACTTGTACATTGAGCAGAGAGGTACTTGTACATTGAGCGCAGAGGTACTTGTACATGGAGCGCAGAGGTACTTGTACATTGAGCGGAGAGGTACTTGTACATTGAGCGGAGAGGTACTTGTACATGGAGCGCAGAGGTACTTGTACATTGAGCGGAGAGGTACTTGTACATGGAGCGGAGATGTACTTGTACATTGAGCGGAGAGGTACTGGTACATGGAGCGGAGATGTACTTGTACATTGAGCGGAGAGGTACTTGTACATGGAGTGGAGATGTACTTGTACATGGAGCGGAGATGTACTTGTACATTGAGCGGAGAGGTACTTGTACATGGAGCGGAGATGTACTTGTACATGGAGCGGAGAGGTACTTGTACATGGAGCGGAGAGGTACTTGTACATGGAGCGGAGATGTACTTGTACATGGAGCGGAGATGTACTTGTACATGGAGCGGAGAGGTACTTGTACATGGAGCGGAGAGGTACTTATACATTGAGCGGAGACGTACTTGTACATGGAGCGGAGATGTACTTGTACATTGAGCGGAGAGGTACTTGTACATTGAGCGGAGAGGTACTGGTACATGGAGCGGAGATGTACTTGTACATTGAGCGGAGAGGTACTTGTACATGGAGCGGAGAGGTACTTGTACATTGAGCGGAGAGGTACTTGTACATTGAGCGGAGACGTACTTGTACATTGAGCGGAGATGTACTTGTACATTGAGCGGAGATGTACTTGTACATTGAGCGGAGAGGTACTGGTACATGGAGCGGAGAGGTACTTGTACATGGAGCGGAGAGGTATTTGTACATGGAGCGGAGAGGTATTTGTACATGGAGCGGAGAGGTACTTGTACATGGAGCGGAGAGGTACTTGTACATTCAGCGGAGAGGTACTTGTACATTGAGCGGAGAGGTACTTGTAGATGGAGCGGAGAGGTACTGTCGACACTTGTACATTGAGCGGAGAGGTACTTGTACATGGAGCGGAGAGGTACTTGTACATGGAGCGGAGAGGTACTGTCGACACTTGTACATTGAGCGGAGAGGTACTTGTACATGGAGCGGAGAGGTACTTGTACATGGAGCGGAGATGTACTTGTACAGGGAGCGGAGAGGTACTTGTACATTGAGCGGAGAGGTACTTGTACATGGAGCGGAGAGGTACTTGTACATGGAGCGGAGAGGTACTTGTACATTGAGCGGAGAGGTACTTGTACATGGAGCGGAGAGGTACTTGTACATGGAGCGGAGAGGTACTTGTACATGGAGCGGAGAGGTACTTGTACATTGAGCGGAGAGGTACTTGTACATGGAGCGGAGAGGTACTTGTACATGGAGCGGAGAGGTACTTGTACATGGAGCGGAGAGGTACTTGTACATGGAGCGGAGAGGTACTTGTACATTGAGCGGAGATGTACTTGTACATGGATCGGAGAGGTACTTGTACATGAGAGCGGAGAGGTACTGTCGACACTTGTACATTGAGCGTAGAGGTACTGTCGACACTTGTACATTGAGCGGAGAGGTACTTGTACATGGAGCGGAGAGGTACTGTCGACACTTGTACATTGAGCAGAGAGGTACTTGTACATTGAGCGGAGAGGTACTTGTACATGGAGCGCAGAGGTACTTGTACATTGAGCGGAGAGGTACTTGTACATGGAGCGGAGAGGTACTTGTACATGAGAGCGGAGAGGTACTTGTACATGGAGCGGAGAGGTACTTGTACATTGAGCGGAGAGGTACTGTCGACACTTGTACATTCAGCGGAGAGGTACTTGTACATGGAGCGGAGAGGTACTGTCGATACTTGACATTGAGCGGAGAGGTACTTGTACATGGAGCGGAGAGGTACTTGTACATGGAGCGGAGAGGTACTTGTACATGGAGCGGAGAGGTACTTGTACATTGAGCGGAGAGGTACTTGTACATGGAGCGGAGAGGTACTTGTACATTGAGCGGAGAGGTACTTGTACATGGAGCGGAGAGGTACTTGTACATGGAGCGGAGAGGTACTTGTACATGGAGCGGAGAGGTACTTGTACATGGAGCGGAGAGGTACTTGTACATTGAGCGGAGATGTACTTGTACATGGAGCGGAGATGTACTTGTACATGGATCGGAGAGGTACTTGTACATGAGAGCGGAGAGGTACTGTCGACACTTGTACATTCAGCGGAGAGGTACTTGTACATTGAGCGTAGAGGTACTGTCGACACTTGTACATTGAGCGGAGAGGTACTTGTACATGGAGCGGAGAGGTACTGTCGACACTTGTACATTGAGCGGAGAGGTACTTGTACATTGAGCGGAGAGGTACTTGTACATGGAGCGCAGAGGTACTTGTACATTGAGCGGAGAGGTACTTGTACATGGAGCGGAGAGGTACTTGTACATGAGAGCGGAGAGGTACTTGTACATGGAGCGGAGAGGTACTTGTACATTGAGCGGAGAGGTACTGTCGACACTTGTACATTCAGCGGAGAGGTACTTGTACATGGAGCGGAGAGGTACTGTCGATACTTGACATTGAGCGGAGAGGTACTTGTACATGGAGCGGAGAGGTATTTGTACATTGAGCGGAGAGGTACTTGTACATTGAGCGGAGAGGTACTGTCGACACTTGTACATTCAGCGGAGAGCTACTTGTACATGGAGCGGAGAGGTATTTGTACATTGAGCGGAGAGGTACTTGTACATGGAGCGGAGAGGTACTTGTACATAGAGCGGAGAGGTACTTATACATGGAGCGGAGAGGTATTTGTACATTGAGCGGAGAGGTACTTGTACATGGAGCGGAGAGGTACTTGTACATGAGAGCGGAGAGGTATTTGTACATGGAGCGGAAAGGTACTGTCGACACTTGTACATTGAGCGGAGAGCTACTTGTACATGGAGCGGAGAGGTACTTGTACATGAGAGCGGAGAGGTACTTGTACATGGAGCGGAGAGGTATTTGTACATGGAGCGGAGAGGTACTGTCGACACTTGACATTGAGCGGAGAGGTACTTGTACATGGAGCGGAGAGGTACTTGTACATGAGAGCGGAGAGGTATTTGTACATGGAGCGGAGAGGTACTGTCGACACTTGACATTGGACGGAGAGGTACTTGTACATGGAGCGGAGAGGTACTTGTACATGGAGCGGAGAGGTACTTGTACATGGACCGGAGAGGTACTTGTACATGGAGCGGAGAGGTACTTGTACATGGAGCGGAGATGTACTTGTACATTGAGCGGAGAGGTACTTGTACATGGAGCAGAGATGTACTTGTACATGGAGCGGAGATGTACTTGTACATTGAGCGGAGAGGTACTTGTACATGGAGCGGAGAGGTACTTGTACATTGAGCGGAGAGGTACTTGTACATGGAGCGGAGAGGTACTTGTACATGGAGCGGAGAGGTACTTGTACATGTAGCGGAGAGGTGCTTGTACATGGAGCGGAGAGGTACTTGTACATGGAGCGGAGAGGTATTTGTACATGGAGCGGAGAGGTACTTGTACATGGAGCGGAGAGGTACTTGTACATTCAGCGGAGAGGTACTTGTACATTGAGCGGAGAGGTACTTGTAGATGGAGCGGAGAGGTACTGTCGACACTTGTACATTGAGCGGAGAGGTACTTGTACATGGAGCGGAGAGGTACTTGTACATGGAGCGGAGAGGTACTGTCGACACTTGTACATTGAGCGGAGAGGTACTTGTACATGGAGCGGAGAGGTACTTGTACATGGAGCGGAGATGTACTTGTACAGGGAGCGGAGAGGTACTTGTACATTGAGCGGAGAGGTACTTGTACATGGAGCGGAGAGGTACTTGTACATGGAGCGGAGAGGTACTTGTACATGGAGCGGAGAGGTACTTGTACATTGAGCGGAGAGGTACTTGTACATGGAGCGGAGAGGTACTTGTACATGGAGCGGAGAGGTACTTGTACATGGAGCGGAGAGGTACTTGTACATTGAGCGGAGAGGTACTTGTACATGGAGCGGAGAGGTACTTGTACATGGAGCGGAGAGGTACTTGTACATGGAGCGGAGAGGTACTTGTACATGGAGCGGAGAGGTACTTGTACATTGAGCGGAGATGTACTTGTACATGGATCGGAGAGGTACTTGTACATAAGAGCGGAGAGGTACTGTCGACACTTGTACATTGAGCGTAGAGGTACTGTCGACACTTGTACATTGAGCGGAGAGGTACTTGTACATGGAGCGGAGAGGTACTGTCGACACTTGTACATTGAGCGGAGAGGTACTTGTACATTGAGCGGAGAGGTACTTGTACATGGAGCGCAGAGGTACTTGTACATTGAGCGGAGAGGTACTTGTACATGGAGCGGAGAGGTACTTGTACATGAGAGCGGAGAGGTACTTGTACATGGAGCGGAGAGGTACTTGTACATTGAGCGGAGAGGTACTGTCGACACTTGTACATTCAGCGGAGAGGTACTTGTACATGGAGCGGAGAGGTACTGTCGATACTTGACATTGAGCGGAGAGGTACTTGTACATGGAGCGGAGAGGTACTTGTACATGGAGCGGAGAGGTACTTGTACATGGAGCGGAGAGGTACTTGTACATTGAGCGGAGAGGTACTTGTACATGGAGCGGAGAGGTACTTGTACATTGAGCGGAGAGGTACTTGTACATGGAGCGGAGAGGTACTTGTACATGGAGCGGAGAGGTACTTGTACATGGAGCGGAGAGGTACTTGTACATGGAGCGGAGAGGTACTTGTACATTGAGCGGAGATGTACTTGTACATGGAGCGGAGATGTACTTGTACATGGATCGGAGAGGTACTTGTACATGAGAGCGGAGAGGTACTGTCGACACTTGTACATTCAGCGGAGAGGTACTTGTACATTGAGCGTAGAGGTACTGTCGACACTTGTACATTGAGCGGAGAGGTACTTGTACATGGAGCGGAGAGGTACTGTCGACACTTGTACATTGAGCGGAGAGGTACTTGTACATTGAGCGGAGAGGTACTTGTACATGGAGCGCAGAGGTACTTGTACATTGAGCGGAGAGGTACTTGTACATGGAGCGGAGAGGTACTTGTACATGAGAGCGGAGAGGTACTTGTACATGGAGCGGAGAGGTACTTGTACATTGAGCGGAGAGGTACTGTCGACACTTGTACATTCAGCGGAGAGGTACTTGTACATGGAGCGGAGAGGTACTGTCGATACTTGACATTGAGCGGAGAGGTACTTGTACATGGAGCGGAGAGGTATTTGTACATTGAGCGGAGAGGTACTTGTACATTGAGCGGAGAGGTACTGTCGACACTTGTACATTCAGCGGAGAGCTACTTGTACATGGAGCGGAGAGGTATTTGTACATTGAGCGGAGAGGTACTTGTACATGGAGCGGAGAGGTACTTGTACATAGAGCGGAGAGGTACTTATACATGGAGCGGAGAGGTATTTGTACATTGAGCGGAGAGGTACTTGTACATGGAGCGGAGAGGTACTTGTACATGAGAGCGGAGAGGTATTTGTACATGGAGCGGAAAGGTACTGTCGACACTTGTACATTGAGCGGAGAGCTACTTGTACATGGAGCGGAGAGGTACTTGTACATGAGAGCGGAGAGGTACTTGTACATGGAGCGGAGAGGTATTTGTACATGGAGCGGAGAGGTACTGTCGACACTTGACATTGAGCGGAGAGGTACTTGTACATGGAGCGGATAGGTACTTGTACATGAGAGCGGAGAGGTATTTGTACATGGAGCGGAGAGGTACTGTCGACACTTGACATTGGACGGAGAGGTACTTGTACATGGAGCGGAGAGGTACTTGTACATGGAGCGGAGAGGTACTTGTACATGGACCGGAGAGGTACTTGTACATGGAGCGGAGAGGTACTTGTACATGGAGCGGAGATGTACTTGTACATTGAGCGGAGAGGTACTTGTACATGGAGCAGAGATGTACTTGTACATGGAGCGGAGATGTACTTGTACATTGAGCGGAGAGGTACTTGTACATGGAGCGGAGAGGTACTTGTACATGGAGCGGAGATGTACTTGTACATGGAGCGGAGAGGTACTTGTACATGGAGCGGAGATGTACTTGTACATTGAGCGGAGAGGTACTTGTACATGGAGCAGAGATGTACTTGTACATGGAGCGGAGAGGTACTTGTACATGGAGCGGAGAGGTACTTGTACATGGAGCGGAGAGGTACTTGTACATGGAGCGGAGAGGTACTTGTACATTGAGCGGAGATGTACTTGTACATGGAGCGGAGAGGTACTTGTACATTGAGCGGAGAGGTACTTGTACATGGAGCGGAGAGGTACTTGTACATGGAGCGGAGAGGTACTTGTACATGGAGCGGAGAGGTACTTGTACATGGAGCGGAGAGGTACTTGTACATTGAGCGGAGATGTACTTGTACATGGAGCGGAGATGTACTTGTACATGGATCGGAGAGGTACTTGTACATGAGAGCGGAGAGGTACTGTCGACACTTGTACATTGAGCGTAGAGGTACTGTCGACACTTGTACATTGAGCGGAGAGGTACTTGTACATGGAGCGGAGAGGTACTGTCGACACTTGTACATTGAGCGGAGAGGTACTTGTACATTGAGCGGAGAGGTACTTGTACATGGAGCGCAGAGGTACTTGTACATTGAGCGGAGAGGTACTTGTACATGGAGCGGAGAGGTACTTGTACATGAGAGCGGAGAGGTACTGTCGACACTTGTACATTCAGCGGAGAGGTACTTGTACATTGAGCGTAGAGGTACTGTCGACACTTGTACATTGAGCGGAGAGGTACTTGTACATGGAGCGGAGAGGTACTGTCGACACTTGTACATTGAGCGGAGAGGTACTTGTACATTGAGCGGAGAGGTACTTGTACATGGAGCGCAGAGGTACTTGTACATTGAGCGGAGAGGTACTTGTACATGGAGCGGAGAGGTACTTGTACATGAGAGCGGAGAGGTACTTGTACATGGAGCGGAGAGGTACTTGTACATTGAGCGGAGAGGTACTGTCGACACTTGTACATTCAGCGGAGAGGTACTTGTACATGGAGCGGAGAGGTACTGTCGATACTTGACATTGAGCGGAGAGGTACTTGTACATGGAGCGGAGAGGTATTTGTACATTGAGCGGAGAGGTACTTGTACATTGAGCGGAGAGGTACTGTCGACACTTGTACATTCAGCGGAGAGCTACTTGTACATGGAGCGGAGAGGTATTTGTACATTGAGCGGAGAGGTACTTGTACATGGAGCGGAGAGGTACTTGTACATAGAGCGGAGAGGTACTTATACATGGAGCGGAGAGGTATTTGTACATTGAGCGGAGAGGTACTTGTACATGGAGCGGAGAGGTACTTGTACATGAGAGCGGAGAGGTATTTGTACATGGAGCGGAAAGGTACTGTCGACACTTGTACATTGAGCGGAGAGCTACTTGTACATGGAGCGGAGAGGTACTTGTACATGAGAGCGGAGAGGTACTTGTACATGGAGCGGAGAGGTATTTGTACATGGAGCGGAGAGGTACTGTCGACACTTGACATTGAGCGGAGAGGTACTTGTACATGGAGCGGATAGGTACTTGTACATGAGAGCGGAGAGGTATTTGTACATGGAGCGGAGAGGTACTGTCGACACTTGACATTGGACGGAGAGGTACTTGTACATGGAGCGGAGAGGTACTTGTACATGGAGCGGAGAGGTACTTGTACATGGACCGGAGAGGTACTTGTACATGGAGCGGAGAGGTACTTGTACATGGAGCGGAGATGTACTTGTACATTGAGCGGAGAGGTACTTGTACATGGAGCAGAGATGTACTTGTACATGGAGCGGAGATGTACTTGTACATTGAGCGGATAGGTACTTGTACATGGAGCGGAGAGGTACTTGTACATGGAGCGGAGATGTACTTGTACATGGAGCGGAGAGGTACTTGTACATGGAGCGGAGATGTACTTGTACATTGAGCGGAGAGGTACTTGTACATGGAGCAGAGATGTACTTGTACATGGAGCGGAGAGGTACTTGTACATGGAGCGGAGAGGTACTTGTACATGGAGCGGAGAGGTACTTGTACATGGAGCGGAGAGGTACTTGTACATTGAGCGGAGATGTACTTGTACATGGAGCGGAGAGGTACTTGTACATTGAGCGGAGAGGTACTTATACATGGAGCGGAGAGGTATTTGTACATTGAGCGGAGAGGTACTTGTACATGGAGCGGAGAGGTACTTGTACATGAGAGCGGAGAGGTATTTGTACATGGAGCGGAAAGGTACTGTCGACACTTGTACATTGAGCGGAGAGCTACTTGTACATGGAGCGGAGAGGTACTTGTACATGAGAGCGGAGAGGTACTTGTACATGGAGCGGAGAGGTATTTGTACATGGAGCGGAGAGGTACTGTCGACACTTGACATTGAGCGGAGAGGTACTTGTACATGGAGCGGATAGGTACTTGTACATGAGAGCGGAGAGGTATTTGTACATGGAGCGGAGAGGTACTGTCGACACTTGACATTGGACGGAGAGGTACTTGTACATGGAGCGGAGAGGTACTTGTACATGGAGCGGAGAGGTACTTGTACATGGACCGGAGAGGTACTTGTACATGGAGCGGAGAGGTACTTGTACATGGAGCGGAGATGTACTTGTACATTGAGCGGAGAGGTACTTGTACATGGAGCAGAGATGTACTTGTACATGGAGCGGAGATGTACTTGTACATTGAGCGGAGAGGTACTTGTACATGGAGCGGAGAGGTACTTGTACATGGAGCGGAGATGTACTTGTACATGGAGCGGAGAGGTACTTGTACATGGAGCGGAGATGTACTTGTACATTGAGCGGAGAGGTACTTGTACATGGAGCAGAGATGTACTTGTACATGGAGCGGAGAGGTACTTGTACATGGAGCGGAGAGGTACTTGTACATGGAGCGGAGAGGTACTTGTACATTGAGCGGAGATGTACTTGTACATGGAGCGGAGAGGTACTTGTACATGGAGCGGAGAGGTACTTGTACATGGAGCGGAGAGGTACTTGTACATGGAGCGGAGAGGTACTTGTACATGGAGCGGAGAGGTACTTGTACATTGAGCGGAGATGTACTTGTACATGGAGCGGAGATGTACTTGTACATGGATCGGAGAGGTACTTGTACATGAGAGCGGAGAGGTACTGTCGACACTTGTACATTGAGCGTAGAGGTACTGTCGACACTTGTACATTGAGCGGAGAGGTACTTGTACATGGAGCGGAGAGGTACTGTCGACACTTGTACATTGAGCGGAGAGGTACTTGTACATTGAGCGGAGAGGTACTTGTACATGGAGCGCAGAGGTACTTGTACATTGAGCGGAGAGGTACTTGTACATGGAGCGGAGAGGTACTTGTACATGAGAGCGGAGAGGTACTGTCGACACTTGTACATTCAGCGGAGAGGTACTTGTACATTGAGCGTAGAGGTACTGTCGACACTTGTACATTGAGCGGAGAGGTACTTGTACATGGAGCGGAGAGGTACTGTCGACACTTGTACATTGAGCGGAGAGGTACTTGTACATTGAGCGGAGAGGTACTTGTACATGGAGCGCAGAGGTACTTGTACATTGAGCGGAGAGGTACTTGTACATGGAGCGGAGAGGTACTTGTACATGAGAGCGGAGAGGTACTTGTACATGGAGCGGAGAGGTACTTGTACATTGAGCGGAGAGGTACTGTCGACACTTGTACATTCAGCGGAGAGGTACTTGTACATGGAGCGGAGAGGTACTGTCGATACTTGACATTGAGCGGAGAGGTACTTGTACATGGAGCGGAGAGGTATTTGTACATTGAGCGGAGAGGTACTTGTACATTGAGCGGAGAGGTACTGTCGACACTTGTACATTCAGCGGAGAGCTACTTGTACATGGAGCGGAGAGGTATTTGTACATTGAGCGGAGAGGTACTTGTACATGGAGCGGAGAGGTACTTGTACATAGAGCGGAGAGGTACTTATACATGGAGCGGAGAGGTATTTGTACATTGAGCGGAGAGGTACTTGTACATGGAGCGGAGAGGTACTTGTACATGAGAGCGGAGAGGTATTTGTACATGGAGCGGAAAGGTACTGTCGACACTTGTACATTGAGCGGAGAGCTACTTGTACATGGAGCGGAGAGGTACTTGTACATGAGAGCGGAGAGGTACTTGTACATGGAGCGGAGAGGTATTTGTACATGGAGCGGAGAGGTACTGTCGACACTTGACATTGAGCGGAGAGGTACTTGTACATGGAGCGGATAGGTACTTGTACATGAGAGCGGAGAGGTATTTGTACATGGAGCGGAGAGGTACTGTCGACACTTGACATTGGACGGAGAGGTACTTGTACATGGAGCGGAGAGGTACTTGTACATGGAGCGGAGAGGTACTTGTACATGGACCGGAGAGGTACTTGTACATGGAGCGGAGAGGTACTTGTACATGGAGCGGAGATGTACTTGTACATTGAGCGGAGAGGTACTTGTACATGGAGCAGAGATGTACTTGTACATGGAGCGGAGATGTACTTGTACATTGAGCGGATAGGTACTTGTACATGGAGCGGAGAGGTACTTGTACATGGAGCGGAGATGTACTTGTACATGGAGCGGAGAGGTACTTGTACATGGAGCGGAGATGTACTTGTACATTGAGCGGAGAGGTACTTGTACATGGAGCAGAGATGTACTTGTACATGGAGCGGAGAGGTACTTGTACATGGAGCGGAGAGGTACTTGTACATGGAGCGGAGAGGTACTTGTACATGGAGCGGAGAGGTACTTGTACATTGAGCGGAGATGTACTTGTACATGGAGCGGAGAGGTACTTGTACATTGAGCGGAGAGGTACTTGTACATGGAGCGGAGAGGTACTTGTACATGGAGCGGAGAGGTACTTGTACATGGAGCGGAGAGGTACTTGTACATGGAGCGGAGAGGTACTTGTACATTGAGCGGAGATGTACTTGTACATGGAGCGGAGATGTACTTGTACATGGATCGGAGAGGTACTTGTACATGAGAGCGGAGAGGTACTGTCGACACTTGTACATTGAGCGTAGAGGTACTGTCGACACTTGTACATTGAGCGGAGAGGTACTTGTACATGGAGCGGAGAGGTACTGTCGACACTTGTACATTGAGCGGAGAGGTACTTGTACATTGAGCGGAGAGGTACTTGTACATGGAGCGCAGAGGTACTTGTACATTGAGCGGAGAGGTACTTGTACATGGAGCGGAGAGGTACTTGTACATGAGAGCGGAGAGGTACTTGTACATGGAGCGGAGAGGTACTGTCGACACTTGTACATTCAGCGGAGAGGTACTTGTACATGGAGCGGAGAGGTACTGTCGATACTTGACATTGAGCGGAGAGGTACTTGTACATGGAGCGGAGAGGTATTTGTACATTGAGCGGAGAGGTACTTGTACATTGAGCGGAGAGGTACTGTCGACACTTGTACATTCAGCGGAGAGCTACTTGTACATGGAGCGGAGAGGTATTTGTACATTGAGCGGAGAGGTACTTGTACATGGAGCGGAGAGGTACTTGTACATGGAGCGGAGAGGTACTTGTACATTGAGCGGAGAGGTACTTGTACATGGAGCGGAGAGGTACTTGTACATGGAGCGGAGATGTACTTGTACATGGAGCGGAGATGTACTTGTACATGGAGCGGAGAGGTACTTGTACATGGAGCGGAGAGGTACTTATACATTGAGCGGAGACGTACTTGTACATGGAGCGGAGATGTACTTGTACATTGAGCGGAGAGGTACTTGTACATTGAGCGGAGAGGTACTGGTACATGGAGCGGAGATGTACTTGTACATTGAGCGGAGAGGTACTTGTACATGGAGCGGAGAGGTACTTGTACATTGAGCGGAGAGGTACTTGTACATTGAGCGGAGACGTACTTGTACATTGAGCGGAGATGTACTTGTACATTGAGCGGAGATGTACTTGTACATTGAGCGGAGAGGTACTGGTACATGGAGCGGAGAGGTACTTGTACATGGAGCGGAGAGGTATTTGTACATGGAGCGGAGAGGTATTTGTACATGGAGCGGAGAGGTACTTGTACATTGAGCGGAGAGGTACTTGTACATGGAGCGGAGAGGTACTTGTACATGGAGCGGAGAGGTACTTGTACATGTAGCGGAGAGGTGCTTGTACATGGAGCGGAGAGGTACTTGTACATGGAGCGGAGAGGTATTTGTACATGGAGCGGAGAGGTACTTGTACATGGAGCGGAGAGGTACTTGTACATTCAGCGGAGAGGTACTTGTACATTGAGCGGAGAGGTACTTGTAGATGGAGCGGAGAGGTACTGTCGACACTTGTACATTGAGCGGAGAGGTACTTGTACATGGAGCAGAGAGGTACTTGTACATGGAGCGGAGAGGTACTGTCGACACTTGTACATTGAGCGGAGAGGTACTTGTACATGGAGCGGAGAGGTACTTGTACATGGAGCGGAGATGTACTTGTACAGGGAGCGGAGAGGTACTTGTACATTGAGCGGAGAGGTACTTGTACATGGAGCGGAGAGGTACTTGTACATGGAGCGGAGAGGTACTTGTACATGGAGCGGAGAGGTACTTGTACATTGAGCGGAGAGGTACTTGTACATGGAGCGGAGAGGTACTTGTACATGGAGCGGAGAGGTACTTGTACATGGAGCGGAGAGGTACTTGTACATTGAGCGGAGAGGTACTTGTACATGGAGCGGAGAGGTACTTGTACATGGAGCGGAGAGGTACTTGTACATGGAGCGGAGAGGTACTTGTACATGGAGCGGAGAGGTACTTGTACATTGAGCGGAGATGTACTTGTACATGGATCGGAGAGGTACTTGTACATGAGAGCGGAGAGGTACTGTCGACACTTGTACATTGAGCGTAGAGGTACTGTCGACACTTGTACATTGAGCGGAGAGGTACTTGTACATGGAGCGGAGAGGTACTGTCGACACTTGTACATTGAGCGGAGAGGTACTTGTACATTGAGCGGAGAGGTACTTGTACATGGAGCGCAGAGGTACTTGTACATTGAGCGGAGAGGTACTTGTACATGGAGCGGAGAGGTACTTGTACATGGAGCGGAGAGGTACTTGTACATTGAGCGGAGATGTACTTGTACATGGATCGGAGAGGTACTTGTACATGAGAGCGGAGAGGTACTGTCGACACTTGTACATTGAGCGTAGAGGTACTGTCGACACTTGTACATTGAGCGGAGAGGTACTTGTACATGGAGCGGAGAGGTACTGTCGACACTTGTACATTGAGCAGAGAGGTACTTGTACATTGAGCGGAGAGGTACTTGTACATGGAGCGCAGAGGTACTTGTACATTGAGCGGAGAGGTACTTGTACATTGAGCGGAGAGGTACTTGTACATGGAGCGCAGAGGTACTTGTACATTGAGCGGAGAGGTACTTGTACATGGAGCGGAGATGTACTTGTACATTGAGCGGAGAGGTACTGGTACATGGAGCGGAGATGTACTTGTACATTGAGCGGAGAGGTACTTGTACATGGAGTGGAGATGTACTTGTACATGGAGCGGAGATGTACTTGTACATTGAGCGGAGAGGTACTTGTACATGGAGCGGAGATGTACTTGTACATGGAGCGGAGAGGTACTTGTACATGGAGCGGAGAGGTACTTGTACATGGAGCGGAGATGTACTTGTACATGGAGCGGAGATGTACTTGTACATGGAGCGGAGAGGTACTTGTACATGGAGCGGAGAGGTACTTATACATTGAGCGGAGACGTACTTGTACATGGAGCGGAGATGTACTTGTACATTGAGCGGAGAGGTACTTGTACATTGAGCGGAGAGGTACTGGTACATGGAGCGGAGATGTACTTGTACATTGAGCGGAGAGGTACTTGTACATGGAGCGGAGAGGTACTTGTACATTGAGCGGAGAGGTACTTGTACATTGAGCGGAGACGTACTTGTACATTGAGCGGAGATGTACTTGTACATTGAGCGGAGATGTACTTGTACATTGAGCGGAGAGGTACTGGTACATGGAGCGGAGAGGTACTTGTACATGGAGCGGAGAGGTATTTGTACATGGAGCGGAGAGGTATTTGTACATGGAGCGGAGAGGTACTTGTACATTGAGCGGAGAGGTACTTGTACATGGAGCGGAGAGGTACTTGTACATGGAGCGGAGAGGTACTTGTACATGTAGCGGAGAGGTGCTTGTACATGGAGCGGAGAGGTACTTGTACATGGAGCGGAGAGGTATTTGTACATGGAGCGGAGAGGTACTTGTACATGGAGCGGAGAGGTACTTGTACATTCAGCGGAGAGGTACTTGTACATTGAGCGGAGAGGTACTTGTAGATGGAGCGGAGAGGTACTGTCGACACTTGTACATTGAGCGGAGAGGTACTTGTACATGGAGCGGAGAGGTACTTGTACATGGAGCGGAGAGGTACTGTCGACACTTGTACATTGAGCGGAGAGGTACTTGTACATGGAGCGGAGAGGTACTTGTACATGGAGCGGAGATGTACTTGTACAGGGAGCGGAGAGGTACTTGTACATTGAGCGGAGAGGTACTTGTACATGGAGCGGAGAGGTACTTGTACATGGAGCGGAGAGGTACTTGTACATTGAGCGGAGAGGTACTTGTACATGGAGCGGAGAGGTACTTGTACATGGAGCGGAGAGGTACTTGTACATGGAGCGGAGAGGTACTTGTACATGGAGCGGAGAGGTACTTGTACATGGAGCGGAGAGGTACTTGTACATGGAGCGGAGAGGTACTTGTACATGGAGCGGAGAGGTACTTGTACATTGAGCGGAGATGTACTTGTACATGGATCGGAGAGGTACTTGTACATGAGAGCGGAGAGGTACTGTCGACACTTGTACATTGAGCGTAGAGGTACTGTCGACACTTGTACATTGAGCGGAGAGGTACTTGTACATGGAGCGGAGAGGTACTGTCGACACTTGTACATTGAGCAGAGAGGTACTTGTACATTGAGCGGAGAGGTACTTGTACATGGAGCGCAGAGGTACTTGTACATTGAGCGGAGAGGTACTTGTACATGGAGCGGAGAGGTACTTGTACATGAGAGCGGAGAGGTACTTGTACATGGAGCGGAGAGGTACTTGTACATTGAGCGGAGAGGTACTGTCGACACTTGTACATTCAGCGGAGAGGTACTTGTACATGGAGCGGAGAGGTACTGTCGATACTTGACATTGAGCGGAGAGGTACTTGTACATGGAGCGGAGAGGTACTTGTACATGGAGCGGAGAGGTACTTGTACATGGAGCGGAGAGGTACTTGTACATTGAGCGGAGAGGTACTTGTACATGGAGCGGAGAGGTACTTGTACATTGAGCGGAGAGGTACTTGTACATGGAGCGGAGAGGTACTTGTACATGGAGCGGAGAGGTACTTGTACATGGAGCGGAGAGGTACTTGTACATGGAGCGGAGAGGTACTTGTACATTGAGCGGAGATGTACTTGTACATGGAGCGGAGATGTACTTGTACATGGATCGGAGAGGTACTTGTACATGAGAGCGGAGAGGTACTGTCGACACTTGTACATTCAGCGGAGAGGTACTTGTACATTGAGCGTAGAGGTACTGTCGACACTTGTACATTGAGCGGAGAGGTACTTGTACATGGAGCGGAGAGGTACTGTCGACACTTGTACATTGAGCGGAGAGGTACTTGTACATTGAGCGGAGAGGTACTTGTACATGGAGCGCAGAGGTACTTGTACATTGAGCGGAGAGGTACTTGTACATGGAGCGGAGAGGTACTTGTACATGAGAGCGGAGAGGTACTTGTACATGGAGCGGAGAGGTACTTGTACATTGAGCGGAGAGGTACTGTCGACACTTGTACATTCAGCGGAGAGGTACTTGTACATGGAGCGGAGAGGTACTGTCGATACTTGACATTGAGCGGAGAGGTACTTGTACATGGAGCGGAGAGGTATTTGTACATTGAGCGGAGAGGTACTTGTACATTGAGCGGAGAGGTACTGTCGACACTTGTACATTCAGCGGAGAGCTACTTGTACATGGAGCGGAGAGGTATTTGTACATTGAGCGGAGAGGTACTTGTACATGGAGCGGAGAGGTACTTGTACATAGAGCGGAGAGGTACTTATACATGGAGCGGAGAGGTATTTGTACATTGAGCGGAGAGGTACTTGTACATGGAGCGGAGAGGTACTTGTACATGAGAGCGGAGAGGTATTTGTACATGGAGCGGAAAGGTACTGTCGACACTTGTACATTGAGCGGAGAGCTACTTGTACATGGAGCGGAGAGGTACTTGTACATGAGAGCGGAGAGGTACTTGTACATGGAGCGGAGAGGTATTTGTACATGGAGCGGAGAGGTACTGTCGACACTTGACATTGAGCGGAGAGGTACTTGTACATGGAGCGGAGAGGTACTTGTACATGAGAGCGGAGAGGTATTTGTACATGGAGCGGAGAGGTACTGTCGACACTTGACATTGGACGGAGAGGTACTTGTACATGGAGCGGAGAGGTACTTGTACATGGAGCGGAGAGGTACTTGTACATGGACCGGAGAGGTACTTGTACATGGAGCGGAGAGGTACTTGTACATGGAGCGGAGATGTACTTGTACATTGAGCGGAGAGGTACTTGTACATGGAGCAGAGATGTACTTGTACATGGAGCGGAGATGTACTTGTACATTGAGCGGAGAGGTACTTGTACATGGAGCGGAGAGGTACTTGTACATTGAGCGGAGAGGTACTTGTACATGGAGCGGAGAGGTACTTGTACATGGAGCGGAGAGGTACTTGTACATGTAGCGGAGAGGTGCTTGTACATGGAGCGGAGAGGTACTTGTACATGGAGCGGAGAGGTATTTGTACATGGAGCGGAGAGGTACTTGTACATGGAGCGGAGAGGTACTTGTACATTCAGCGGAGAGGTACTTGTACATTGAGCGGAGAGGTACTTGTAGATGGAGCGGAGAGGTACTGTCGACACTTGTACATTGAGCGGAGAGGTACTTGTACATGGAGCGGAGAGGTACTTGTACATGGAGCGGAGAGGTACTTGTACATTCAGCGGAGAGGTACTTGTACATTGAGCGGAGAGGTACTTGTAGATGGAGCGGAGAGGTACTGTCGACACTTGTACATTGAGCGGAGAGGTACTTGTACATGGAGCGGAGAGGTACTTGTACATGGAGCGGAGAGGTACTGTCGACACTTGTACATTGAGCGGAGAGGTACTTGTACATGGAGCGGAGAGGTACTTGTACATGGAGCGGAGATGTACTTGTACAGGGAGCGGAGATGTACTTGTACAGGGAGCGGAGAGGTACTTGTACATGGAGCGGAGAGGTACTTGTACATGGAGCGGAGAGGTACTTGTACATGGAGCGGAGAGGTACTTGTACATTGAGCGGAGAGGTACTTGTACATGGAGCGGAGAGGTACTTGTACATGGAGCGGAGAGGTACTTGTACATGGAGCGGAGAGGTACTTGTACATTGAGCGGAGAGGTACTTGTACATGGAGCGGAGAGGTACTTGTACATGGAGCGGAGAGGTACTTGTACATGGAGCGGAGAGGTACTTGTACATGGAGCGGAGAGGTACTTGTACATTGAGCGGAGATGTACTTGTACATGGATCGGAGAGGTACTTGTACATAAGAGCGGAGAGGTACTGTCGACACTTGTACATTGAGCGTAGAGGTACTGTCGACACTTGTACATTGAGCGGAGAGGTACTTGTACATGGAGCGGAGAGGTACTGTCGACACTTGTACATTGAGCGGAGAGGTACTTGTACATTGAGCGGAGAGGTACTTGTACATGGAGCGCAGAGGTACTTGTACATTGAGCGGAGAGGTACTTGTACATGGAGCGGAGAGGTACTTGTACATGAGAGCGGAGAGGTACTTGTACATGGAGCAGAGAGGTACTTGTACATTGAGCAGAGAGGTACTGTCGACACTTGTACATTCAGCGGAGAGGTACTTGTACATGGAGCGGAGAGGTACTGTCGATACTTGACATTGAGCGGAGAGGTACTTGTACATGGAGCGGAGAGGTACTTGTACATGGAGCGGAGAGGTACTTGTACATGGAGCGGAGAGGTACTTGTACATTGAGCGGAGAGGTACTTGTACATGGAGCGGAGAGGTACTTGTACATTGAGCGGAGAGGTACTTGTACATGGAGCGGAGAGGTACTTGTACATGGAGCGGAGAGGTACTTGTACATGGAGCGGAGAGGTACTTGTACATGGAGCGGAGAGGTACTTGTACATTGAGCGGAGATGTACTTGTACATGGAGCGGAGATGTACTTGTACATGGATCGGAGAGGTACTTGTACATGAGAGCGGAGAGGTACTGTCGACACTTGTACATTCAGCGGAGAGGTACTTGTACATTGAGCGTAGAGGTACTGTCGACACTTGTACATTGAGCGGAGAGGTACTTGTACATGGAGCGGAGAGGTACTGTCGACACTTGTACATTGAGCGGAGAGGTACTTGTACATTGAGCGGAGAGGTACTTGTACATGGAGCGCAGAGGTACTTGTACATTGAGCGGAGAGGTACTTGTACATGGAGCGGAGAGGTACTTGTACATGAGAGCGGAGAGGTACTTGTACATGGAGCGGAGAGGTACTTGTACATTGAGCGGAGAGGTACTGTCGACACTTGTACATTCAGCGGAGAGGTACTTGTACATGGAGCGGAGAGGTACTGTCGATACTTGACATTGAGCGGAGAGGTACTTGTACATGGAGCGGAGAGGTATTTGTACATTGAGCGGAGAGGTACTTGTACATTGAGCGGAGAGGTACTGTCGACACTTGTACATTCAGCGGAGAGCTACTTGTACATGGAGCGGAGAGGTATTTGTACATTGAGCGGAGAGGTACTTGTACATGGAGCGGAGAGGTACTTGTACATAGAGCGGAGAGGTACTTATACATGGAGCGGAGAGGTATTTGTACATTGAGCGGAGAGGTACTTGTACATGGAGCGGAGAGGTACTTGTACATGAGAGCGGAGAGGTATTTGTACATGGAGCGGAAAGGTACTGTCGACACTTGTACATTGAGCGGAGAGCTACTTGTACATGGAGCGGAGAGGTACTTGTACATGAGAGCGGAGAGGTACTTGTACATGGAGCGGAGAGGTATTTGTACATGGAGCGGAGAGGTACTGTCGACACTTGACATTGAGCGGAGAGGTACTTGTACATGGAGCGGATAGGTACTTGTACATGAGAGCGGAGAGGTATTTGTACATGGAGCGGAGAGGTACTGTCGACACTTGACATTGGACGGAGAGGTACTTGTACATGGAGCGGAGAGGTACTTGTACATGGAGCGGAGAGGTACTTGTACATGGACCGGAGAGGTACTTGTACATGGAGCGGAGAGGTACTTGTACATGGAGCGGAGATGTACTTGTACATTGAGCGGAGAGGTACTTGTACATGGAGCAGAGATGTACTTGTACATGGAGCGGAGATGTACTTGTACATTGAGCGGAGAGGTACTTGTACATGGAGCGGAGAGGTACTTGTACATGGAGCGGAGATGTACTTGTACATGGAGCGGAGAGGTACTTGTACATGGAGCGGAGATGTACTTGTACATTGAGCGGAGAGGTACTTGTACATGGAGCAGAGATGTACTTGTACATGGAGCGGAGAGGTACTTGTACATGGAGCGGAGAGGTACTTGTACATGGAGCGGAGAGGTACTTGTACATGGAGCGGAGAGGTACTTGTACATGGAGCGGAGAGGTACTTGTACATGGAGCGGAGAGGTACTTGTACATGGAGCGGAGATGTACTTGTACAGGGAGCGGAGAGGTACTTGTACATTGAGCGGAGAGGTACTTGTACATGGAGCGGAGAGGTACTTGTACATGGAGCGGAGATGTACTTGTACATGAGAGCGGAGAGGTACTTGTACATGGAGCGGAGAGGTACTTGTACATTGAGCGGAGAGGTACTGTCGACACTTGTACATTCAGCGGAGAGGTACTTGTACATGGAGCGGAGAGGTACTGTCGATACTTGACATTGAGCGGAGAGGTACTTGTACATGGAGCGGAGAGGTACTTGTACATGGAGCGGAGAGGTACTTGTACATGGAGCGGAGAGGTACTTGTACATTGAGCGGAGAGGTACTTGTACATGGAGCGGAGAGGTACTTGTACATTGAGCGGAGAGGTACTTGTACATGGAGCGGAGAGGTACTTGTACATGGAGCGGAGAGGTACTTGTACATGGAGCGGAGAGGTACTTGTACATGGAGCGGAGAGGTACTTGTACATTGAGCGGAGATGTACTTGTACATGGAGCGGAGATGTACTTGTACATGGATCGGAGAGGTACTTGTACATGAGAGCGGAGAGGTACTGTCGACACTTGTACATTCAGCGGAGAGGTACTTGTACATTGAGCGTAGAGGTACTGTCGACACTTGTACATTGAGCGGAGAGGTACTTGTACATGGAGCGGAGAGGTACTGTCGACACTTGTACATTGAGCGGAGAGGTACTTGTACATTGAGCGGAGAGGTACTTGTACATGGAGCGCAGAGGTACTTGTACATTGAGCGGAGAGGTACTTGTACATGGAGCGGAGAGGTACTTGTACATGAGAGCGGAGAGGTACTTGTACATGGAGCGGAGAGGTACTTGTACATTGAGCAGAGAGGTACTGTCGACACTTGTACATTCAGCGGAGAGGTACTTGTACATGGAGCGGAGAGGTACTGTCGATACTTGACATTGAGCGGAGAGGTACTTGTACATGGAGCGGAGAGGTATTTGTACATTGAGCGGAGAGGTACTTGTACATTGAGCGGAGAGGTACTGTCGACACTTGTACATTCAGCGGAGAGCTACTTGTACATGGAGCGGAGAGGTATTTGTACATTGAGCGGAGAGGTACTTGTACATGGAGCGGAGAGGTACTTGTACATAGAGCGGAGAGGTACGTATACATGGAGCGGAGAGGTATTTGTACATTGAGCGGAGAGGTACTTGTACATGGAGCGGAGAGGTACTTGTACATGAGAGCGGAGAGGTATTTGTACATGGAGCGGAAAGGTACTGTCGACACTTGTACATTGAGCGGAGAGCTACTTGTACATGGAGCGGAGAGGTACTTGTACATGAGAGCGGAGAGGTACTTGTACATGGAGCGGAGAGGTATTTGTACATGGAGCGGAGAGGTACTGTCGACACTTGACATTGAGCGGAGAGGTACTTGTACATGGAGCGGAGAGGTACTTGTACATGAGAGCGGAGAGGTATTTGTACATGGAGCGGAGAGGTACTGTCGACACTTGACATTGGACGGAGAGGTACTTGTACATGGAGCGGAGAGGTACTTGTACATGGAGCGGAGAGGTACTTGTACATGGACCGGAGAGGTACTTGTACATGGAGCGGAGAGGTACTTGTACATGGAGCGGAGATGTACTTGTACATTGAGCGGAGAGGTACTTGTACATGGAGCAGAGATGTACTTGTACATGGAGCGGAGATGTACTTGTACATTGAGCGGAGAGGTACTTGTACATGGAGCGGAGAGGTACTTGTACATTGAGCGGAGAGGTACTTGTACATGGAGCGGAGAGGTACTTGTACATGGAGCGGAGAGGTACTTGTACATGTAGCGGAGAGGTGCTTGTACATGGAGCGGAGAGGTACTTGTACATGGAGCGGAGAGGTATTTGTACATGGAGCGGAGAGGTACTTGTACATGGAGCGGAGAGGTACTTGTACATTCAGCGGAGAGGTACTTGTACATTGAGCGGAGAGGTACTTGTAGATGGAGCGGAGAGGTACTGTCGACACTTGTACATTGAGCGGAGAGGTACTTGTACATGGAGCGGAGAGGTACTTGTACATGGAGCGGAGAGGTACTTGTACATTCAGCGGAGAGGTACTTGTACATTGAGCGGAGAGGTACTTGTAGATGGAGCGGAGAGGTACTGTCGACACTTGTACATTGAGCGGAGAGGTACTTGTACATGGAGCGGAGAGGTACTTGTACATGGAGCGGAGAGGTACTGTCGACACTTGTACATTGAGCGGAGAGGTACTTGTACATGGAGCGGAGAGGTACTTGTACATGGAGCGGAGATGTACTTGTACAGGGAGCGGAGATGTACTTGTACAGGGAGCGGAGAGGTACTTGTACATGGAGCGGAGAGGTACTTGTACATTGAGCGGAGAGGTACTGTCGACACTTGTACATTCAGCGGAGAGGTACTTGTACATGGAGCGGAGAGGTACTGTCGATACTTGACATTGAGCGGAGAGGTACTTGTACATGGAGCGGAGAGGTATTTGTACATTGAGCGGAGAGGTACTTGTACATTGAGCGGAGAGGTACTGTCGACACTTGTACATTCAGCGGAGAGCTACTTGTACATGGAGCGGAGAGGTATTTGTACATTGAGCGGAGAGGTACTTGTACATGGAGCGGAGAGGTACTTGTACATAGAGCGGAGAGGTACTTATACATGGAGCGGAGAGGTATTTGTACATTGAGCGGAGAGGTACTTGTACATGGAGCGGAGAGGTACTTGTACATGAGAGCGGAGAGGTATTTGTACATGGAGCGGAAAGGTACTGTCGACACTTGTACATTGAGCGGAGAGCTACTTGTACATGGAGCGGAGAGGTACTTGTACATGAGAGCGGAGAGGTACTTGTACATGGAGCGGAGAGGTATTTGTACATGGAGCGGAGAGGTACTGTCGACACTTGACATTGAGCGGAGAGGTACTTGTACATGGAGCGGATAGGTACTTGTACATGAGAGCGGAGAGGTATTTGTACATGGAGCGGAGAGGTACTGTCGACACTTGACATTGGACGGAGAGGTACTTGTACATGGAGCGGAGAGGTACTTGTACATGGAGCGGAGAGGTACTTGTACATGGACCGGAGAGGTACTTGTACATGGAGCGGAGAGGTACTTGTACATGGAGCGGAGATGTACTTGTACATTGAGCGGAGAGGTACTTGTACATGGAGCAGAGATGTACTTGTACATGGAGCGGAGATGTACTTGTACATTGAGCGGAGAGGTACTTGTACATGGAGCGGAGAGGTACTTGTACATGGAGCGGAGATGTACTTGTACATGGAGCGGAGAGGTACTTGTACATGGAGCGGAGATGTACTTGTACATTGAGCGGAGAGGTACTTGTACATGGAGCAGAGATGTACTTGTACATGGAGCGGAGAGGTACTTGTACATGGAGCGGAGAGGTACTTGTACATGGAGCGGAGAGGTACTTGTACATGGAGCGGAGAGGTACTTGTACATGGAGCGGATAGGTACTTGTACATGGAGCGGAGAGGTACTTGTACATGGAGCGGAGATGTACTTGTACAGGGAGCGGAGAGGTACTTGTACATTGAGCGGAGAGGTACTTGTACATGGAGCGGAGAGGTACTTGTACATGGAGCGGAGATGTACTTGTACATGAGAGCGGAGAGGTACTTGTACATGGAGCGGAGAGGTACTTGTACATTGAGCGGAGAGGTACTGTCGACACTTGTACATTCAGCGGAGAGGTACTTGTACATGGAGCGGAGAGGTACTGTCGATACTTGACATTGAGCGGAGAGGTACTTGTACATGGAGCGGAGAGGTACTTGTACATGGAGCGGAGAGGTACTTGTACATGGAGCGGAGAGGTACTTGTACATTGAGCGGAGAGGTACTTGTACATGGAGCGGAGAGGTACTTGTACATTGAGCGGAGAGGTACTTGTACATGGAGCGGAGAGGTACTTGTACATGGAGCGGAGAGGTACTTGTACATGGAGCGGAGAGGTACTTGTACATGGAGCGGAGAGGTACTTGTACATTGAGCGGAGATGTACTTGTACATGGAGCGGAGATGTACTTGTACATGGATCGGAGAGGTACTTGTACATGAGAGCGGAGAGGTACTGTCGACACTTGTACATTCAGCGGAGAGGTACTTGTACATTGAGCGTAGAGGTACTGTCGACACTTGTACATTGAGCGGAGAGGTACTTGTACATGGAGCGGAGAGGTACTGTCGACACTTGTACATTGAGCGGAGAGGTACTTGTACATTGAGCGGAGAGGTACTTGTACATGGAGCGCAGAGGTACTTGTACATTGAGCGGAGAGGTACTTGTACATGGAGCGGAGAGGTACTTGTACATGAGAGCGGAGAGGTACTTGTACATGGAGCGGAGAGGTACTTGTACATTGAGCAGAGAGGTACTGTCGACACTTGTACATTCAGCGGAGAGGTACTTGTACATGGAGCGGAGAGGTACTGTCGATACTTGACATTGAGCGGAGAGGTACTTGTACATGGAGCGGAGAGGTATTTGTACATTGAGCGGAGAGGTACTTGTACATTGAGCGGAGAGGTACTGTCGACACTTGTACATTCAGCGGAGAGCTACTTGTACATGGAGCGGAGAGGTATTTGTACATTGAGCGGAGAGGTACTTGTACATGGAGCGGAGAGGTACTTGTACATAGAGCGGAGAGGTACGTATACATGGAGCGGAGAGGTATTTGTACATTGAGCGGAGAGGTACTTGTACATGGAGCGGAGAGGTACTTGTACATGAGAGCGGAGAGGTATTTGTACATGGAGCGGAAAGGTACTGTCGACACTTGTACATTGAGCGGAGAGCTACTTGTACATGGAGCGGAGAGGTACTTGTACATGAGAGCGGAGAGGTACTTGTACATGGAGCGGAGAGGTATTTGTACATGGAGCGGAGAGGTACTGTCGACACTTGACATTGAGCGGAGAGGTACTTGTACATGGAGCGGAGAGGTACTTGTACATGAGAGCGGAGAGGTATTTGTACATGGAGCGGAGAGGTACTGTCGACACTTGACATTGGACGGAGAGGTACTTGTACATGGAGCGGAGAGGTACTTGTACATGGAGCGGAGAGGTACTTGTACATGGACCGGAGAGGTACTTGTACATGGAGCGGAGAGGTACTTGTACATGGAGCGGAGATGTACTTGTACATTGAGCGGAGAGGTACTTGTACATGGAGCAGAGATGTACTTGTACATGGAGCGGAGATGTACTTGTACATTGAGCGGAGAGGTACTTGTACATGGAGCGGAGAGGTACTTGTACATTGAGCGGAGAGGTACTTGTACATGGAGCGGAGAGGTACTTGTACATGGAGCGGAGAGGTACTTGTACATGTAGCGGAGAGGTGCTTGTACATGGAGCGGAGAGGTACTTGTACATGGAGCGGAGAGGTATTTGTACATGGAGCGGAGAGGTACTTGTACATGGAGCGGAGAGGTACTTGTACATTCAGCGGAGAGGTACTTGTACATTGAGCGGAGAGGTACTTGTAGATGGAGCGGAGAGGTACTGTCGACACTTGTACATTGAGCGGAGAGGTACTTGTACATGGAGCGGAGAGGTACTTGTACATGGAGCGGAGAGGTACTTGTACATTCAGCGGAGAGGTACTTGTACATTGAGCGGAGAGGTACTTGTAGATGGAGCGGAGAGGTACTGTCGACACTTGTACATTGAGCGGAGAGGTACTTGTACATGGAGCGGAGAGGTACTTGTACATGGAGCGGAGAGGTACTGTCGACACTTGTACATTGAGCGGAGAGGTACTTGTACATGGAGCGGAGAGGTACTTGTACATGGAGCGGAGATGTACTTGTACAGGGAGCGGAGATGTACTTGTACAGGGAGCGGAGAGGTACTTGTACATGGAGCGGAGAGGTACTTGTACATGGAGCGGAGAGGTACTTGTACATGGAGCGGAGAGGTACTTGTACATTGAGCGGAGAGGTACTTGTACATGGAGCGGAGAGGTACTTGTACATGGAGCGGAGAGGTACTTGTACATGGAGCGGAGAGGTACTTGTACATTGAGCGGAGAGGTACTTGTACATGGAGCGGAGAGGTACTTGTACATGGAGCGGAGAGGTACTTGTACATGGAGCGGAGAGGTACTTGTACATGGAGCGGAGAGGTACTTGTACATTGAGCGGAGATGTACTTGTACATGGATCGGAGAGGTACTTGTACATAAGAGCGGAGAGGTACTGTCGACACTTGTACATTGAGCGTAGAGGTACTGTCGACACTTGTACATTGAGCGGAGAGGTACTTGTACATGGAGCGGAGAGGTACTGTCGACACTTGTACATTGAGCGGAGAGGTACTTGTACATTGAGCGGAGAGGTACTTGTACATGGAGCGCAGAGGTACTTGTACATTGAGCGGAGAGGTACTTGTACATGGAGCGGAGAGGTACTTGTACATGAGAGCGGAGAGGTACTTGTACATGGAGCGGAGAGGTACTTGTACATTGAGCAGAGAGGTACTGTCGACACTTGTACATTCAGCGGAGAGGTACTTGTACATGGAGCGGAGAGGTACTGTCGATACTTGACATTGAGCGGAGAGGTACTTGTACATGGAGCGGAGAGGTACTTGTACATGGAGCGGAGAGGTACTTGTACATGGAGCGGAGAGGTACTTGTACATTGAGCGGAGAGGTACTTGTACATGGAGCGGAGAGGTACTTGTACATTGAGCGGAGAGGTACTTGTACATGGAGCGGAGAGGTACTTGTACATGGAGCGGAGAGGTACTTGTACATGGAGCGGAGAGGTACTTGTACATGGAGCGGAGAGGTACTTGTACATTGAGCGGAGATGTACTTGTACATGGAGCGGAGATGTACTTGTACATGGATCGGAGAGGTACTTGTACATGAGAGCGGAGAGGTACTGTCGACACTTGTACATTCAGCGGAGAGGTACTTGTACATTGAGCGTAGAGGTACTGTCGACACTTGTACATTGAGCGGAGAGGTACTTGTACATGGAGCGGAGAGGTACTGTCGACACTTGTACATTGAGCGGAGAGGTACTTGTACATTGAGCGGAGAGGTACTTGTACATGGAGCGCAGAGGTACTTGTACATTGAGCGGAGAGGTACTTGTACATGGAGCGGAGAGGTACTTGTACATGAGAGCGGAGAGGTACTTGTACATGGAGCGGAGAGGTACTTGTACATTGAGCGGAGAGGTACTGTCGACACTTGTACATTCAGCGGAGAGGTACTTGTACATGGAGCGGAGAGGTACTGTCGATACTTGACATTGAGCGGAGAGGTACTTGTACATGGAGCGGAGAGGTATTTGTACATTGAGCGGAGAGGTACTTGTACATTGAGCGGAGAGGTACTGTCGACACTTGTACATTCAGCGGAGAGCTACTTGTACATGGAGCGGAGAGGTATTTGTACATTGAGCGGAGAGGTACTTGTACATGGAGCGGAGAGGTACTTGTACATAGAGCGGAGAGGTACTTATACATGGAGCGGAGAGGTATTTGTACATTGAGCGGAGAGGTACTTGTACATGGAGCGGAGAGGTACTTGTACATGAGAGCGGAGAGGTATTTGTACATGGAGCGGAAAGGTACTGTCGACACTTGTACATTGAGCGGAGAGCTACTTGTACATGGAGCGGAGAGGTACTTGTACATGAGAGCGGAGAGGTACTTGTACATGGAGCGGAGAGGTATTTGTACATGGAGCGGAGAGGTACTGTCGACACTTGACATTGAGCGGAGAGGTACTTGTACATGGAGCGGATAGGTACTTGTACATGAGAGCGGAGAGGTATTTGTACATGGAGCGGAGAGGTACTGTCGACACTTGACATTGGACGGAGAGGTACTTGTACATGGAGCGGAGAGGTACTTGTACATGGAGCGGAGAGGTACTTGTACATGGACCGGAGAGGTACTTGTACATGGAGCGGAGAGGTACTTGTACATGGAGCGGAGATGTACTTGTACATTGAGCGGAGAGGTACTTGTACATGGAGCAGAGATGTACTTGTACATGGAGCGGAGATGTACTTGTACATTGAGCGGAGAGGTACTTGTACATGGAGCGGAGAGGTACTTGTACATGGAGCGGAGATGTACTTGTACATGGAGCGGAGAGGTACTTGTACATGGAGCGGAGATGTACTTGTACATTGAGCGGAGAGGTACTTGTACATGGAGCAGAGATGTACTTGTACATGGAGCGGAGAGGTACTTGTACATGGAGCGGAGAGGTACTTGTACATGGAGCGGAGAGGTACTTGTACATGGAGCGGAGAGGTACTTGTACATGGAGCGGAGAGGTACTTGTACATGGAGCGGAGAGGTACTTGTACATGGAGCGGAGATGTACTTGTACAGGGAGCGGAGAGGTACTTGTACATTGAGCGGAGAGGTACTTGTACATGGAGCGGAGAGGTACTTGTACATGGAGCGGAGATGTACTTGTACATGAGAGCGGAGAGGTACTTGTACATGGAGCGGAGAGGTACTTGTACATTGAGCGGAGAGGTACTGTCGACACTTGTACATTCAGCGGAGAGGTACTTGTACATGGAGCGGAGAGGTACTGTCGATACTTGACATTGAGCGGAGAGGTACTTGTACATGGAGCGGAGAGGTACTTGTACATGGAGCGGAGAGGTACTTGTACATGGAGCGGAGAGGTACTTGTACATTGAGCGGAGAGGTACTTGTACATGGAGCGGAGAGGTACTTGTACATTGAGCGGAGAGGTACTTGTACATGGAGCGGAGAGGTACTTGTACATGGAGCGGAGAGGTACTTGTACATGGAGCGGAGAGGTACTTGTACATGGAGCGGAGAGGTACTTGTACATTGAGCGGAGATGTACTTGTACATGGAGCGGAGATGTACTTGTACATGGATCGGAGAGGTACTTGTACATGAGAGCGGAGAGGTACTGTCGACACTTGTACATTCAGCGGAGAGGTACTTGTACATTGAGCGTAGAGGTACTGTCGACACTTGTACATTGAGCGGAGAGGTACTTGTACATGGAGCGGAGAGGTACTGTCGACACTTGTACATTGAGCGGAGAGGTACTTGTACATTGAGCGGAGAGGTACTTGTACATGGAGCGCAGAGGTACTTGTACATTGAGCGGAGAGGTACTTGTACATGGAGCGGAGAGGTACTTGTACATGAGAGCGGAGAGGTACTTGTACATGGAGCGGAGAGGTACTTGTACATTGAGCAGAGAGGTACTGTCGACACTTGTACATTCAGCGGAGAGGTACTTGTACATGGAGCGGAGAGGTACTGTCGATACTTGACATTGAGCGGAGAGGTACTTGTACATGGAGCGGAGAGGTATTTGTACATTGAGCGGAGAGGTACTTGTACATTGAGCGGAGAGGTACTGTCGACACTTGTACATTCAGCGGAGAGCTACTTGTACATGGAGCGGAGAGGTATTTGTACATTGAGCGGAGAGGTACTTGTACATGGAGCGGAGAGGTACTTGTACATAGAGCGGAGAGGTACGTATACATGGAGCGGAGAGGTATTTGTACATTGAGCGGAGAGGTACTTGTACATGGAGCGGAGAGGTACTTGTACATGAGAGCGGAGAGGTATTTGTACATGGAGCGGAAAGGTACTGTCGACACTTGTACATTGAGCGGAGAGCTACTTGTACATGGAGCGGAGAGGTACTTGTACATGAGAGCGGAGAGGTACTTGTACATGGAGCGGAGAGGTATTTGTACATGGAGCGGAGAGGTACTGTCGACACTTGACATTGAGCGGAGAGGTACTTGTACATGGAGCGGAGAGGTACTTGTACATGAGAGCGGAGAGGTATTTGTACATGGAGCGGAGAGGTACTGTCGACACTTGACATTGGACGGAGAGGTACTTGTACATGGAGCGGAGAGGTACTTGTACATGGAGCGGAGAGGTACTTGTACATGGACCGGAGAGGTACTTGTACATGGAGCGGAGAGGTACTTGTACATGGAGCGGAGATGTACTTGTACATTGAGCGGAGAGGTACTTGTACATGGAGCAGAGATGTACTTGTACATGGAGCGGAGATGTACTTGTACATTGAGCGGAGATGTACTTGTACATGGAGCAGAGAGGTACTTGTACATTGAGCGGAGAGGTACTTGTACATGGAGCGGAGAGGTACTTGTACATTCAGCGGAGAGGTACTTGTACATGGAGCGGAGAGGTACTTGTACATTGAGCGGAGAGGTACTTGTACATTGAGCGGAGACGTACTTGTACATTGAGCGGAGATGTACTTGTACATTGAGCGGAGATGTACTTGTACATTGAGCGGAGAGGTACTGGTACATGGAGCGGAGAGGTACTTGTACATGGAGCGGAGAGGTATTTGTACATGGAGCGGAGAGGTATTTGTACATGGAGCGGAGAGGTACTTGTACATTGAGCGGAGAGGTACTTGTACATGGAGCGGAGAGGTACTTGTACATGGAGCGGAGAGGTACTTGTACATGTAGCGGAGAGGTGCTTGTACATGGAGCGGAGAGGTACTTGTACATGGAGCGGAGAGGTATTTGTACATGGAGCGGAGAGGTACTTGTACATGGAGCGGAGAGGTACTTGTACATTCAGCGGAGAGGTACTTGTACATTGAGCGGAGAGGTACTTGTAGATGGAGCGGAGAGGTACTGTCGACACTTGTACATTGAGCGGAGAGGTACTTGTACATGGAGCAGAGAGGTACTTGTACATGGAGCGGAGAGGTACTGTCGACACTTGTACATTGAGCGGAGAGGTACTTGTACATGGAGCGGAGAGGTACTTGTACATGGAGCGGAGATGTACTTGTACAGGGAGCGGAGAGGTACTTGTACATGGAGCGGAGAGGTACTTGTACATGGAGCGGAGAGGTACTTGTACATTGAGCGGAGAGGTACTTGTACATGGAGCGGAGAGGTACTTGTACATTGAGCGGAGAGGTACTTGTACATGGAGCGGAGAGGTACTTGTACATGGAGCGGAGAGGTACTTGTACATGGAGCGGAGAGGTACTTGTACATGGAGCGGAGAGGTACTTGTACATTGAGCGGAGATGTACTTGTACATGGAGCGGAGATGTACTTGTACATGGATCGGAGAGGTACTTGTACATGAGAGCGGAGAGGTACTGTCGACACTTGTACATTCAGCGGAGAGGTACTTGTACATTGAGCGTAGAGGTACTGTCGACACTTGTACATTGAGCGGAGAGGTACTTGTACATGGAGCGGAGAGGTACTGTCGACACTTGTACATTGAGCGGAGAGGTACTTGTACATTGAGCGGAGAGGTACTTGTACATGGAGCGCAGAGGTACTTGTACATTGAGCGGAGAGGTACTTGTACATGGAGCGGAGAGGTACTTGTACATGAGAGCGGAGAGGTACTTGTACATGGAGCGGAGAGGTACTTGTACATTGAGCGGAGAGGTACTGTCGACACTTGTACATTCAGCGGAGAGGTACTTGTACATGGAGCGGAGAGGTACTGTCGATACTTGACATTGAGCGGAGAGGTACTTGTACATGGAGCGGAGAGGTATTTGTACATTGAGCGGAGAGGTACTTGTACATTGAGCGGAGAGGTACTGTCGACACTTGTACATTCAGCGGAGAGCTACTTGTACATGGAGCGGAGAGGTATTTGTACATTGAGCGGAGAGGTACTTGTACATGGAGCGGAGAGGTACTTGTACATAGAGCGGAGAGGTACTTATACATGGAGCGGAGAGGTATTTGTACATTGAGCGGAGAGGTACTTGTACATGGAGCGGAGAGGTACTTGTACATGAGAGCGGAGAGGTATTTGTACATGGAGCGGAAAGGTACTGTCGACACTTGTACATTGAGCGGAGAGCTACTTGTACATGGAGCGGAGAGGTACTTGTACATGAGAGCGGAGAGGTACTTGTACATGGAGCGGAGAGGTATTTGTACATGGAGCGGAGAGGTACTGTCGACACTTGACATTGAGCGGAGAGGTACTTGTACATGGAGCGGAGAGGTACTTGTACATGAGAGCGGAGAGGTATTTGTACATGGAGCGGAGAGGTACTGTCGACACTTGACATTGGACGGAGAGGTACTTGTACATGGAGCGGAGAGGTACTTGTACATGGAGCGGAGAGGTACTTGTACATGGACCGGAGAGGTACTTGTACATGGAGCGGAGAGGTACTTGTACATGGAGCGGAGATGTACTTGTACATTGAGCGGAGAGGTACTTGTACATGGAGCAGAGATGTACTTGTACATGGAGCGGAGATGTACTTGTACATTGAGCGGAGAGGTACTTGTACATGGAGCGGAGAGGTACTTGTACATGGAGCGGAGATGTACTTGTACATGGAGCGGAGAGGTACTTGTACATGGAGCGGAGATGTACTTGTACATTGAGCGGAGAGGTACTTGTACATGGAGCAGAGATGTACTTGTACATGGAGCGGAGAGGTACTTGTACATGGAGCGGAGAGGTACTTGTACATGGAGCGGAGAGGTACTTGTACATGGAGCGGAGAGGTACTTGTACATTGAGCGGAGATGTACTTGTACATGGAGCGGAGAGGTACTTGTACATTGAGCGGAGAGGTACTTGTACATGGAGCGGAGAGGTACTTGTACATGGAGCGGAGAGGTACTTGTACATGGAGCGGAGAGGTACTTGTACATGGAGCGGAGAGGTACTTGTACATTGAGCGGAGATGTACTTGTACATGGAGCGGAGATGTACTTGTACATGGATCGGAGAGGTACTTGTACATGAGAGCGGAGAGGTACTGTCGACACTTGTACATTGAGCGTAGAGGTACTGTCGACACTTGTACATTGAGCGGAGAGGTACTTGTACATGGAGCGGAGAGGTACTGTCGACACTTGTACATTGAGCGGAGAGGTACTTGTACATTGAGCGGAGAGGTACTTGTACATGGAGCGCAGAGGTACTTGTACATTGAGCGGAGAGGTACTTGTACATGGAGCGGAGAGGTACTTGTACATGAGAGCGGAGAGGTACTTGTACATGGAGCGGAGAGGTACTGTCGACACTTGTACATTCAGCGGAGAGGTACTTGTACATGGAGCGGAGAGGTACTGTCGATACTTGACATTGAGCGGAGAGGTACTTGTACATGGAGCGGAGAGGTATTTGTACATTGAGCGGAGAGGTACTTGTACATTGAGCGGAGAGGTACCGTCGACACTTGTACATTCAGCGGAGAGCTACTTGTACATGGAGCGGAGAGGTATTTGTACATTGAGCGGAGAGGTACTTGTACATGGAGCGGAGAGGTACTTGTACATAGAGCGGAGACGTACTTATACATGGAGCGGAGAGGTATTTGTACATTGAGCGGAGAGGTACTTGTACATGGAGCGGAGAGGTACTTGTACATGAGAGCGGAGAGGTATTTGTACATGGAGCGGAAAGGTACTGTCGACACTTGTACATTGAGCGGAGAGCTACTTGTACATGGAGCGGAGAGGTACTTGTACATGAGAGCGGAGAGGTACTTGTACATGGAGCGGAGAGGTATTTGTACATGGAGCGGAGAGGTACTGTCGACACTTGACATTGAGCGGAGAGGTACTTGTACATGGAGCGGAGAGGTACTTGTACATGAGAGCGGAGAGGTATTTGTACATGGAGCGGAGAGGTACTGTCGACACTTGACATTGAGCGGAGAGGTACTTGTACATGGAGCGGAGAGGTACTTGTACATGGAGCGGAGAGGTACTTGTACATGGACCGGAGAGGTACTTGTACATGGAGCGGAGAGGTACTTGTACATGGAGCGGAGATGTACTTGTACAGGGAGCGGAGAGGTACTTGTACATTGAGCGGAGAGGTACTTGTACATGGAGCGGAGAGGTACTTGTACATGGAGCGGAGAGGTACTTGTACATGGAGCGGAGAGGTACTTGTACATTGAGCGGAGAGGTACTTGTACATGGAGCGGAGAGGTACTTGTACATGGAGCGGAGAGGTACTTGTACATGGAGCGGAGAGGTACTTGTACATTGAGCGGAGAGGTACTTGTACATGGAGCGGAGAGGTACTTGTACATGGAGCGGAGAGGTACTTGTACATGGAGCGGAGAGGTACTTGTACATGGAGCGGAGAGGTACTTGTACATTGAGCGGAGATGTACTTGTACATGGATCGGAGAGGTACTTGTACATGAGAGCGGAGAGGTACTGTCGACACTTGTACATTGAGCGTAGAGGTACTGTCGACACTTGTACATTGAGTGGAGAGGTACTTGTACATGGAGCGGAGAGGTACTGTCGACACTTGTACATTGAGCGGAGAGGTACTTGTACATTGAGCGGAGAGGTACTTGTACATGGAGCGCAGAGGTACTTGTACATTGAGCGGAGAGGTACTTGTACATGGAGCGGAGAGGTACTTGTACATGAGAGCGGAGAGGTACTTGTACATGGAGCGGAGAGGTACTTGTACATTGAGCGGAGAGGTACTGTCGACACTTGTACATTCAGCGGAGAGGTACTTGTACATGGAGCGGAGAGGTACTGTCGATACTTGACATTGAGCGGAGAGGTACTTGTACATGGAGCGGAGAGGTACTTGTACATGGAGCGGAGAGGTACTTGTACATGGAGCGGAGAGGTACTTGTACATTGAGCGGAGAGGTACTTGTACATGGAGCGGAGAGGTACTTGTACATTGAGCGGAGAGGTACTTGTACATGGAGCGGAGAGGTACTTGTACATGGAGCGGAGAGGTACTTGTACATGGAGCGGAGAGGTACTTGTACATGGAGCGGAGAGGTACTTGTACATTGAGCGGAGATGTACTTGTACATGGAGCGGAGATGTACTTGTACATGGATCGGAGAGGTACTTGTACATGAGAGCGGAGAGGTACTGTCGACACTTGTACATTCAGCGGAGAGGTACTTGTACATTGAGCGTAGAGGTACTGTCGACACTTGTACATTGAGCGGATAGGTACTTGTACATGGAGCGGAGAGGTACTGTCGACACTTGTACATTGAGCGGAGAGGTACTTGTACATTGAGCGGAGAGGTACTTGTACATGGAGCGCAGAGGTACTTGTACATTGAGCGGAGAGGTACTTGTACATGGAGCGGAGAGGTACTTGTACATGAGAGCGGAGAGGTACTTGTACATGGAGCGGAGAGGTACTTGTACATTGAGCGGAGAGGTACTGTCGACACTTGTACATTCAGCGGAGAGGTACTTGTACATGGAGCGGAGAGGTACTGTCGATACTTGACATTGAGCGGAGAGGTACTTGTACATGGAGCGGAGAGGTATTTGTACATTGAGCGGAGAGGTACTTGTACATTGAGCGGAGAGGTACTGTCGACACTTGTACATTCAGCGGAGAGCTACTTGTACATGGAGCGGAGAGGTATTTGTACATTGAGCGGAGAGGTACTTGTACATGGAGCGGAGAGGTACTTGTACATAGAGCGGAGAGGTACTTATACATGGAGCGGAGAGGTATTTGTACATTGAGCGGAGAGGTACTTGTACATGGAGCGGAGAGGTACTTGTACATGAGAGCGGAGAGGTATTTGTACATGGAGCGGAAAGGTACTGTCGACACTTGTACATTGAGCGGAGAGCTACTTGTACATGGAGCGGAGAGGTACTTGTACATGAGAGCGGAGAGGTACTTGTACATGGAGCGGAGAGGTATTTGTACATGGAGCGGAGAGGTACTGTCGACACTTGACATTGAGCGGAGAGGTACTTGTACATGGAGCGGAGAGGTACTTGTACATGAGAGCGGAGAGGTATTTGTACATGGAGCGGAGAGGTACTGTCGACACTTGACATTGGACGGAGAGGTACTTGTACATGGAGCGGAGAGGTACTTATACATGGAGCGGAGAGGTACTTGTACATGGACCGGAGAGGTACTTGTACATGGAGCGGAGAGGTACTTGTACATGGAGCGGAGATGTACTTGTACATTGAGCGGAGAGGTACTTGTACATGGAGCAGAGATGTACTTGTACATGGAGCGGAGATGTACTTGTACATTGAGCGGAGAGGTACTTGTACATGGAGCGGAGAGGTACTTGTACATGGAGCGGAGATGTACTTGTACATGGAGCGGAGAGGTACTTGTACATGGAGCGGAGATGTACTTGTACATTGAGCGGAGAGGTAGTTGTACATGGAGCAGAGATGTACTTGTACATGGAGCGGAGAGGTACTTGTACATGGAGCGGAGAGGTACTTGTACATGGAGCGGAGAGGTACTTGTACATGGAGCGGAGAGGTACTTGTACATTGAGCGGAGATGTACTTGTACATGGAGCGGAGAGGTACTTGTACATTGAGCGGAGAGGTACTTGTACATGGAGCGGAGAGGTACTTGTACATGGAGCGGAGAGGTACTTGTACATGGAGCGGAGAGGTACTTGTACATGGAGCGGAGAGGTACTTGTACATTGAGCGGAGATGTACTTGTACATGGAGCGGAGATGTACTTGTACATGGATCGGAGAGGTACTTGTACATGAGAGCGGAGAGGTACTGTCGACACTTGTACATTGAGCGTAGAGGTACTGTCGACACTTGTACATTGAGCGGAGAGGTACTTGTACATGGAGCGGAGTAGTACTGTCGACACTTGTACATTGAGCGGAGAGGTACTTGTACATTGAGCGGAGAGGTACTTGTACATGGAGCGCAGAGGTACTTGTACATTGAGCGGAGAGGTACTTGTACATGGAGCGGAGAGGTACTTGTACATGAGAGCGGAGAGGTACTTGTACATGGAGCGGAGAGGTACTGTCGACACTTGTACATTCAGCGGAGAGGTACTTGTACATGGAGCGGAGAGGTACTGTCGATACTTGACATTGAGCGGAGAGGTACTTGTACATGGAGCGGAGAGGTATTTGTACATTGAGCGGAGAGGTACTTGTACATTGAGCGGAGAGGTACTGTCGACACTTGTACATTCAGCGGAGAGCTACTTGTACATGGAGCGGAGAGGTATTTGTACATTGAGCGGAGAGGTACTTGTACATGGAGCGGAGAGGTACTTGTACATAGAGCGGAGACGTACTTATACATGGAGCGGAGAGGTATTTGTACATTGAGCGGAGAGGTACTTGTACATGGAGCGGAGAGGTACTTGTACATGAGAGCGGAGAGGTATTTGTACATGGAGCGGAAAGGTACTGTCGACACTTGTACATTGAGCGGAGAGCTACTTGTACATGGAGCGGAGAGGTACTTGTACATGAGAGCGGAGAGGTACTTGTACATGGAGCGGAGAGGTATTTGTACATGGAGCGGAGAGGTACTGTCGACACTTGACATTGAGCGGAGAGGTACTTGTACATGGAGCGGAGAGGTACTTGTACATGAGAGCGGAGAGGTATTTGTACATGGAGCGGAGAGGTACTGTCGACACTTGACATTGAGCGGAGAGGTACTTGTACATGGAGCGGAGAGGTACTTGTACATGGAGCGGAGAGGTACTTGTACATGGACCGGAGAGGTACTTGTACATGGAGCGGAGAGGTACTTGTACATGGAGCGGAGATGTACTTGTACATTGAGCGGAGAGGTACTTGTACATGGAGCAGAGATGTACTTGTACATGGAGCGGAGATGTACTTGTACATTGAGCGGAGAGGTACTTGTACATGGAGCGGAGAGGTACTTGTACATGGAGCGGATATGTACTTGTACATGGAGCGGAGATGTACTTGTACATTGAGCGGAGAGGTACTTGTACATGGAGCAGAGATGTACTTGTACATGGAGCGGAGAGGTACTTGTACATGGAGCGGAGAGGTACTTGTACATGGAGCGGAGAGGTACTTGTACATGGAGCGGAGAGGTACTTGTACATTGAGCGGAGAGGTACTTGTACATGGAGCGGAGAGGTACTTGTACATTGAGCGGAGAGGTACTTGTACATGGAGCGGAGAGGTACTTGTACATGGAGCGGAGAGGTACTTGTACATGGAGCGGAGAGGTACTTGTACATGGAGCGGAGAGGTACTTGTACATGGAGCGGAGAGGTACTTGTACATTGAGCGGAGATGTACTTGTACATGGAGCGGAGATGTACTTGTACATGGATCGGAGAGGTACTTGTACATGAGAGCGGAGAGGTACTGTCGACACTTGTACATTGAGCGTAGAGGTACTGTCGACACTTGTACATTGAGCGGAGAGGTACTTGTACATGGAGCGGAGAGGTACTGTCGACACTTGTACATTGAGCGGAGAGGTACTTGTACATTGAGCGGAGAGGTACTTGTACATGGAGCGCAGAGGTACTTGTACATTGAGCGGAGAGGTACTTGTACATGGAGCGGAGAGGTACTTGTACATGAGAGCGGAGAGGTACTTGTACATGGAGCGGAGAGGTACTTGTACATTGAGCGGAGAGGTACTGTCGACACTTGTACATTCAGCGGAGAGGTACTTGTACATGGAGCGGAGAGGTACTGTCGATACTTGACATTGAGCGGAGAGGTACTTGTACATGGAGCGGAGAGGTATTTGTACATTGAGCGGAGAGGTACTTGTACATTGAGCGGAGAGGTACTGTCGACACTTGTACATTCAGCGGAGAGCTACTTGTACATGGAGCGGAGAGGTATTTGTACATTGAGCGGAGAGGTACTTGTACATGGAGCGGAGAGGTACTTGTACATAGAGCGGAGAGGTACTTATACATGGAGCGGAGAGGTATTTGTACATTGAGCGGAGAGGTACTTGTACATGGAGCGGAGAGGTACTTGTACATGAGAGCGGAGAGGTATTTGTACATGGAGCGGAAAGGTACTGTCGACACTTGTACATTGAGCGGAGAGCTACTTGTACATGGAGCGGAGAGGTACTTGTACATGAGAGCGGAGAGGTACTTGTACATGGAGCGGAGAGGTATTTGTACATGGAGCGGAGAGGTACTGTCGACACTTGACATTGAGCGGAGAGGTACTTGTACATGGAGCGGAGAGGTACTTGTACATGAGAGCGGAGAGGTATTTGTACATGGAGCGGAGAGGTACTGTCGACACTTGACATTGGACGGAGAGGTACTTGTACATGGAGCGGAGAGGTACTTATACATGGAGCGGAGAGGTACTTGTACATGGACCGGAGAGGTACTTGTACATGGAGCGGAGAGGTACTTGTACATGGAGCGGAGATGTACTTGTACATTGAGCGGAGAGGTACTTGTACATGGAGCAGAGATGTACTTGTACATTGAGCGGAGATGTACTTGTACATGGAGCGGAGAGGTACTTGTACATTGAGCGGAGAGGTACTTGTACATGGAGCGGAGAGGTACTTGTACATGGAGCGGAGAGGTACTTGTACATGGAGCGGAGAGGTACTTGTACATGGAGCGGAGAGGTACTTGTACATTGAGCGGAGATGTACTTGTACATGGAGCGGAGATGTACTTGTACATGGATCGGAGAGGTACTTGTACATGAGAGCGGAGAGGTACTGTCGACACTTGTACATTGAGCGTAGAGGTACTGTCGACACTTGTACATTGAGCGGAGAGGTACTTGTACATGGAGCGGAGTAGTACTGTCGACACTTGTACATTGAGCGGAGAGGTACTTGTACATTGAGCGGAGAGGTACTTGTACATGGAGCGCAGAGGTACTTGTACATTGAGCGGAGAGGTACTTGTACATGGAGCGGAGAGGTACTTGTACATGAGAGCGGAGAGGTACTTGTACATGGAGCGGAGAGGTACTGTCGACACTTGTACATTCAGCGGAGAGGTACTTGTACATGGAGCGGAGAGGTACTGTCGATACTTGACATTGAGCGGAGAGGTACTTGTACATGGAGCGGAGAGGTATTTGTACATTGAGCGGAGAGGTACTTGTACATTGAGCGGAGAGGTACTGTCGACACTTGTACATTCAGCGGAGAGCTACTTGTACATGGAGCGGAGAGGTATTTGTACATTGAGCGGAGAGGTACTTGTACATGGAGCGGAGAGGTACTTGTACATAGAGCGGAGACGTACTTATACATGGAGCGGAGAGGTATTTGTACATTGAGCGGAGAGGTACTTGTACATGGAGCGGAGAGGTACTTGTACATGAGAGCGGAGAGGTATTTGTACATGGAGCGGAAAGGTACTGTCGACACTTGTACATTGAGCGGAGAGCTACTTGTACATGGAGCGGAGAGGTACTTGTACATGAGAGCGGAGAGGTACTTGTACATGGAGCGGAGAGGTATTTGTACATGGAGCGGAGAGGTACTGTCGACACTTGACATTGAGCGGAGAGGTACTTGTACATGGAGCGGAGAGGTACTTGTACATGAGAGCGGAGAGGTATTTGTACATGGAGCGGAGAGGTACTGTCGACACTTGACATTGAGCGGAGAGGTACTTGTACATGGAGCGGAGAGGTACTTGTACATGGAGCGGAGAGGTACTTGTACATGGACCGGAGAGGTACTTGTACATGGAGCGGAGAGGTACTTGTACATGGAGCGGAGATGTACTTGTACATTGAGCGGAGAGGTACTTGTACATGGAGCAGAGATGTACTTGTACATGGAGCGGAGATGTACTTGTACATTGAGCGGAGAGGTACTTGTACATGGAGCGGAGAGGTACTTGTACATGGAGCGGATATGTACTTGTACATGGAGCGGAGATGTACTTGTACATTGAGCGGAGAGGTACTTGTACATGGAGCAGAGATGTACTTGTACATGGAGCGGAGAGGTACTTGTACATGGAGCGGAGAGGTACTTGTACATGGAGCGGAGAGGTACTTGTACATGGAGCGGAGAGGTACTTGTACATTGAGCGGAGAGGTACTTGTACATGGAGCGGAGAGGTATTTGTACATTGAGCGGAGAGGTACTTGTACATGGAGCGGAGAGGTACTTGTACATGAGAGCGGAGAGGTATTTGTACATGGAGCGGAAAGGTACTGTCGACACTTGTACATTGAGCGGAGAGCTACTTGTACATGGAGCGGAGAGGTACTTGTACATGAGAGCGGAGAGGTACTTGTACATGGAGCGGAGAGGTATTTGTACATGGAGCGGAGAGGTACTGTCGACACTTGACATTGAGCGGAGAGGTACTTGTACATGGAGCGGAGAGGTACTTGTACATGAGAGCGGAGAGGTATTTGTACATGGAGCGGAGAGGTACTGTCGACACTTGACATTGGACGGAGAGGTACTTGTACATGGAGCGGAGAGGTACTTATACATGGAGCGGAGAGGTACTTGTACATGGACCGGAGAGGTACTTGTACATGGAGCGGAGAGGTACTTGTACATGGAGCGGAGATGTACTTGTACATTGAGCGGAGAGGTACTTGTACATGGAGCAGAGATGTACTTGTACATTGAGCGGAGATGTACTTGTACATGGAGCGGAGAGGTACTTGTACATTGAGCGGAGAGGTACTTGTACATGGAGCGGAGAGGTACTTGTACATGGAGCGGAGAGGTACTTGTACATGGAGCGGAGAGGTACTTGTACATGGAGCGGAGAGGTACTTGTACATTGAGCGGAGATGTACTTGTACATGGAGCGGAGATGTACTTGTACATGGATCGGAGAGGTACTTGTACATGAGAGCGGAGAGGTACTGTCGACACTTGTACATTGAGCGTAGAGGTACTGTCGACACTTGTACATTGAGCGGAGAGGTACTTGTACATGGAGCGGAGTAGTACTGTCGACACTTGTACATTGAGCGGAGAGGTACTTGTACATTGAGCGGAGAGGTACTTGTACATGGAGCGCAGAGGTACTTGTACATTGAGCGGAGAGGTACTTGTACATGGAGCGGAGAGGTACTTGTACATGAGAGCGGAGAGGTACTTGTACATGGAGCGGAGAGGTACTGTCGACACTTGTACATTCAGCGGAGAGGTACTTGTACATGGAGCGGAGAGGTACTGTCGATACTTGACATTGAGCGGAGAGGTACTTGTACATGGAGCGGAGAGGTATTTGTACATTGAGCGGAGAGGTACTTGTACATTGAGCGGAGAGGTACTGTCGACACTTGTACATTCAGCGGAGAGCTACTTGTACATGGAGCGGAGAGGTATTTGTACATTGAGCGGAGAGGTACTTGTACATGGAGCGGAGAGGTACTTGTACATAGAGCGGAGACGTACTTATACATGGAGCGGAGAGGTATTTGTACATTGAGCGGAGAGGTACTTGTACATGGAGCGGAGAGGTACTTGTACATGAGAGCGGAGAGGTATTTGTACATGGAGCGGAAAGGTACTGTCGACACTTGTACATTGAGCGGAGAGCTACTTGTACATGGAGCGGAGAGGTACTTGTACATGAGAGCGGAGAGGTACTTGTACATGGAGCGGAGAGGTATTTGTACATGGAGCGGAGAGGTACTGTCGACACTTGACATTGAGCGGAGAGGTACTTGTACATGGAGCGGAGAGGTACTTGTACATGAGAGCGGAGAGGTATTTGTACATGGAGCGGAGAGGTACTGTCGACACTTGACATTGAGCGGAGAGGTACTTGTACATGGAGCGGAGAGGTACTTGTACATGGAGCGGAGAGGTACTTGTACATGGACCGGAGAGGTACTTGTACATGGAGCGGAGAGGTACTTGTACATGGAGCGGAGATGTACTTGTACATTGAGCGGAGAGGTACTTGTACATGGAGCAGAGATGTACTTGTACATGGAGCGGAGATGTACTTGTACATTGAGCGGAGAGGTACTTGTACATGGAGCGGAGAGGTACTTGTACATGGAGCGGATATGTACTTGTACATGGAGCGGAGATGTACTTGTACATTGAGCGGAGAGGTACTTGTACATGGAGCAGAGATGTACTTGTACATGGAGCGGAGAGGTACTTGTACATGGAGCGGAGAGGTACTTGTACATGGAGCGGAGAGGTACTTGTACATGGAGCGGAGAGGTACTTGTACATTGAGCGGAGAGGTACTTGTACATGGAGCGGAGAGGTACTTGTACATTGAGCGGAGAGGTACTTGTACATGGAGCGGAGAGGTACTTGTACATGGAGCGGAGAGGTACTTGTACATGGAGCGGAGAGGTACTTGTACATGGAGCGGAGAGGTACTTGTACATGGAGCGGAGAGGTACTTGTACATTGAGCGGAGATGTACTTGTACATGGAGCGGAGATGTACTTGTACATGGATCGGAGAGGTACTTGTACATGAGAGCGGAGAGGTACTGTCGACACTTGTACATTGAGCGTAGAGGTACTGTCGACACTTGTACATTGAGCGGAGAGGTACTTGTACATGGAGCGGAGAGGTACTGTCGATACTTGACATTGAGCGGAGAGGTACTTGTACATGGAGCGGAGAGGTATTTGTACATTGAGCGGAGAGGTACTTGTACATTGAGCGGAGAGGTACTGTCGACACTTGTACATTCAGCGGAGAGCTACTTGTACATGGAGCGGAGAGGTATTTGTACATTGAGCGGAGAGGTACTTGTACATGGAGCGGAGAGGTACTTGTACATAGAGCGGAGAGGTACTTATACATGGAGCGGAGAGGTATTTGTACATTGAGCGGAGAGGTACTTGTACATGGAGCGGAGAGGTACTTGTACATGAGAGCGGAGAGGTATTTGTACATGGAGCGGAAAGGTACTGTCGACACTTGTACATTGAGCGGAGAGCTACTTGTACATGGAGCGGAGAGGTACTTGTACATGAGAGCGGAGAGGTACTTGTACATGGAGCGGAGAGGTATTTGTACATGGAGCGGAGAGGTACTGTCGACACTTGACATTGAGCGGAGAGGTACTTGTACATGGAGCGGAGAGGTACTTGTACATGAGAGCGGAGAGGTATTTGTACATGGAGCGGAGAGGTACTGTCGACACTTGACATTGAGCGGAGAGGTACTTGTACATGGAGCGGAGAGGTACTTGTACATGGAGCGGAGAGGTACTTGTACATGGACCGGAGAGGTACTTGTACATGGAGCGGAGAGGTACTTGTACATGGAGCGGAGAGGTACTTGTACATTGAGCGGAGAGGTACTGGTACATGGAGCGGAGATGTACTTGTACATTGAGCGGAGAGGTACTTGTACATGGAGCGGAGAGGTACTTGTACATTGAGCGGAGAGGTACTTGTACATTGAGCGGAGACGTACTTGTACATTGAGCGGAGATGTACTTGTACATTGAGCGGAGATGTACTTGTACATTGAGCGGAGAGGTACTGGTACATGGAGCGGAGAGGTACTTGTACATGGAGCGGAGAGGTATTTGTACATGGAGCGGAGAGGTATTTGTACATGGAGCGGAGAGGTACTTGTACATTGAGCGGAGAGGTACTTGTACATGGAGCGGAGAGGTACTTGTACATGGAGCGGAGAGGTACTTGTACATGTAGCGGAGAGGTGCTTGTACATGGAGCGGAGAGGTACTTGTACATGGAGCGGAGAGGTATTTGTACATGGAGCGGAGAGGTACTTGTACATGGAGCGGAGAGGTACTTGTACATTCAGCGGAGAGGTACTTGTACATTGAGCGGAGAGGTACTTGTAGATGGAGCGGAGAGGTACTGTCGACACTTGTACATTGAGCGGAGAGGTACTTGTACATGGAGCGGAGAGGTACTTGTACATGGAGCGGAGAGGTACTGTCGACACTTGTACATTGAGCGGAGAGGTACTTGTACATGGAGCGGAGAGGTACTTGTACATGGAGCGGAGATGTACTTGTACAGGGAGCGGAGAGGTACTTGTACATTGAGCGGAGAGGTACTTGTACATGGAGCGGAGAGGTACTTGTACATGGAGCGGAGAGGTACTTGTACATGGAGCGGAGAGGTACTTGTACATTGAGCGGAGAGGTACTTGTACATGGAGCGGAGAGGTACTTGTACATGGAGCGGAGAGGTACTTGTACATGGAGCGGAGAGGTACTTGTACATTGAGCGGAGAGGTACTTGTACATGGAGCGGAGAGGTACTTGTACATGGAGCGGAGAGGTACTTGTACATGGAGCGGAGAGGTACTTGTACATGGAGCGGAGAGGTACTTGTACATTGAGCGGAGATGTACTTGTACATGGAGCGGAGATGTACTTGTACATGGATCGGAGAGGTACTTGTACATGAGAGCGGAGAGGTACTGTCGACACTTGTACATTGAGCGTAGAGGTACTGTCGACACTTGTACATTGAGCGGAGAGGTACTTGTACATGGAGCGGAGAGGTACTGTCGACACTTGTACATTGAGCGGAGAGGTACTTGTACATTGAGCGGAGAGGTACTTGTACATGGAGCGCAGAGGTACTTGTACATTGAGCGGAGAGGTACTTGTACATGGAGCGGAGAGGTACTTGTACATGAGAGCGGAGAGGTACTTGTACATGGAGCGGAGAGGTACTTGTACATTGAGCGGAGAGGTACTGTCGACACTTGTACATTCAGCGGAGAGGTACTTGTACATGGAGCGGAGAGGTACTGTCGATACTTGACATTGAGCGGAGAGGTACTTGTACATGGAGCGGAGAGGTACTTGTACATGGAGCGGAGAGGTACTTGTACATGGAGCGGAGAGGTACTTGTACATTGAGCGGAGAGGTACTTGTACATGGAGCGGAGAGGTACTTGTACATTGAGCGGAGAGGTACTTGTACATGGAGCGGAGAGGTACTTGTTCATGGAGCGGAGAGGTACTTGTACATGGAGCGGAGAGGTACTTGTACATGGAGCGGAGAGGTACTTGTACATTGAGCGGAGATGTACTTGTACATGGAGCGGAGATGTACTTGTACATGGATCGGAGAGGTACTTGTACATGAGAGCGGAGAGGTACTGTCGACACTTGTACATTCAGCGGAGAGGTACTTGTACATTGAGCGTAGAGGTACTGTCGACACTTGTACATTGAGCGGAGAGGTACTTGTACATGGAGCGGAGAGGTACTGTCGACACTTGTACATTGAGCGGAGAGGTACTTGTACATTGAGCGGAGAGGTACTTGTACATGGAGCGCAGAGGTACTTGTACATTGAGCGGAGAGGTACTTGTACATGGAGCGGAGAGGTACTTGTACATGAGAGCGGAGAGGTACTTGTACATGGAGCGGAGAGGTACTTGTACATTGAGCGGAGAGGTACTGTCGACACTTGTACATTCAGCGGAGAGGTACTTGTACATGGAGCGGAGAGGTACTGTCGATACTTGACATTGAGCGGAGAGGTACTTGTACATGGAGCGGAGAGGTATTTGTACATTGAGCGGAGAGGTACTTGTACATTGAGCGGAGAGGTACTGTCGACACTTGTACATTCAGCGGAGAGCTACTTGTACATGGAGCGGAGAGGTATTTGTACATTGAGCGGAGAGGTACTTGTACATGGAGCGGAGAGGTACTTGTACATAGAGCGGAGAGGTACTTATACATGGAGCGGAGAGGTATTTGTACATTGAGCGGAGAGGTACTTGTACATGGAGCGGAGAGGTACTTGTACATGAGAGCGGAGAGGTATTTGTACATGGAGCGGAAAGGTACTGTCGACACTTGTACATTGAGCGGAGAGCTACTTGTACATGGAGCGGAGAGGTACTTGTACATGAGAGCGGAGAGGTACTTGTACATGGAGCGGAGAGGTATTTGTACATGGAGCGGAGAGGTACTGTCGACACTTGACATTGAGCGGAGAGGTACTTGTACATGGAGCGGAGAGGTACTTGTACATGAGAGCGGAGAGGTATTTGTACATGGAGCGGAGAGGTACTGTCGACACTTGACATTGAGCGGAGAGGTACTTGTACATGGAGCGGAGAGGTACTTGTACATGGAGCGGAGAGGTACTTGTACATGGACCGGAGAGGTACTTGTACATGGAGCGGAGAGGTACTTGTACATGGAGCAGAGATGTACTTGTACATGGAGCGGAGATGTACTTGTACATTGAGCGGAGAGGTACTTGTACATGGAGCGGAGAGGTACTTGTACATGGAGCGGAGATGTACTTGTACATGGAGCGGAGAGGTACTTGTACATGGAGCGGAGATGTACTTGTACATTGAGCGGAGAGGTACTTGTACATGGAGCAGAGATGTACTTGTACATGGAGCGGAGAGGTACTTGTACATGGAGCGGAGAGGTACTTGTACATGGAGCGGAGAGGTACTTGTACATGGAGCGGAGAGGTACTTGTACATTGAGCGGAGATGTACTTGTACATGGAGCGGAGAGGTACTTGTACATTGAGCGGAGAGGTACTTGTACATGGAGCGGAGAGGTACTTGTACATGGAGCGGAGAGGTACTTGTACATGGAGCGGAGAGGTACTTGTACATGGAGCGGAGAGGTACTTGTACATTGAGCGGAGATGTACTTGTACATGGAGCGGAGATGTACTTGTACATGGATCAGAGAGGTACTTGTACATGAGAGCGGAGAGGTACTGTCGACACTTGTACATTGAGCGTAGAGGTACTGTCGACACTTGTACATTGAGCGGAGAGGTACTTGTACATGGAGCGGAGAGGTACTGTCGACACTTGTACATTGAGCGGAGAGGTACTTGTACATTGAGCGGAGAGGTACTTGTACATGGAGCGCAGATGTACTTGTACATTGAGCGGAGAGGTACTTGTACATGGAGCGGAGAGGTACTTGTACATGAGAGCGGAGAGGTACTTGTACATGGAGCGGAGAGGTACTGTCGACACTTGTACATTCAGCGGAGAGGTACTTGTACATGGAGCGGAGAGGTACTGTCGATACTTGACATTGAGCGGAGAGGTACTTGTACATGGAGCGGAGAGGTATTTGTACATTGAGCGGAGAGGTACTTGTACATTGAGCGGAGAGGTACTGTCGACACTTGTACATTCAGCGGAGAGCTACTTGTACATGGAGCGGAGAGGTATTTGTACATTGAGCGGAGAGGTACTTGTACATGGAGCGGAGAGGTACTTGTACATAGAGCGGAGAGGTACTTATACATGGAGCGGAGAGGTATTTGTACATTGAGCGGAGAGGTACTTGTACATGGAGCGGAGAGGTACTTGTACATGAGAGCGGAGAGGTATTTGTACATGGAGCGGAAAGGTACTGTCGACACTTGTACATTGAGCGGAGAGCTACTTGTACATGGAGCGGAGAGGTACTTGTACATGAGAGCGGAGAGGTACTTGTACATGGAGCGGAGAGGTATTTGTACATGGAGCGGAGAGGTACTGTCGACACTTGACATTGAGCGGAGAGGTACTTGTACATGGAGCGGAGAGGTACTTGTACATGAGAGCGGAGAGGTATTTGTACATGGAGCGGAGAGGTACTGTCGACACTTGACATTGGACGGAGAGGTACTTGTACATGGAGCGGAGAGGTACTTGTACATGGAGCGGAGAGGTACTTGTACATGGACCGGAGAGGTACTTGTACATGGAGCGGAGAGGTACTTGTACATGGAGCGGAGATGTACTTGTACATTGAGCGGAGAGGTACTTGTACATGGAGCAGAGATGTACTTGTACATGGAGCGGAGATGTACTTGTACATTGAGCGGAGAGGTACTTGTACATGGAGCGGAGAGGTACTTGTACATGGAGCGGAGATGTACTTGTACATGGAGCGGAGAGGTACTTGTACATGGAGCGGAGATGTACTTGTACATTGAGCGGAGAGGTACTTGTACATGGAGCAGAGATGTACTTGTACATGGAGCGGAGAGGTACTTGTACATGGAGCGGAGAGGTACTTGTACATGGAGCGGAGAGGTACTTGTACATGGAGCGGAGAGGTACTTGTACATTGAGCGGAGATGTACTTGTACATGGAGCGGAGAGGTACTTGTACATTGAGCGGAGAGGTACTTGTACATGGAGCGGAGAGGTACTTGTACATGGAGCGGAGAGGTACTTGTACATGGAGCGGAGAGGTACTTGTACATGGAGCGGAGAGGTACTTGTACATTGAGCGGAGATGTACTTGTACATGGAGCGGAGATGTACTTGTACATGGATCGGAGAGGTACTTGTACATGAGAGCGGAGAGGTACTGTCGACACTTGTACATTGAGCGTAGAGGTACTGTCGACACTTGTACATTGAGCGGAGAGGTACTTGTACATGGAGCGGAGAGGTACTGTCGACACTTGTACATTGAGCGGAGAGGTACTTGTACATTGAGCGGAGAGGTACTTGTACATGGAGCGCAGAGGTACTTGTACATTGAGCGGAGAGGTACTTGTACATGGAGCGGAGAGGTACTTGTACATGAGAGCGGAGAGGTACTTGTACATGGAGCGGAGAGGTACTGTCGACACTTGTACATTCAGCGGAGAGGTACTTGTACATGGAGCGGAGAGGTACTGTCGATACTTGACATTGAGCGGAGAGGTACTTGTACATGGAGCGGAGAGGTATTTGTACATTGAGCGGAGAGGTACTTGTACATTGAGCGGAGAGGTACTGTCGACACTTGTACATTCAGCGGAGAGCTACTTGTACATGGAGCGGAGAGGTATTTGTACATTGAGCGGAGAGGTACTTGTACATGGAGCGGAGAGGTACTTGTACATAGAGCGGAGAGGTACTTATACATGGAGCGGAGAGGTATTTGTACATTGAGCGGAGAGGTACTTGTACATGGAGCGGAGAGGTACTTGTACATGAGAGCGGAGAGGTATTTGTACATGGAGCGGAAAGGTACTGTCGACACTTGTACATTGAGCGGAGAGCTACTTGTACATGGAGCGGAGAGGTACTTGTACATGAGAGCGGAGAGGTACTTGTACATGGAGCGGAGAGGTATTTGTACATGGAGCGGAGAGGTACTGTCGACACTTGACATTGAGCGGAGAGGTACTTGTACATGGAGCGGAGAGGTACTTGTACATGAGAGCGGAGAGGTATTTGTACATGGAGCGGAGAGGTACTGTCGACACTTGACATTGAGCGGAGAGGTACTTGTACATGGAGCGGAGAGGTACTTGTACATGGAGCGGAGAGGTACTTGTACATGGACCGGAGAGGTACTTGTACATGGAGCGGAGAGGTACTTGTACATGGAGCGGAGATGTACTTGTACATTGAGCGGAGAGGTACTTGTACATGGAGCAGAGATGTACTTGTACATGGAGCGGAGATGTACTTGTACATTGAGCGGAGAGGTACTTGTACATGGAGCGGAGAGGTACTTGTACATGGAGCGGAGATGTACTTGTACATGGAGCGGAGATGTACTTGTACATTGAGCGGAGAGGTACTTGTACATGGAGCAGAGATGTACTTGTACATGGAGCGGAGAGGTACTTGTACATGGAGCGGAGAGGTACTTGTACATGGAGCGGAGAGGTACTTGTACATGGAGCGGAGAGGTACTTGTACATTGAGCGGAGAGGTACTTGTACATGGAGCGGAGAGGTACTTGTACATTGAGCGGAGAGGTACTTGTACATGGAGCGGAGAGGTACTTGTACATGGAGCGGAGAGGTACTTGTACATGGAGCGGAGAGGTACTTGTACATGGAGCGGAGAGGTACTTGTACATGGAGCGGAGAGGTACTTGTACATGGAGCGGAGAGGTACTTGTACATTGAGCGGAGATGTACTTGTACATGGAGCGGAGATGTACTTGTACATGGATCGGAGAGGTACTTGTACATGAGAGCGGAGAGGTACTGTCGACACTTGTACATTGAGCGTAGAGGTACTGTCGACACTTGTACATTGAGCGGAGAGGTACTTGTACATGGAGCGGAGAGGTACTGTCGACACTTGTACATTGAGCGGAGAGGTACTTGTACATTGAGCGGAGAGGTACTTGTACATGGAGCGCAGAGGTACTTGTACATTGAGCGGAGAGGTACTTGTACATGGAGCGGAGAGGTACTTGTACATGAGAGCGGAGAGGTACTTGTACATGGAGCGGAGAGGTACTTGTACATTGAGCGGAGAGGTACTGTCGACACTTGTACATTCAGCGGAGAGGTACTTGTACATGGAGCGGAGAGGTACTGTCGATACTTGACATTGAGCGGAGAGGTACTTGTACATGGAGCGGAGAGGTATTTGTACATTGAGCGGAGAGGTACTTGTACATTGAGCGGAGAGGTACTGTCGACACTTGTACATTCAGCGGAGAGCTACTTGTACATGGAGCGGAGAGGTATTTGTACATTGAGCGGAGAGGTACTTGTACATGGAGCGGAGAGGTACTTGTACATAGAGCGGAGAGGTACTTATACATGGAGCGGAGAGGTATTTGTACATTGAGCGGAGAGGTACTTGTACATGGAGCGGAGAGGTACTTGTACATGAGAGCGGAGAGGTATTTGTACATGGAGCGGAAAGGTACTGTCGACACTTGTACATTGAGCGGAGAGCTACTTGTACATGGAGCGGAGAGGTACTTGTACATGAGAGCGGAGAGGTACTTGTACATGGAGCGGAGAGGTATTTGTACATGGAGCGGAGAGGTACTGTCGACACTTGACATTGAGCGGAGAGGTACTTGTACATGGAGCGGAGAGGTACTTGTACATGAGAGCGGAGAGGTATTTGTACATGGAGCGGAGAGGTACTGTCGACACTTGACATTGAGCGGAGAGGTACTTGTACATGGAGCGGAGAGGTACTTGTACATGGAGCGGAGAGGTACTTGTACATGGACCGGAGAGGTACTTGTACATGGAGCGGAGAGGTACTTGTACATGGAGCGGAGAGGTACTTGTACATTGAGCGGAGAGGTACTGGTACATGGAGCGGAGATGTACTTGTACATTGAGCGGAGAGGTACTTGTACATGGAGCGGAGAGGTACTTGTACATTGAGCGGAGAGGTACTTGTACATTGAGCGGAGACGTACTTGTACATTGAGCGGAGATGTACTTGTACATTGAGCGGAGATGTACTTGTACATTGAGCGGAGAGGTACTGGTACATGGAGCGGAGAGGTACTTGTACATGGAGCGGAGAGGTATTTGTACATGGAGCGGAGAGGTATTTGTACATGGAGCGGAGAGGTACTTGTACATTGAGCGGAGAGGTACTTGTACATGGAGCGGAGAGGTACTTGTACATGGAGCGGAGAGGTACTTGTACATGTAGCGGAGAGGTGCTTGTACATGGAGCGGAGAGGTACTTGTACATGGAGCGGAGAGGTATTTGTACATGGAGCGGAGAGGTACTTGTACATGGAGCGGAGAGGTACTTGTACATTCAGCGGAGAGGTACTTGTACATTGAGCGGAGAGGTACTTGTAGATGGAGCGGAGAGGTACTGTCGACACTTGTACATTGAGCGGAGAGGTACTTGTACATGGAGCGGAGAGGTACTTGTACATGGAGCGGAGAGGTACTTGTACATGTAGCGGAGAGGTGCTTGTACATGGAGCGGAGAGGTACTTGTACATGGAGCGGAGAGGTATTTGTACATGGAGCGGAGAGGTACTTGTACATGGAGCGGAGAGGTACTTGTACATGGAGCGGAGATGTACTTGTACATTGAGCGGAGAGGTACTTGTACATGGAGCAGAGATGTACTTGTACATGGAGCGGAGATGTACTTGTACATTGAGCGGAGAGGTACTTGTACATGGAGCGGAGAGGTACTTGTACATGGAGCGGAGATGTACTTGTACATGGAGCGGAGATGTACTTGTACATTGAGCGGAGAGGTACTTGTACATGGAGCAGAGATGTACTTGTACATGGAGCGGAGAGGTACTTGTACATGGAGCGGAGAGGTACTTGTACATGGAGCGGAGAGGTACTTGTACATGGAGCGGAGAGGTACTTGTACATTGAGCGGAGAGGTACTTGTACATGGAGCGGAGAGGTACTTGTACATTGAGCGGAGAGGTACTTGTACATGGAGCGGAGAGGTACTTGTACATGGAGCGGAGAGGTACTTGTACATGGAGCGGAGAGGTACTTGTACATGGAGCGGAGAGGTACTTGTACATGGAGCGGAGAGGTACTTGTACATTGAGCGGAGATGTACTTGTACATGGAGCGGAGATGTACTTGTACATGGATCGGAGAGGTACTTGTACATGAGAGCGGAGAGGTACTGTCGACACTTGTACATTGAGCGTAGAGGTACTGTCGACACTTGTACATTGAGCGGAGAGGTACTTGTACATGGAGCGGAGAGGTACTGTCGACACTTGTACATTGAGCGGAGAGGTACTTGTACATTGAGCGGAGAGGTACTTGTACATGGAGCGCAGAGGTACTTGTACATTGAGCGGAGAGGTACTTGTACATGGAGCGGAGAGGTACTTGTACATGAGAGCGGAGAGGTACTTGTACATGGAGCGGAGAGGTACTTGTACATTGAGCGGAGAGGTACTGTCGACACTTGTACATTCAGCGGAGAGGTACTTGTACATGGAGCGGAGAGGTACTGTCGATACTTGACATTGAGCGGAGAGGTACTTGTACATGGAGCGGAGAGGTATTTGTACATTGAGCGGAGAGGTACTTGTACATTGAGCGGAGAGGTACTGTCGACACTTGTACATTCAGCGGAGAGCTACTTGTACATGGAGCGGAGAGGTATTTGTACATTGAGCGGAGAGGTACTTGTACATGGAGCGGAGAGGTACTTGTACATAGAGCGGAGAGGTACTTATACATGGAGCGGAGAGGTATTTGTACATTGAGCGGAGAGGTACTTGTACATGGAGCGGAGAGGTACTTGTACATGAGAGCGGAGAGGTATTTGTACATGGAGCGGAAAGGTACTGTCGACACTTGTACATTGAGCGGAGAGCTACTTGTACATGGAGCGGAGAGGTACTTGTACATGAGAGCGGAGAGGTACTTGTACATGGAGCGGAGAGGTATTTGTACATGGAGCGGAGAGGTACTGTCGACACTTGACATTGAGCGGAGAGGTACTTGTACATGGAGCGGAGAGGTACTTGTACATGAGAGCGGAGAGGTATTTGTACATGGAGCGGAGAGGTACTGTCGACACTTGACATTGAGCGGAGAGGTACTTGTACATGGAGCGGAGAGGTACTTGTACATGGAGCGGAGAGGTACTTGTACATGGACCGGAGAGGTACTTGTACATGGAGCGGAGAGGTACTTGTACATGGAGCGGAGAGGTACTTGTACATTGAGCGGAGAGGTACTGGTACATGGAGCGGAGATGTACTTGTACATTGAGCGGAGAGGTACTTGTACATGGAGCGGAGAGGTACTTGTACATTGAGCGGAGAGGTACTTGTACATTGAGCGGAGACGTACTTGTACATTGAGCGGAGATGTACTTGTACATTGAGCGGAGATGTACTTGTACATTGAGCGGAGAGGTACTGGTACATGGAGCGGAGAGGTACTTGTACATGGAGCGGAGAGGTATTTGTACATGGAGCGGAGAGGTATTTGTACATGGAGCGGAGAGGTACTTGTACATTGAGCGGAGAGGTACTTGTACATGGAGCGGAGAGGTACTTGTACATGGAGCGGAGAGGTACTTGTACATGGAGCGGAGAGGTACTTGTACATGGACCGGAGAGGTACTTGTACATGGAGCGGAGAGGTACTTGTACATGGAGCGGAGAGGTACTTGTACATTGAGCGGAGAGGTACTGGTACATGGAGCGGAGATGTACTTGTACATTGAGCGGAGAGGTACTTGTACATGGAGCGGAGAGGTACTTGTACATTGAGCGGAGAGGTACTTGTACATTGAGCGGAGACGTACTTGTACATTGAGCGGAGATGTACTTGTACATTGAGCGGAGATGTACTTGTACATTGAGCGGAGAGGTACTGGTACATGGAGCGGAGAGGTACTTGTACATGGAGCGGAGAGGTATTTGTACATGGAGCGGAGAGGTATTTGTACATGGAGCGGAGAGGTACTTGTACATTGAGCGGAGAGGTACTTGTACATGGAGCGGAGAGGTACTTGTACATGGAGCGGAGAGGTACTTGTACATGTAGCGGAGAGGTGCTTGTACATGGAGCGGAGAGGTACTTGTACATGGAGCGGAGAGGTATTTGTACATGGAGCGGAGAGGTACTTGTACATGGAGCGGAGAGGTACTTGTACATTCAGCGGAGAGGTACTTGTACATTGAGCGGAGAGGTACTTGTAGATGGAGCGGAGAGGTACTGTCGACACTTGTACATTGAGCGGAGAGGTACTTGTACATGGAGCGGAGAGGTACTTGTACATGGAGCGGAGAGGTACTGTCGACACTTGTACATTGAGCGGAGAGGTACTTGTACATGGAGCGGAGAGGTACTTGTACATGGAGCGGAGATGTACTTGTACAGGGAGCGGAGAGGTACTTGTACATTGAGCGGAGAGGTACTTGTACATGGAGCGGAGAGGTACTTGTACATGGAGCGGAGAGGTACTTGTACATGGAGCGGAGAGGTACTTGTACATTGAGCGGAGAGGTACTTGTACATGGAGCGGAGAGGTACTTGTACATGGAGCGGAGAGGTACTTGTACATGGAGCGGAGAGGTACTTGTACATTGAGCGGAGAGGTACTTGTACATGGAGCGGAGAGGTACTTGTACATGGAGCGGAGAGGTACTTGTACATGGAGCGGAGAGGTACTTGTACATGGAGCGGAGAGGTACTTGTACATTGAGCGGAGATGTACTTGTACATGGAGCGGAGATGTACTTGTACATGGATCGGAGAGGTACTTGTACATGAGAGCGGAGTGGTACTGTCGACACTTGTACATTGAGCGTAGAGGTACTGTCGACACTTGTACATTGAGCGGAGAGGTACTTGTACATGGAGCGGAGAGGTACTGTCGACACTTGACATTGGACGGAGAGGTACTTGTACATGGAGCGGAGAGGTACTTGTACATGGAGCGGAGAGGTACTTGTACATGGAGCGGAGAGGTACTTGTACATGGACCGGAGAGGTACTTGTACATGGAGCGGAGAGGTACTTGTACATGGAGCGGAGAGGTACTTGTACATTGAGCGGAGAGGTACTGGTACATGGAGCGGAGATGTACTTGTACATTGAGCGGAGAGGTACTTGTACATGGAGCGGAGAGGTACTTGTACATTGAGCGGAGAGGTACTTGTACATTGAGCGGAGACGTACTTGTACATTGAGCGGAGATGTACTTGTACATTGAGCGGAGATGTACTTGTACATTGAGCGGAGAGGTACTGGTACATGGAGCGGAGAGGTACTTGTACATGGAGCGGAGAGGTATTTGTACATGGAGCGGAGAGGTATTTGTACATGGAGCGGAGAGGTACTTGTACATTGAGCGGAGAGGTACTTGTACATGGAGCGGAGAGGTACTTGTACATGGAGCGGAGAGGTACTTGTACATGTAGCGGAGAGGTGCTTGTACATGGAGCGGAGAGGTACTTGTACATGGAGCGGAGAGGTATTTGTACATGGAGCGGAGAGGTACTTGTACATGGAGCGGAGAGGTACTTGTACATTCAGCGGAGAGGTACTTGTACATTGAGCGGAGAGGTACTTGTAGATGGAGCGGAGAGGTACTGTCGACACTTGTACATTGAGCGGAGAGGTACTTGTACATGGAGCGGAGAGGTACTTGTACATGGAGCGGAGAGGTACTTGTACATGTAGCGGAGAGGTGCTTGTACATGGAGCGGAGAGGTACTTGTACATGGAGCGGAGAGGTATTTGTACATGGAGCGGAGAGGTACTTGTACATGGAGCGGAGAGGTACTTGTACATGGAGCGGAGATGTACTTGTACATTGAGCGGAGAGGTACTTGTACATGGAGCAGAGATGTACTTGTACATGGAGCGGAGATGTACTTGTACATTGAGCGGAGAGGTACTTGTACATGGAGCGGAGAGGTACTTGTACATGGAGCGGAGATGTACTTGTACATGGAGCGGAGATGTACTTGTACATTGAGCGGAGAGGTACTTGTACATGGAGCAGAGATGTACTTGTACATGGAGCGGAGAGGTACTTGTACATGGAGCGGAGAGGTACTTGTACATGGAGCGGAGAGGTACTTGTACATGGAGCGGAGAGGTACTTGTACATTGAGCGGAGAGGTACTTGTACATGGAGCGGAGAGGTACTTGTACATTGAGCGGAGAGGTACTTGTACATGGAGCGGAGAGGTACTTGTACATGGAGCGGAGAGGTACTTGTACATGGAGCGGAGAGGTACTTGTACATGGAGCGGAGAGGTACTTGTACATGGAGCGGAGAGGTACTTGTACATTGAGCGGAGATGTACTTGTACATGGAGCGGAGAGGTACTTGTACATGGATCGGAGAGGTACTTGTACATGAGAGCGGAGAGGTACTGTCGACACTTGTACATTGAGCGTAGAGGTACTGTCGACACTTGTACATTGAGCGGAGAGGTACTTGTACATGGAGCGGAGAGGTACTGTCGACACTTGTACATTGAGCGGAGAGGTACTTGTACATTGAGCGGAGAGGTACTTGTACATGGAGCGCAGAGGTACTTGTACATTGAGCGGAGAGGTACTTGTACATGGAGCGGAGAGGTACTTGTACATGAGAGCGGAGAGGTACTTGTACATGGAGCGGAGAGGTACTTGTACATTGAGCGGAGAGGTACTGTCGACACTTGTACATTCAGCGGAGAGGTACTTGTACATGGAGCGGAGAGGTACTGTCGATACTTGACATTGAGCGGAGAGGTACTTGTACATGGAGCGGAGAGGTATTTGTACATTGAGCGGAGAGGTACTTGTACATTGAGCGGAGAGGTACTGTCGACACTTGTACATTCAGCGGAGAGCTACTTGTACATGGAGCGGAGAGGTATTTGTACATTGAGCGGAGAGGTACTTGTACATGGAGCGGAGAGGTACTTGTACATAGAGCGGAGAGGTACTTATACATGGAGCGGAGAGGTATTTGTACATTGAGCGGAGAGGTACTTGTACATGGAGCGGAGAGGTACTTGTACATGAGAGCGGAGAGGTATTTGTACATGGAGCGGAAAGGTACTGTCGACACTTGTACATTGAGCGGAGAGCTACTTGTACATGGAGCGGAGAGGTACTTGTACATGAGAGCGGAGAGGTACTTGTACATGGAGCGGAGAGGTATTTGTACATGGAGCGGAGAGGTACTGTCGACACTTGACATTGAGCGGAGAGGTACTTGTACATGGAGCGGAGAGGTACTTGTACATGAGAGCGGAGAGGTATTTGTACATGGAGCGGAGAGGTACTGTCGACACTTGACATTGAGCGGAGAGGTACTTGTACATGGAGCGGAGAGGTACTTGTACATGGAGCGGAGAGGTACTTGTACATGGACCGGAGAGGTACTTGTACATGGAGCGGAGAGGTACTTGTACATGGAGCGGAGAGGTACTTGTACATTGAGCGGAGAGGTACTGGTACATGGAGCGGAGATGTACTTGTACATTGAGCGGAGAGGTACTTGTACATGGAGCGGAGAGGTACTTGTACATTGAGCGGAGAGGTACTTGTACATTGAGCGGAGACGTACTTGTACATTGAGCGGAGATGTACTTGTACATTGAGCGGAGATGTACTTGTACATTGAGCGGAGAGGTACTGGTACATGGAGCGGAGAGGTACTTGTACATGGAGCGGAGAGGTATTTGTACATGGAGCGGAGAGGTATTTGTACATGGAGCGGAGAGGTACTTGTACATTGAGCGGAGAGGTACTTGTACATGGAGCGGAGAGGTACTTGTACATGGAGCGGAGAGGTACTTGTACATGTAGCGGAGAGGTGCTTGTACATGGAGCGGAGAGGTACTTGTACATGGAGCGGAGAGGTATTTGTACATGGAGCGGAGAGGTACTTGTACATGGAGCGGAGAGGTACTTGTACATTCAGCGGAGAGGTACTTGTACATTGAGCGGAGAGGTACTTGTAGATGGAGCGGAGAGGTACTGTCGACACTTGTACATTGAGCGGAGAGGTACTTGTACATGGAGCGGAGAGGTACTTGTACATGGAGCGGAGAGGTACTGTCGACACTTGTACATTGAGCGGAGAGGTACTTGTACATGGAGCGGAGAGGTACTTGTACATGGAGCGGAGATGTACTTGTACAGGGAGCGGAGAGGTACTTGTACATTGAGCGGAGAGGTACTTGTACATGGAGCGGAGAGGTACTTGTACATGGAGCGGAGAGGTACTTGTACATGGAGCGGAGAGGTACTTGTACATTGAGCGGAGAGGTACTTGTACATGGAGCGGAGAGGTACTTGTACATGGAGCGGAGAGGTACTTGTACATGGAGCGGAGAGGTACTTGTACATTGAGCGGAGAGGTACTTGTACATGGAGCGGAGAGGTACTTGTACATGGAGCGGAGAGGTACTTGTACATGGAGCGGAGAGGTACTTGTACATGGAGCGGAGAGGTACTTGTACATTGAGCGGAGATGTACTTGTACATGGAGCGGAGATGTACTTGTACATGGATCGGAGAGGTACTTGTACATGAGAGCGGAGAGGTACTGTCGACACTTGTACATTGAGCGTAGAGGTACTGTCGACACTTGTACATTGAGCGGAGAGGTACTTGTACATGGAGCGGAGAGGTACTGTCGACACTTGACATTGGACGGAGAGGTACTTGTACATGGAGCGGAGAGGTACTTGTACATGGAGCGGAGAGGTACTTGTACATGGACCGGAGAGGTACTTGTACATGGAGCGGAGAGGTACTTGTACATGGAGCGGAGATGTACTTGTACATTGAGCGGAGAGGTACTTGTACATGGAGCAGAGATGTACTTGTACATGGAGCGGAGATGTACTTGTACATTGAGCGGAGAGGTACTTGTACATGGAGCGGAGAGGTACTTGTACATTGAGCGGAGAGGTACTTGTACATGGAGCGGAGAGGTACTTGTACATGGAGCGGAGAGGTACTTGTACATGTAGCGGAGAGGTGCTTGTACATGGAGCGGAGAGGTACTTGTACATGGAGCGGAGAGGTATTTGTACATGGAGCGGAGAGGTACTTGTACATGGAGCGGAGAGGTACTTGTACATTCAGCGGAGAGGTACTTGTACATTGAGCGGAGAGGTACTTGTAGATGGAGCGGAGAGGTACTGTCGACACTTGTACATTGAGCGGAGAGGTACTTGTACATGGAGCGGAGAGGTACTTGTACATGGAGCGGAGAGGTACTGTCGACACTTGTACATTGAGCGGAGAGGTACTTGTACATGGAGCGGAGAGGTACTTGTACATGGAGCGGAGATGTACTTGTACAGGGAGCGGAGAGGTACTTGTACATTGAGCGGAGAGGTACTTGTACATGGAGCGGAGAGGTACTTGTACATGGAGCGGAGAGGTACTTGTACATGGAGCGGAGAGGTACTTGTACATTGAGCGGAGAGGTACTTGTACATGGAGCGGAGAGGTACTTGTACATGGAGCGGAGAGGTACTTGTACATGGAGCGGAGAGGTACTTGTACATTGAGCGGAGAGGTACTTGTACATGGAGCGGAGAGGTACTTGTACATGGAGCGGAGAGGTACTTGTACATGGAGCGGAGAGGTACTTGTACATGGAGCGGAGAGGTACTTGTACATTGAGCGGAGATGTACTTGTACATGGATCTGAGAGGTACTTGTACATGAGAGCGGAGAGGTACTGTCGACACTTGTACATTGAGCGTAGAGGTACTGTCGACACTTGTACATTGAGTGGAGAGGTACTTGTACATGGAGCGGAGAGGTACTGTCGACACTTGTACATTGAGCGGAGAGGTACTTGTACATTGAGCGGAGAGGTACTTGTACATGGAGCGCAGAGGTACTTGTACATTGAGCGGAGAGGTACTTGTACATGGAGCGGAGAGGTACTTGTACATGAGAGCGGAGAGGTACTTGTACATGGAGCGGAGAGGTACTTGTACATTGAGCGGAGAGGTACTGTCGACACTTGTACATTCAGCGGAGAGGTACTTGTACATGGAGCGGAGAGGTACTGTCGATACTTGACATTGAGCGGAGAGGTACTTGTACATGGAGCGGAGAGGTACTTGTACATGGAGCGGAGAGGTACTTGTACATGGAGCGGAGAGGTACTTGTACATTGAGCGGAGAGGTACTTGTACATGGAGCGGAGAGGTACTTGTACATTGAGCGGAGAGGTACTTGTACATGGAGCGGAGAGGTACTTGTACATGGAGCGGAGAGGTACTTGTACATGGAGCGGAGAGGTACTTGTACATGGAGCGGAGAGGTACTTGTACATTGAGCGGAGATGTACTTGTACATGGAGCGGAGATGTACTTGTACATGGATCGGATAGGTACTTGTACATGAGAGCGGAGAGGTACTGTCGACACTTGTACATTCAGCGGAGAGGTACTTGTACATTGAGCGTAGAGGTACTGTCGACACTTGTACATTGAGCGGAGAGGTACTTGTACATGGAGCGGAGAGGTACTGTCGACACTTGTACATTGAGCGGAGAGGTACTTGTACATTGAGCGGAGAGGTACTTGTACATGGAGCGCAGAGGTACTTGTACATTGAGCGGAGAGGTACTTGTACATGGAGCGGAGAGGTACTTGTACATGAGAGCGGAGAGGTACTTGTACATGGAGCGGAGAGGTACTTGTACATTGAGCGGAGAGGTACTGTCGACACTTGTACATTCAGCGGAGAGGTACTTGTACATGGAGCGGAGAGGTACTGTCGATACTTGACATTGAGCGGAGAGGTACTTGTACATGGAGCGGAGAGGTATTTGTACATTGAGCGGAGAGGTACTTGTACATTGAGCGGAGAGGTACTGTCGACACTTGTACATTCAGCGGAGAGCTACTTGTACATGGAGCGGAGAGGTATTTGTACATTGAGCGGAGAGGTACTTGTACATGGAGCGGAGAGGTACTTGTACATAGAGCGGAGAGGTACTTATACATGGAGCGGAGAGGTATTTGTACATTGAGCGGAGAGGTACTTGTACATGGAGCGGAGAGGTACTTGTACATGAGAGCGGAGAGGTATTTGTACATGGAGCGGAAAGGTACTGTCGACACTTGTACATTGAGCGGAGAGCTACTTGTACATGGAGCGGAGAGGTACTTGTACATGAGAGCGGAGAGGTACTTGTACATGGAGCGGAGAGGTATTTGTACATGGAGCGGAGAGGTACTGTCGACACTTGACATTGAGCGGAGAGGTACTTGTACATGGAGCGGAGAGGTACTTGTACATGAGAGCGGAGAGGTATTTGTACATGGAGCGGAGAGGTACTGTCGACACTTGACATTGGACGGAGAGGTACTTGTACATGGAGCGGAGAGGTACTTGTACATGGAGCGGAGAGGTACTTGTACATGGACCGGAGAGGTACTTGTACATGGAGCGGAGAGGTACTTGTACATGGAGCGGAGATGTACTTGTACATTGAGCGGAGAGGTACTTGTACATGGAGCAGAGATGTACTTGTACATGGAGCGGAGATGTACTTGTACATTGAGCGGAGAGGTACTTGTACATGGAGCGGAGAGGTACTTGTACATGGAGCGGAGATGTACTTGTACATGGAGCGGAGAGGTACTTGTACATGGAGCGGAGATGTACTTGTACATTGAGCGGAGAGGTACTTGTACATGGAGCAGAGATGTACTTGTACATGGAGCGGAGAGGTACTTGTACATGGAGCGGAGAGGTACTTGTACATGGAGCGGAGAGGTACTTGTACATGGAGCGGAGAGGTACTTGTACATTGAGCGGAGATGTACTTGTACATGGAGCGGAGAGGTACTTGTACATTGAGCGGAGAGGTACTTGTACATGGAGCGGAGAGGTACTTGTACATGGAGCGGAGAGGTACTTGTACATGGAGCGGAGAGGTACTTGTACATGGAGCGGAGAGGTACTTGTACATTGAGCGGAGATGTACTTGTACATGGAGCGGAGATGTACTTGTACATGGATCGGAGAGGTACTTGTACATGAGAGCGGAGAGGTACTGTCGACACTTGTACATTGAGCGTAGAGGTACTGTCGACACTTGTACATTGAGCGGAGAGGTACTTGTACATGGAGCGGAGAGGTACTGTCGACACTTGTACATTGAGCGGAGAGGTACTTGTACATTGAGCGGAGAGGTACTTGTACATGGAGCGCAGAGGTACTTGTACATTGAGCGGAGAGGTACTTGTACATGGAGCGGAGAGGTACTTGTACATGAGAGCGGAGAGGTACTTGTACATGGAGCGGAGAGGTACTGTCGACACTTGTACATTCAGCGGAGAGGTACTTGTACATGGAGCGGAGAGGTACTGTCGATACTTGACATTGAGCGGAGAGGTACTTGTACATGGAGCGGAGAGGTATTTGTACATTGAGCGGAGAGGTACTTGTACATTGAGCGGAGAGGTACTGTCGACACTTGTACATTCAGCGGAGAGCTACTTGTACATGGAGCGGAGAGGTATTTGTACATTGAGCGGAGAGGTACTTGTACATGGAGCGGAGAGGTACTTGTACATAGAGCGGAGACGTACTTATACATGGAGCGGAGAGGTATTTGTACATTGAGCGGAGAGGTACTTGTACATGGAGCGGAGAGGTACTTGTACATGAGAGCGGAGAGGTATTTGTACATGGAGCGGAAAGGTACTGTCGACACTTGTACATTGAGCGGAGAGCTACTTGTACATGGAGCGGAGAGGTACTTGTACATGAGAGCGGAGAGGTACTTGTACATGGAGCGGAGAGGTATTTGTACATGGAGCGGAGAGGTACTGTCGACACTTGACATTGAGCGGAGAGGTACTTGTACATGGAGCGGAGAGGTACTTGTACATGAGAGCGGAGAGGTATTTGTACATGGAGCGGAGAGGTACTGTCGACACTTGACATTGAGCGGAGAGGTACTTGTACATGGAGCGGAGAGGTACTTGTACATGGAGCGGAGAGGTACTTGTACATGGACCGGAGAGGTACTTGTACATGGAGCGGAGAGGTACTTGTACATGGAGCGGAGATGTACTTGTACAGGGAGCGGAGAGGTACTTGTACATTGAGCGGAGAGGTACTTGTACATGGAGCGGAGAGGTACTTGTACATGGAGCGGAGAGGTACTTGTACATGGAGCGGAGAGGTACTTGTACATTGAGCGGAGAGGTACTTGTACATGGAGCGGAGAGGTACTTGTACATGGAGCGGAGAGGTACTTGTACATGGAGCGGAGAGGTACTTGTACATTGAGCGGAGAGGTACTTGTACATGGAGCGGAGAGGTACTTGTACATGGAGCGGAGAGGTACTTGTACATGGAGCGGAGAGGTACTTGTACATGGAGCGGAGAGGTACTTGTACATTGAGCGGAGATGTACTTGTACATGGATCGGAGAGGTACTTGTACATGAGAGCGGAGAGGTACTGTCGACACTTGTACATTGAGCGTAGAGGTACTGTTGACACTTGTACATTGAGTGGATAGGTACTTGTACATGGAGCGGAGAGGTACTGTCGACACTTGTACATTGAGCGGAGAGGTACTTGTACATTGAGCGGAGAGGTACTTGTACATGGAGCGCAGAGGTACTTGTACATTGAGCGGAGAGGTACTTGTACATGGAGCGGAGAGGTACTTGTACATGAGAGCGGAGAGGTACTTGTACATGGAGCGGAGAGGTACTTGTACATTGAGCGGAGAGGTACTGTCGACACTTGTACATTCAGCGGAGAGGTACTTGTACATGGAGCGGAGAGGTACTGTCGATACTTGACATTGAGCGGAGAGGTACTTGTACATGGAGCGGAGAGGTACTTGTACATGGAGCGGAGAGGTACTTGTACATGGAGCGGAGAGGTACTTGTACATTGAGCGGAGAGGTACTTGTACATGGAGCGGAGAGGTACTTGTACATTGAGCGGAGAGGTACTTGTACATGGAGCGGAGAGGTACTTGTACATGGAGCGGAGAGGTACTTGTACATGGAGCGGAGAGGTACTTGTACATGGAGCGGAGAGGTACTTGTACATTGAGCGGAGATGTACTTGTACATGGAGCGGAGATGTACTTGTACATGGATCGGAGAGGTACTTGTACATGAGAGCGGAGAGGTACTGTCGACACTTGTACATTCAGCGGAGAGGTACTTGTACATTGAGCGTAGAGGTACTGTCGACACTTGTACATTGAGCGGAGAGGTACTTGTACATGGAGCGGAGAGGTACTGTCGACACTTGTACATTGAGCGGAGAGGTACTTGTACATTGAGCGGAGAGGTACTTGTACATGGAGCGCAGAGGTACTTGTACATTGAGCGGAGAGGTACTTGTACATGGAGCGGAGAGGTACTTGTACATGAGAGCGGAGAGGTACTTGTACATGGAGCGGAGAGGTACTTGTACATTGAGCGGAGAGGTACTGTCGACACTTGTACATTCAGCGGAGAGGTACTTGTACATGGAGCGGAGAGGTACTGTCGATACTTGACATTGAGCGGAGAGGTACTTGTACATGGAGCGGAGATGTATTTGTACATTGAGCGGAGAGGTACTTGTACATTGAGCGGAGAGGTACTGTCGACACTTGTACATTCAGCGGAGAGCTACTTGTACATGGAGCGGAGAGGTATTTGTACATTGAGCGGAGAGGTACTTGTACATGGAGCGGAGAGGTACTTGTACATAGAGCGGAGAGGTACTTATACATGGAGCGGAGAGGTATTTGTACATTGAGCGGAGAGGTACTTGTACATGGAGCGGAGAGGTACTTGTACATGAGAGCGGAGAGGTATTTGTACATGGAGCGGAAAGGTACTGTCGACACTTGTACATTGAGCGGAGAGCTACTTGTACATGGAGCGGAGAGGTACTTGTACATGAGAGCGGAGAGGTACTTGTACATGGAGCGGAGAGGTATTTGTACATGGAGCGGAGAGGTACTGTCGACACTTGACATTGAGCGGAGAGGTACTTGTACATGGAGCGGAGAGGTACTTGTACATGAGAGCGGAGAGGTATTTGTACATGGAGCGGAGAGGTACTGTCGACACTTGACATTGGACGGAGAGGTACTTGTACATGGAGCGGAGAGGTACTTGTACATGGAGCGGAGAGGTACTTGTACATGGACCGGAGAGGTACTTGTACATGGAGCGGAGAGGTACTTGTACATGGAGCGGAGATGTACTTGTACATTGAGCGGAGAGGTACTTGTACATGGAGCAGAGATGTACTTGTACATGGAGCGGAGATGTACTTGTACATTGAGCGGAGAGGTACTTGTACATGGAGCGGAGAGGTACTTGTACATGGAGCGGAGATGTACTTGTACATGGAGCGGAGAGGTACTTGTACATGGAGCGGAGATGTACTTGTACATTGAGCGGAGAGGTACTTGTACATGGAGCAGAGATGTACTTGTACATGGAGCGGAGAGGTACTTGTACATGGAGCGGAGAGGTACTTGTACATGGAGCGGAGAGGTACTTGTACATGGAGCGGAGAGGTACTTGTACATTGAGCGGAGATGTACTTGTACATGGAGCGGAGAGGTACTTGTACATTGAGCGGAGAGGTACTTGTACATGGAGCGGAGAGGTACTTGTACATGGAGCGGAGAGGTACTTGTACATGGAGCGGAGAGGTACTTGTACATGGAGCGGAGAGGTACTTGTACATTGAGCGGAGATGTACTTGTACATGGAGCGGAGATGTACTTGTACATGGATCGGAGAGGTACTTGTACATGAGAGCGGAGAGGTACTGTCGACACTTGTACATTGAGCGTAGAGGTACTGTCGACACTTGTACATTGAGCGGAGAGGTACTTGTACATGGAGCGGCGTAGTACTGTCGACACTTGTACATTGAGCGGAGAGGTACTTGTACATTGAGCGGAGAGGTACTTGTACATGGAGCGCAGAGGTACTTGTACATTGAGCGGAGAGGTACTTGTACATGGAGCGGAGAGGTACTTGTACATGAGAGCGGAGAGGTACTTGTACATGGAGCGGAGAGGTACTGTCGACACTTGTACATTCAGCGGAGAGGTACTTGTACATGGAGCGGAGAGGTACTGTCGATACTTGACATTGAGCGGAGAGGTACTTGTACATGGAGCGGAGAGGTATTTGTACATTGAGCGGAGAGGTACTTGTACATTGAGCGGAGAGGTACTGTCGACACTTGTACATTCAGCGGAGAGCTACTTGTACATGGAGCGGAGAGGTATTTGTACATTGAGCGGAGAGGTACTTGTACATGGAGCGGAGAGGTACTTGTACATAGAGCGGAGACGTACTTATACATGGAGCGGAGAGGTATTTGTACATTGAGCGGAGAGGTACTTGTACATGGAGCGGAGAGGTACTTGTACATGAGAGCGGAGAGGTATTTGTACATGGAGCGGAAAGGTACTGTCGACACTTGTACATTGAGCGGAGAGCTACTTGTACATGGAGCGGAGAGGTACTTGTACATGAGAGCGGAGAGGTACTTGTACATGGAGCGGAGAGGTATTTGTACATGGAGCGGAGAGGTACTGTCGACACTTGACATTGAGCGGAGAGGTACTTGTACATGGAGCGGAGAGGTACTTGTACATGAGAGCGGAGAGGTATTTGTACATGGAGCGGAGAGGTACTGTCGACACTTGACATTGAGCGGAGAGGTACTTGTACATGGAGCGGAGAGGTACTTGTACATGGAGCGGAGAGGTACTTGTACATGGACCGGAGAGGTACTTGTACATGGAGCGGAGAGGTACTTGTACATGGAGCGGAGATGTACTTGTACATTGAGCGGAGAGGTACTTGTACATGGAGCAGAGATGTACTTGTACATGGAGCGGAGATGTACTTGTACATTGAGCGGAGAGGTACTTGTACATGGAGCGGAGAGGTACTTGTACATGGAGCGGATATGTACTTGTACATGGAGCGGAGATGTACTTGTACATTGAGCGGAGAGGTACTTGTACATGGAGCAGAGATGTACTTGTACATGGAGCGGAGAGGTACTTGTACATGGAGCGGAGAGGTACTTGTACATGGAGCGGAGAGGTACTTGTACATGGAGCGGAGAGGTACTTGTACATTGAGCGGAGAGGTACTTGTACATGGAGCGGAGAGGTACTTGTACATTGAGCGGAGAGGTACTTGTACATGGAGCGGAGAGGTACTTGTACATGGAGCGGAGAGGTACTTGTACATGGAGCGGAGAGGTACTTGTACATGGAGCGGAGAGGTACTTGTACATGGAGCGGAGAGGTACTTGTACATTGAGCGGAGATGTACTTGTACATGGAGCGGAGATGTACTTGTACATGGATCGGAGAGGTACTTGTACATGAGAGCGGAGAGGTACTGTCGACACTTGTACATTGAGCGTAGAGGTACTGTCGACACTTGTACATTGAGCGGAGAGGTACTTGTACATGGAGCGGAGAGGTACTGTCGACACTTGTACATTGAGCGGAGAGGTACTTGTACATTGAGCGGAGAGGTACTTGTACATGGAGCGCAGAGGTACTTGTACATTGAGCGGAGAGGTACTTGTACATGGAGCGGAGAGGTACTTGTACATGAGAGCGGAGAGGTACTTGTACATGGAGCGGAGAGGTACTTGTACATTGAGCGGAGAGGTACTGTCGACACTTGTACATTCAGCGTAGAGGTACTTGTACATGGAGCGGAGAGGTACTGTCGATACTTGACATTGAGCGGAGAGGTACTTGTACATGGAGCGGAGAGGTATTTGTACATTGAGCGGAGAGGTACTTGTACATTGAGCGGAGAGGTACTGTCGACACTTGTACATTCAGCGGAGAGCTACTTGTACATGGAGCGGAGAGGTATTTGTACATTGAGCGGAGAGGTACTTGTACATGGAGCGGAGAGGTACTTGTACATAGAGCGGAGAGGTACTTATACATGGAGCGGAGAGGTATTTGTACATTGAGCGGAGAGGTACTTGTACATGGAGCGGAGAGGTACTTGTACATGAGAGCGGAGAGGTATTTGTACATGGAGCGGAAAGGTACTGTCGACACTTGTACATTGAGCGGAGAGCTACTTGTACATGGAGCGGAGAGGTACTTGTACATGAGAGCGGAGAGGTACTTGTACATGGAGCGGAGAGGTATTTGTACATGGAGCGGAGAGGTACTGTCGACACTTGACATTGAGCGGAGAGGTACTTGTACATGGAGCGGAGAGGTACTTGTACATGAGAGCGGAGAGGTATTTGTACATGGAGCGGAGAGGTACTGTCGACACTTGACATTGAGCGGAGAGGTACTTGTACATGGAGCGGAGAGGTACTTGTACATGGAGCGGAGAGGTACTTGTACATGGACCGGAGAGGTACTTGTACATGGAGCGGAGAGGTACTTGTACATGGAGCGGAGAGGTACTTGTACATTGAGCGGAGAGGTACTGGTACATGGAGCGGAGATGTACTTGTACATTGAGCGGAGAGGTACTTGTACATGGAGCGGAGAGGTACTTGTACATTGAGCGGAGAGGTACTTGTACATTGAGCGGAGACGTACTTGTACATTGAGCGGAGATGTACTTGTACATTGAGCGGAGATGTACTTGTACATTGAGCGGAGAGGTACTGGTACATGGAGCGGAGAGGTACTTGTACATGGAGCGGAGAGGTATTTGTACATGGAGCGGAGAGGTATTTGTACATGGAGCGGAGAGGTACTTGTACATTGAGCGGAGAGGTACTTGTACATGGAGCGGAGAGGTACTTGTACATGGAGCGGAGAGGTACTTGTACATGTAGCGGAGAGGTGCTTGTACATGGAGCGGAGAGGTACTTGTACATGGAGCGGAGAGGTATTTGTACATGGAGCGGAGAGGTACTTGTACATGGAGCGGAGAGGTACTTGTACATTCAGCGGAGAGGTACTTGTACATTGAGCGGAGAGGTACTTGTAGATGGAGCGGAGAGGTACTGTCGACACTTGTACATTGAGCGGAGAGGTACTTGTACATGGAGCGGAGAGGTACTTGTACATGGAGCGGAGAGGTACTGTCGACACTTGTACATTGAGCGGAGAGGTACTTGTACATGGAGCGGAGAGGTACTTGTACATGGAGCGGAGATGTACTTGTACAGGGAGCGGAGAGGTACTTGTACATTGAGCGGAGAGGTACTTGTACATGGAGCGGAGAGGTACTTGTACATGGAGCGGAGAGGTACTTGTACATGGAGCGGAGAGGTACTTGTACATTGAGCGGAGAGGTACTTGTACATGGAGCGGAGAGGTACTTGTACATGGAGCGGAGAGGTACTTGTACATGGAGCGGAGAGGTACTTGTACATTGAGCGGAGAGGTACTTGTACATGGAGCGGAGAGGTACTTGTACATGGAGCGGAGAGGTACTTGTACATGGAGCGGAGAGGTACTTGTACATGGAGCGGAGAGGTACTTGTACATTGAGCGGAGATGTACTTGTACATGGAGCGGAGATGTACTTGTACATGGATCGGAGAGGTACTTGTACATGAGAGCGGAGAGGTACTGTCGACACTTGTACATTGAGCGTAGAGGTACTGTCGACACTTGTACATTGAGCGGAGAGGTACTTGTACATGGAGCGGAGAGGTACTGTCGACACTTGTACATTGAGCGGAGAGGTACTTGTACATTGAGCGGAGAGGTACTTGTACATGGAGCGCAGAGGTACTTGTACATTGAGCGGAGAGGTACTTGTACATGGAGCGGAGAGGTACTTGTACATGAGAGCGGAGAGGTACTTGTACATGGAGCGGAGAGGTACTTGTACATTGAGCGGAGAGGTACTGTCGACACTTGTACATTCAGCGGAGAGGTACTTGTACATGGAGCGGAGAGGTACTGTCGATACTTGACATTGAGCGGAGAGGTACTTGTACATGGAGCGGAGAGGTACTTGTACATGGAGCGGAGAGGTACTTGTACATGGAGCGGAGAGGTACTTGTACATTGAGCGGAGAGGTACTTGTACATGGAGCGGAGAGGTACTTGTACATTGAGCGGAGAGGTACTTGTACATGGAGCGGAGAGGTACTTGTTCATGGAGCGGAGAGGTACTTGTACATGGAGCGGAGAGGTACTTGTACATGGAGCGGGGAGGTACTTGTACATTGAGCGGAGATGTACTTGTACATGGAGCGGAGATGTACTTGTACATGGATCGGAGAGGTACTTGTACATGAGAGCGGAGAGGTACTGTCGACACTTGTACATTCAGCGGAGAGGTACTTGTACATTGAGCGTAGAGGTACTGTCGACACTTGTACATTGAGCGGAGAGGTACTTGTACATGGAGCGGAGAGGTACTGTCGACACTTGTACATTGAGCGGAGAGGTACTTGTACATTGAGCGGAGAGGTACTTGTACATGGAGCGCAGAGGTACTTGTACATTGAGCGGAGAGGTACTTGTACATGGAGCGGAGAGGTACTTGTACATGAGAGCGGAGAGGTACTTGTACATGGAGCGGAGAGGTACTTGTACATTGAGCGGAGAGGTACTGTCGACACTTGTACATTCAGCGGAGAGGTACTTGTACATGGAGCGGAGAGGTACTGTCGATACTTGACATTGAGCGGAGAGGTACTTGTACATGGAGCGGAGAGGTATTTGTACATTGAGCGGAGAGGTACTTGTACATTGAGCGGAGAGGTACTGTCGACACTTGTACATTCAGCGGAGAGCTACTTGTACATGGAGCGGAGAGGTATTTGTACATTGAGCGGAGAGGTACTTGTACATGGAGCGGAGAGGTACTTGTACATAGAGCGGAGAGGTACTTATACATGGAGCGGAGAGGTATTTGTACATTGAGCGGAGAGGTACTTGTACATGGAGCGGAGAGGTACTTGTACATGAGAGCGGAGAGGTATTTGTACATGGAGCGGAAAGGTACTGTCGACACTTGTACATTGAGCGGAGAGCTACTTGTACATGGAGCGGAGAGGTACTTGTACATGAGAGCGGAGAGGTACTTGTACATGGAGCGGAGAGGTATTTGTACATGGAGCGGAGAGGTACTGTCGACACTTGACATTGAGCGGAGAGGTACTTGTACATGGAGCGGAGAGGTACTTGTACATGAGAGCGGAGAGGTATTTGTACATGGAGCGGAGAGGTACTGTCGACACTTGACATTGAGCGGAGAGGTACTTGTACATGGAGCGGAGAGGTACTTGTACATGGAGCGGAGAGGTACTTGTACATGGACCGGAGAGGTACTTGTACATGGAGCGGAGAGGTACTTGTACATGGAGCAGAGATGTACTTGTACATGGAGCGGAGATGTACTTGTACATTGAGCGGAGAGGTACTTGTACATGGAGCGGAGAGGTACTTGTACATGGAGCGGAGATGTACTTGTACATGGAGCGGAGAGGTACTTGTACATGGAGCGGAGATGTACTTGTACATTGAGCGGAGAGGTACTTGTACATGGAGCAGAGATGTACTTGTACATGGAGCGGAGAGGTACTTGTACATGGAGCGGAGAGGTACTTGTACATGGAGCGGAGAGGTACTTGTACATGGAGCGGAGAGGTACTTGTACATTGAGCGGAGATGTACTTGTACATGGAGCGGAGAGGTACTTGTACATTGAGCGGAGAGGTACTTGTACATGGAGCGGAGAGGTACTTGTACATGGAGCGGAGAGGTACTTGTACATGGAGCGGAGAGGTACTTGTACATGGAGCGGAGAGGTACTTGTACATTGAGCGGAGATGTACTTGTACATGGAGCGGAGATGTACTTGTACATGGATCAGAGAGGTACTTGTACATGAGAGCGGAGAGGTACTGTCGACACTTGTACATTGAGCGTAGAGGTACTGTCGACACTTGTACATTGAGCGGAGAGGTACTTGTACATGGAGCGGAGAGGTACTGTCGACACTTGTACATTGAGCGGAGAGGTACTTGTACATTGAGCGGAGAGGTACTTGTACATGGAGCGCAGAGGTACTTGTACATTGAGCGGAGAGGTACTTGTACATGGAGCGGAGAGGTACTTGTACATGAGAGCGGAGAGGTACTTGTACATGGAGCGGAGAGGTACTGTCGACACTTGTACATTCAGCGGAGAGGTACTTGTACATGGAGCGGAGAGGTACTGTCGATACTTGACATTGAGCGGAGAGGTACTTGTACATGGAGCGGAGAGGTATTTGTACATTGAGCGGAGAGGTACTTGTACATTGAGCGGAGAGGTACTGTCGACACTTGTACATTCAGCGGAGAGCTACTTGTACATGGAGCGGAGAGGTATTTGTACATTGAGCGGAGAGGTACTTGTACATGGAGCGGAGAGGTACTTGTACATAGAGCGGAGAGGTACTTATACATGGAGCGGAGAGGTATTTGTACATTGAGCGGAGAGGTACTTGTACATGGAGCGGAGAGGTACTTGTACATGAGAGCGGAGAGGTATTTGTACATGGAGCGGAAAGGTACTGTCGACACTTGTACATTGAGCGGAGAGCTACTTGTACATGGAGCGGAGAGGTACTTGTACATGAGAGCGGAGAGGTACTTGTACATGGAGCGGATAGGTATTTGTACATGGAGCGGAGAGGTACTGTCGACACTTGACATTGAGCGGAGAGGTACTTGTACATGGAGCGGAGAGGTACTTGTACATGAGAGCGGAGAGGTATTTGTACATGGAGCGGAGAGGTACTGTCGACACTTGACATTGGACGGAGAGGTACTTGTACATGGAGCGGAGAGGTACTTGTACATGGAGCGGAGAGGTACTTGTACATGGACCGGAGAGGTACTTGTACATGGAGCGGAGAGGTACTTGTACATGGAGCGGAGATGTACTTGTACATTGAGCGGAGAGGTACTTGTACATGGAGCAGAGATGTACTTGTACATGGAGCGGAGATGTACTTGTACATTGAGCGGAGAGGTACTTGTACATGGAGCGGAGAGGTACTTGTACATGGAGCGGAGATGTACTTGTACATGGAGCGGAGAGGTACTTGTACATGGAGCGGAGATGTACTTGTACATTGAGCGGAGAGGTACTTGTACATGGAGCAGAGATGTACTTGTACATGGAGCGGAGAGGTACTTGTACATGGAGCGGAGAGGTACTTGTACATGGAGCGGAGAGGTACTTGTACATGGAGCGGAGAGGTACTTGTACATTGAGCGGAGATGTACTTGTACATGGAGCGGAGAGGTACTTGTACATTGAGCGGAGAGGTACTTGTACATGGAGCGGAGAGGTACTTGTACATGGAGCGGAGAGGTACTTGTACATGGAGCGGAGAGGTACTTGTACATGGAGCGGAGAGGTACTTGTACATTGAGCGGAGATGTACTTGTACATGGAGCGGAGATGTACTTGTACATGGATCGGAGAGGTACTTGTACATGAGAGCGGAGAGGTACTGTCGACACTTGTACATTGAGCGTAGAGGTACTGTCGACACTTGTACATTGAGCGGAGAGGTACTTGTACATGGAGCGGAGAGGTACTGTCGACACTTGTACATTGAGCGGAGAGGTACTTGTACATTGAGCGGAGAGGTACTTGTACATGGAGCGCAGAGGTACTTGTACATTGAGCGGAGAGGTACTTGTACATGGAGCGGAGAGGTACTTGTACATGAGAGCGGAGAGGTACTTGTACATGGAGCGGAGAGGTACTGTCGACACTTGTACATTCAGCGGAGAGGTACTTGTACATGGAGCGGAGAGGTACTGTCGATACTTGACATTGAGCGGAGAGGTACTTGTACATGGAGCGGAGAGGTATTTGTACATTGAGCGGAGAGGTACTTGTACATTGAGCGGAGAGGTACTGTCGACACTTGTACATTCAGCGGAGAGCTACTTGTACATGGAGCGGAGAGGTATTTGTACATTGAGCGGAGAGGTACTTGTACATGGAGCGGAGAGGTACTTGTACATATAGCGGAGAGGTACTTATACATGGAGCGGAGAGGTATTTGTACATTGAGCGGAGAGGTACTTGTACATGGAGCGGAGAGGTACTTGTACATGAGAGCGGAGAGGTATTTGTACATGGAGCGGAAAGGTACTGTCGACACTTGTACATTGAGCGGAGAGCTACTTGTACATGGAGCGGAGAGGTACTTGTACATGAGAGCGGAGAGGTACTTGTACATGGAGCGGAGAGGTATTTGTACATGGAGCGGAGAGGTACTGTCGACACTTGACATTGAGCGGAGAGGTACTTGTACATGGAGCGGAGAGGTACTTGTACATGAGAGCGGAGAGGTATTTGTACATGGAGCGGAGAGGTACTGTCGACACTTGACATTGAGCGGAGAGGTACTTGTACATGGAGCGGAGAGGTACTTGTACATGGAGCGGAGAGGTACTTGTACATGGACCGGAGAGGTACTTGTACATGGAGCGGAGAGGTACTTGTACATGGAGCGGAGATGTACTTGTACATTGAGCGGAGAGGTACTTGTACATGGAGCAGAGATGTACTTGTACATGGAGCGGAGATGTACTTGTACATTGAGCGGAGAGGTACTTGTACATGGAGCGGAGAGGTACTTGTACATGGAGCGGAGATGTACTTGTACATGGAGCGGAGATGTACTTGTACATTGAGCGGAGAGGTACTTGTACATGGAGCAGAGATGTACTTGTACATGGAGCGGAGAGGTACTTGTACATGGAGCGGAGAGGTACTTGTACATGGAGCGGAGAGGTACTTGTACATGGAGCGGAGAGGTACTTGTACATTGAGCGGAGAGGTACTTGTACATGGAGCGGAGAGGTACTTGTACATTGAGCGGAGAGGTACTTGTACATGGAGCGGAGAGGTACTTGTACATGGAGCGGAGAGGTACTTGTACATGGAGCGGAGAGGTACTTGTACATGGAGCGGAGAGGTACTTGTACATGGAGCGGAGAGGTACTTGTACATTGAGCGGAGATGTACTTGTACATGGAGCGGAGATGTACTTGTACATGGATCGGAGAGGTACTTGTACATGAGAGCGGAGAGGTACTGTCGACACTTGTACATTGAGCGTAGAGGTACTGTCGACACTTGTACATTGAGCGGAGAGGTACTTGTACATGGAGCGGAGAGGTACTGTCGACACTTGTACATTGAGCGGAGAGGTACTTGTACATTGAGCGGAGAGGTACTTGTACATGGAGCGCAGAGGTACTTGTACATTGAGCGGAGAGGTACTTGTACATGGAGCGGAGAGGTACTTGTACATGAGAGCGGAGAGGTACTTGTACATGGAGCGGAGAGGTACTTGTACATTGAGCGGAGAGGTACTGTCGACACTTGTACATTCAGCGGAGAGGTACTTGTACATGGAGCGGAGAGGTACTGTCGATACTTGACATTGAGCGGAGAGGTACTTGTACATGGAGCGGAGAGGTATTTGTACATTGAGCGGAGAGGTACTTGTACATTGAGCGGAGAGGTACTGTCGACACTTGTACATTCAGCGGAGAGCTACTTGTACATGGAGCGGAGAGGTATTTGTACATTGAGCGGAGAGGTACTTGTACATGGAGCGGAGAGGTACTTGTACATAGAGCGGAGAGGTACTTATACATGGAGCGGAGAGGTATTTGTACATTGAGCGGAGAGGTACTTGTACATGGAGCGGAGAGGTACTTGTACATGAGAGCGGAGAGGTATTTGTACATGGAGCGGAAAGGTACTGTCGACACTTGTACATTGAGCGGAGAGCTACTTGTACATGGAGCGGAGAGGTACTTGTACATGAGAGCGGAGAGGTACTTGTACATGGAGCGGAGAGGTATTTGTACATGGAGCGGAGAGGTACTGTCGACACTTGACATTGAGCGGAGAGGTACTTGTACATGGAGCGGAGAGGTACTTGTACATGAGAGCGGAGAGGTATTTGTACATGGAGCGGAGAGGTACTGTCGACACTTGACATTGAGCGGAGAGGTACTTGTACATGGAGCGGAGAGGTACTTGTACATGGAGCGGAGAGGTACTTGTACATGGACCGGAGAGGTACTTGTACATGGAGCGGAGAGGTACTTGTACATGGAGCGGAGAGGTACTTGTACATTGAGCGGAGAGGTACTGGTACATGGAGCGGAGATGTACTTGTACATTGAGCGGAGAGGTACTTGTACATGGAGCGGAGAGGTACTTGTACATTGAGCGGAGAGGTACTTGTACATTGAGCGGAGACGTACTTGTACATTGAGCGGAGATGTACTTGTACATTGAGCGGAGATGTACTTGTACATTGAGCGGAGAGGTACTGGTACATGGAGCGGAGAGGTACTTGTACATGGAGCGGAGAGGTATTTGTACATGGAGCGGAGAGGTATTTGTACATGGAGCGGAGAGGTACTTGTACATTGAGCGGAGAGGTACTTGTACATGGAGCGGAGAGGTACTTGTACATGGAGCGGAGAGGTACTTGTACATGTAGCGGAGAGGTGCTTGTACATGGAGCGGAGAGGTACTTGTACATGGAGCGGAGAGGTATTTGTACATGGAGCGGAGAGGTACTTGTACATGGAGCGGAGAGGTACTTGTACATTCAGCGGAGAGGTACTTGTACATTGAGCGGAGAGGTACTTGTAGATGGAGCGGAGAGGTACTGTCGACACTTGTACATTGAGCGGAGAGGTACTTGTACATGGAGCGGAGAGGTACTTGTACATGGAGCGGAGAGGTACTGTCGACACTTGTACATTGAGCGGAGAGGTACTTGTACATGGAGCGGAGAGGTACTTGTACATGGAGCGGAGATGTACTTGTACAGGGAGCGGAGAGGTACTTGTACATTGAGCGGAGAGGTACTTGTACATGGAGCGGAGAGGTACTTGTACATGGAGCGGAGAGGTACTTGTACATGGAGCGGAGAGGTACTTGTACATTGAGCGGAGAGGTACTTGTACATTGAGCGGAGAGGTACTTGTACATGGAGCGGAGAGGTACTTGTACATGGAGCGGAGAGGTACTTGTACATTGAGCGGAGAGGTACTTGTACATGGAGCGGAGAGGTACTTGTACATGGAGCGGAGAGGTACTTGTACATGGAGCGGAGAGGTACTTGTACATGGAGCGGAGAGGTACTTGTACATTGAGCGGAGATGTACTTGTACATGGAGCGGAGATGTACTTGTACATGGATCGGAGAGGTACTTGTACATGAGAGCGGAGAGGTACTGTCGACACTTGTACATTGAGCGTAGAGGTACTGTCGACACTTGTACATTGAGCGGAGAGGTACTTGTACATGGAGCGGAGAGGTACTGTCGACACTTGACATTGGACGGAGAGGTACTTGTACATGGAGCGGAGAGGTACTTGTACATGGAGCGGAGAGGTACTTGTACATGGACCGGAGAGGTACTTGTACATGGAGCGGAGAGGTACTTGTACATGGAGCGGAGATGTACTTGTACATTGAGCGGAGAGGTACTTGTACATGGAGCAGAGATGTACTTGTACATGGAGCGGAGATGTACTTGTACATTGAGCGGAGAGGTACTTGTACATGGAGCGGAGAGGTACTTGTACATTGAGCGGAGAGGTACTTGTACATGGAGCGGAGAGGTACTTGTACATGGAGCGGAGAGGTACTTGTACATGTAGCGGAGAGGTGCTTGTACATGGAGCGGAGAGGTACTTGTACATGGAGCGGAGAGGTATTTGTACATGGAGCGGAGAGGTACTTGTACATGGAGCGGAGAGGTACTTGTACATTCAGCGGAGAGGTACTTGTACATTGAGCGGAGAGGTACTTGTAGATGGAGCGGAGAGGTACTGTCGACACTTGTACATTGAGCGGAGAGGTACTTGTACATGGAGCGGAGAGGTACTTGTACATGGAGCGGAGAGGTACTGTCGACACTTGTACATTGAGCGGAGAGGTACTTGTACATGGAGCGGAGAGGTACTTGTACATGGAGCGGAGATGTACTTGTACAGGGAGCGGAGAGGTACTTGTACATTGAGCGGAGAGGTACTTGTACATGGAGCGGAGAGGTACTTGTACATGGAGCGGAGAGGTACTTGTACATGGAGCGGAGAGGTACTTGTACATTGAGCGGAGAGGTACTTGTACATGGAGCGGAGAGGTACTTGTACATGGAGCGGAGAGGTACTTGTACATGGAGCGGAGAGGTACTTGTACATTGAGCGGAGAGGTACTTGTACATGGAGCGGAGAGGTACTTGTACATGGAGCGGAGAGGTACTTGTACATGGAGCGGAGAGGTACTTGTACATGGAGCGGAGAGGTACTTGTACATTGAGCGGAGATGTACTTGTACATGGATCGGAGAGGTACTTGTACATGAGAGCGGAGAGGTACTGTCGACACTTGTACATTGAGCGTAGAGGTACTGTCGACACTTGTACATTGAGTGGAGAGGTACTTGTACATGGAGCGGAGAGGTACTGTCGACACTTGTACATTGAGCGGAGAGGTACTTGTACATTGAGCGGAGAGGTACTTGTACATGGAGCGCAGAGGTACTTGTACATTGAGCGGAGAGGTACTTGTACATGGAGCGGAGAGGTACTTGTACATGAGAGCGGAGAGGTACTTGTACATGGAGCGGAGAGGTACTTGTACATTGAGCGGAGAGGTACTGTCGACACTTGTACATTCAGCGGAGAGGTACTTGTACATGGAGCGGAGAGGTACTGTCGATACTTGACATTGAGCGGAGAGGTACTTGTACATGGAGCGGAGAGGTACTTGTACATGGAGCGGAGAGGTACTTGTACATGGAGCGGAGAGGTACTTGTACATTGAGCGGAGAGGTACTTGTACATGGAGCGGAGAGGTACTTGTACATTGAGCGGAGAGGTACTTGTACATGGAGCGGAGAGGTACTTGTACATGGAGCGGAGAGGTACTTGTACATGGAGCGGAGAGGTACTTGTACATGGAGCGGAGAGGTACTTGTACATTGAGCGGAGATGTACTTGTACATGGAGCGGAGATGTACTTGTACATGGATCGGAGAGGTACTTGTACATGAGAGCGGAGAGGTACTGTCGACACTTGTACATTCAGCGGAGAGGTACTTGTACATTGAGCGTAGAGGTACTGTCGACACTTGTACATTGAGCGGAGAGGTACTTGTACATGGAGCGGAGAGGTACTGTCGACACTTGTACATTGAGCGGAGAGGTACTTGTACATTGAGCGGAGAGGTACTTGTACATGGAGCGCAGAGGTACTTGTACATTGAGCGGAGAGGTACTTGTACATGGAGCGGAGAGGTACTTGTACATGAGAGCGGAGAGGTACTTGTACATGGAGCGGAGAGGTACTTGTACATTGAGCGGAGAGGTACTGTCGACACTTGTACATTCAGCGGAGAGGTACTTGTACATGGAGCGGAGAGGTACTGTCGATACTTGACATTGAGCGGAGAGGTACTTGTACATGGAGCGGAGAGGTATTTGTACATTGAGCGGAGAGGTACTTGTACATTGAGCGGAGAGGTACTGTCGACACTTGTACATTCAGCGGAGAGCTACTTGTACATGGAGCGGAGAGGTATTTGTACATTGAGCGGAGAGGTACTTGTACATGGAGCGGAGAGGTACTTGTACATAGAGCGGAGAGGTACTTATACATGGAGCGGAGAGGTATTTGTACATTGAGCGGAGAGGTACTTGTACATGGAGCGGAGAGGTACTTGTACATGAGAGCGGAGAGGTATTTGTACATGGAGCGGAAAGGTACTGTCGACACTTGTACATTGAGCGGAGAGCTACTTGTACATGGAGCGGAGAGGTACTTGTACATGAGAGCGGAGAGGTACTTGTACATGGAGCGGAGAGGTATTTGTACATGGAGCGGAGAGGTACTGTCGACACTTGACATTGAGCGGAGAGGTACTTGTACATGGAGCGGAGAGGTACTTGTACATGAGAGCGGAGAGGTATTTGTACATGGAGCGGAGAGGTACTGTCGACACTTGACATTGGACGGAGAGGTACTTGTACATGGAGCGGAGAGGTACTTGTACATGGAGCGGAGAGGTACTTGTACATGGACCGGAGAGGTACTTGTACATGGAGCGGAGAGGTACTTGTACATGGAGCGGAGATGTACTTGTACATTGAGCGGAGAGGTACTTGTACATGGAGCAGAGATGTACTTGTACATGGAGCGGAGATGTACTTGTACATTGAGCGGAGAGGTACTTGTACATGGAGCGGAGAGGTACTTGTACATGGAGCGGAGATGTACTTGTACATGGAGCGGAGAGGTACTTGTACATGGAGCGGAGATGTACTTGTACATTGAGCGGAGAGGTACTTGTACATGGAGCAGAGATGTACTTGTACATGGAGCGGAGAGGTACTTGTACATGGAGCGGAGAGGTACTTGTACATGGAGCGGAGAGGTACTTGTACATGGAGCGGAGAGGTACTTGTACATTGAGCGGAGATGTACTTGTACATGGAGCGGAGAGGTACTTGTACATTGAGCGGAGAGGTACTTGTACATGGAGCGGAGAGGTACTTGTACATGGAGCGGAGAGGTACTTGTACATGGAGCGGAGAGGTACTTGTACATGGAGCGGAGAGGTACTTGTACATTGAGCGGAGATGTACTTGTACATGGAGCGGAGATGTACTTGTACATGGATCGGAGAGGTACTTGTACATGAGAGCGGAGAGGTACTGTCGACACTTGTACATTGAGCGTAGAGGTACTGTCGACACTTGTACATTGAGCGGAGAGGTACTTGTACATGGAGCGGAGAGGTACTGTCGACACTTGTACATTGAGCGGAGAGGTACTTGTACATTGAGCGGAGAGGTACTTGTACATGGAGCGCAGAGGTACTTGTACATTGAGCGGAGAGGTACTTGTACATGGAGCGGAGAGGTACTTGTACATGAGAGCGGAGAGGTACTTGTACATGGAGCGGAGAGGTACTGTCGACACTTGTACATTCAGCGGAGAGGTACTTGTACATGGAGCGGAGAGGTACTGTCGATACTTGACATTGAGCGGAGAGGTACTTGTACATGGAGCGGAGAGGTATTTGTACATTGAGCGGAGAGGTACTTGTACATTGAGCGGAGAGGTACTGTCGACACTTGTACATTCAGCGGAGAGCTACTTGTACATGGAGCGGAGAGGTATTTGTACATTGAGCGGAGAGGTACTTGTACATGGAGCGGAGAGGTACTTGTACATAGAGCGGAGACGTACTTATACATGGAGCGGAGAGGTATTTGTACATTGAGCGGAGAGGTACTTGTACATGGAGCGGAGAGGTACTTGTACATGAGAGCGGAGAGGTATTTGTACATGGAGCGGAAAGGTACTGTCGACACTTGTACATTGAGCGGAGAGCTACTTGTACATGGAGCGGAGAGGTACTTGTACATGAGAGCGGAGAGGTACTTGTACATGGAGCGGAGAGGTATTTGTACATGGAGCGGAGAGGTACTGTCGACACTTGACATTGAGCGGAGAGGTACTTGTACATGGAGCGGAGAGGTACTTGTACATGAGAGCGGAGAGGTATTTGTACATGGAGCGGAGAGGTACTGTCGACACTTGACATTGAGCGGAGAGGTACTTGTACATGGAGCGGAGAGGTACTTGTACATGGAGCGGAGAGGTACTTGTACATGGACCGGAGAGGTACTTGTACATGGAGCGGAGAGGTACTTGTACATGGAGCGGAGATGTACTTGTACATTGAGCGGAGAGGTACTTGTACATGGAGCAGAGATGTACTTGTACATGGAGCGGAGATGTACTTGTACATTGAGCGGAGAGGTACTTGTACATGGAGCGGAGAGGTACTTGTACATGGAGCGGAGATGTACTTGTACATGGAGCGGAGATGTACTTGTACATTGAGCGGAGAGGTACTTGTACATGGAGCAGAGATGTACTTGTACATGGAGCGGAGAGGTACTTGTACATGGAGCGGAGAGGTACTTGTACATGGAGCGGAGAGGTACTTGTACATGGAGCGGAGAGGTACTTGTACATTGAGCGGAGAGGTACTTGTACATGGAGCGGAGAGGTACTTGTACATTGAGCGGAGAGGTACTTGTACATGGAGCGGAGAGGTACTTGTACATGGAGCGGAGAGGTACTTGTACATGGAGCGGAGAGGTACTTGTACATGGAGCGGAGAGGTACTTGTACATGGAGCGGAGAGGTACTTGTACATTGAGCGGAGATGTACTTGTACATGGAGCGGAGATGTACTTGTACATGGATCGGAGAGGTACTTGTACATGAGAGCGGAGAGGTACTGTCGACACTTGTACATTGAGCGTAGAGGTACTGTCGACACTTGTACATTGAGCGGAGAGGTACTTGTACATGGAGCGGAGAGGTACTGTCGACACTTGTACATTGAGCGGAGAGGTACTTGTACATTGAGCGGAGAGGTACTTGTACATGGAGCGCAGAGGTACTTGTACATTGAGCGGAGAGGTACTTGTACATGGAGCGGAGAGGTACTTGTACATGAGAGCGGAGAGGTACTTGTACATGGAGCGGAGAGGTACTTGTACATTGAGCGGAGAGGTACTGTCGACACTTGTACATTCAGCGGAGAGGTACTTGTACATGGAGCGGAGAGGTACTGTCGATACTTGACATTGAGCGGAGAGGTACTTGTACATGGAGCGGAGAGGTATTTGTACATTGAGCGGAGAGGTACTTGTACATTGAGCGGAGAGGTACTGTCGACACTTGTACATTCAGCGGAGAGCTACTTGTACATGGAGCGGAGAGGTATTTGTACATTGAGCGGAGAGGTACTTGTACATGGAGCGGAGAGGTACTTGTACATAGAGCGGAGAGGTACTTATACATGGAGCGGAGAGGTATTTGTACATTGAGCGGAGAGGTACTTGTACATGGAGCGGAGAGGTACTTGTACATGAGAGCGGAGAGGTATTTGTACATGGAGCGGAAAGGTACTGTCGACACTTGTACATTGAGCGGAGAGCTACTTGTACATGGAGCGGAGAGGTACTTGTACATGAGAGCGGAGAGGTACTTGTACATGGAGCGGAGAGGTATTTGTACATGGAGCGGAGAGGTACTGTCGACACTTGACATTGAGCGGAGAGGTACTTGTACATGGAGCGGAGAGGTACTTGTACATGAGAGCGGAGAGGTATTTGTACATGGAGCGGAGAGGTACTGTCGACACTTGACATTGAGCGGAGAGGTACTTGTACATGGAGCGGAGAGGTACTTGTACATGGAGCGGAGAGGTACTTGTACATGGACCGGAGAGGTACTTGTACATGGAGCGGAGAGGTACTTGTACATGGAGCGGAGAGGTACTTGTACATTGAGCGGAGAGGTACTGGTACATGGAGCGGAGATGTACTTGTACATTGAGCGGAGAGGTACTTGTACATGGAGCGGAGAGGTACTTGTACATTGAGCGGAGAGGTACTTGTACATTGAGCGGAGACGTACTTGTACATTGAGCGGAGATGTACTTGTACATTGAGCGGAGATGTACTTGTACATTGAGCGGAGAGGTACTGGTACATGGAGCGGAGAGGTACTTGTACATGGAGCGGAGAGGTATTTGTACATGGAGCGGAGAGGTATTTGTACATGGAGCGGAGAGGTACTTGTACATTGAGCGGAGAGGTACTTGTACATGGAGCGGAGAGGTACTTGTACATGGAGCGGAGAGGTACTTGTACATGTAGCGGAGAGGTGCTTGTACATGGAGCGGAGAGGTACTTGTACATGGAGCGGAGAGGTATTTGTACATGGAGCGGAGAGGTACTTGTACATGGAGCGGAGAGGTACTTGTACATTCAGCGGAGAGGTACTTGTACATTGAGCGGAGAGGTACTTGTAGATGGAGCGGAGAGGTACTGTCGACACTTGTACATTGAGCGGAGAGGTACTTGTACATGGAGCGGAGAGGTACTTGTACATGGAGCGGAGAGGTACTGTCGACACTTGTACATTGAGCGGAGAGGTACTTGTACATGGAGCGGAGAGGTACTTGTACATGGAGCGGAGATGTACTTGTACAGGGAGCGGAGAGGTACTTGTACATTGAGCGGAGAGGTACTTGTACATGGAGCGGAGAGGTACTTGTACATGGAGCGGAGAGGTACTTGTACATGGAGCGGAGAGGTACTTGTACATTGAGCGGAGAGGTACTTGTACATGGAGCGGAGAGGTACTTGTACATGGAGCGGAGAGGTACTTGTACATGGAGCGGAGAGGTACTTGTACATTGAGCGGAGAGGTACTTGTACATGGAGCGGAGAGGTACTTGTACATGGAGCGGAGAGGTACTTGTACATGGAGCGGAGAGGTACTTGTACATGGAGCGGAGAGGTACTTGTACATTGAGCGGAGATGTACTTGTACATGGAGCGGAGATGTACTTGTACATGGATCGGAGAGGTACTTGTACATGAGAGCGGAGAGGTACTGTCGACACTTGTACATTGAGCGTAGAGGTACTGTCGACACTTGTACATTGAGCGGAGAGGTACTTGTACATGGAGCGGAGAGGTACTGTCGACACTTGTACATTGAGCGGAGAGGTACTTGTACATTGAGCGGAGAGGTACTTGTACATGGAGCGCAGAGGTACTTGTACATTGAGCGGAGAGGTACTTGTACATGGAGCGGAGAGGTACTTGTACATGAGAGCGGAGAGGTACTTGTACATGGAGCGGAGAGGTACTTGTACATTGAGCGGAGAGGTACTGTCGACACTTGTACATTCAGCGGAGAGGTACTTGTACATGGAGCGGAGAGGTACTGTCGATACTTGACATTGAGCGGAGAGGTACTTGTACATGGAGCGGAGAGGTACTTGTACATGGAGCGGAGAGGTACTTGTACATGGAGCGGAGAGGTACTTGTACATTGAGCGGAGAGGTACTTGTACATGGAGCGGAGAGGTACTTGTACATTGAGCGGAGAGGTACTTGTACATGGAGCGGAGAGGTACTTGTTCATGGAGCGGAGAGGTACTTGTACATGGAGCGGAGAGGTACTTGTACATGGAGCGGAGAGGTACTTGTACATTGAGCGGAGATGTACTTGTACATGGAGCGGAGATGTACTTGTACATGGATCGGAGAGGTACTTGTACATGAGAGCGGAGAGGTACTGTCGACACTTGTACATTCAGCGGAGAGGTACTTGTACATTGAGCGTAGAGGTACTGTCGACACTTGTACATTGAGCGGAGAGGTACTTGTACATGGAGCGGAGAGGTACTGTCGATACTTGACATTGAGCGGAGAGGTACTTGTACATGGAGCGGAGAGGTATTTGTACATTGAGCGGAGAGGTACTTGTACATTGAGCGGAGAGGTACTGTCGACACTTGTACATTCAGCGGAGAGCTACTTGTACATGGAGCGGAGAGGTATTTGTACATTGAGCGGAGAGGTACTTGTACATGGAGCGGAGAGGTACTTGTACATAGAGCGGAGAGGTACTTATACATGGAGCGGAGAGGTATTTGTACATTGAGCGGAGAGGTACTTGTACATGGAGCGGAGAGGTACTTGTACATGAGAGCGGAGAGGTATTTGTACATGGAGCGGAAAGGTACTGTCGACACTTGTACATTGAGCGGAGAGCTACTTGTACATGGAGCGGAGAGGTACTTGTACATGAGAGCGGAGAGGTACTTGTACATGGAGCGGAGAGGTATTTGTACATGGAGCGGAGAGGTACTGTCGACACTTGACATTGAGCGGAGAGGTACTTGTACATGGAGCGGAGAGGTACTTGTACATGAGAGCGGAGAGGTATTTGTACATGGAGCGGAGAGGTACTGTCGACACTTGACATTGAGCGGAGAGGTACTTGTACATGGAGCGGAGAGGTACTTGTACATGGAGCGGAGAGGTACTTGTACATGGACCGGAGAGGTACTTGTACATGGAGCGGAGAGGTACTTGTACATGGAGCGGAGAGGTACTTGTACATTGAGCGGAGAGGTACTGGTACATGGAGCGGAGATGTACTTGTACATTGAGCGGAGAGGTACTTGTACATGGAGCGGAGAGGTACTTGTACATTGAGCGGAGAGGTACTTGTACATTGAGCGGAGACGTACTTGTACATTGAGCGGAGATGTACTTGTACATTGAGCGGAGATGTACTTGTACATTGAGCGGAGAGGTACTGGTACATGGAGCGGAGAGGTACTTGTACATGGAGCGGAGAGGTATTTGTACATGGAGCGGAGAGGTATTTGTACATGGAGCGGAGAGGTACTTGTACATTGAGCGGAGAGGTACTTGTACATGGAGCGGAGAGGTACTTGTACATGGAGCGGAGAGGTACTTGTACATGTAGCGGAGAGGTGCTTGTACATGGAGCGGAGAGGTACTTGTACATGGAGCGGAGAGGTATTTGTACATGGAGCGGAGAGGTACTTGTACATGGAGCGGAGAGGTACTTGTACATTCAGCGGAGAGGTACTTGTACATTGAGCGGAGAGGTACTTGTAGATGGAGCGGAGAGGTACTGTCGACACTTGTACATTGAGCGGAGAGGTACTTGTACATGGAGCGGAGAGGTACTTGTACATGGAGCGGAGAGGTACTGTCGACACTTGTACATTGAGCGGAGAGGTACTTGTACATGGAGCGGAGAGGTACTTGTACATGGAGCGGAGATGTACTTGTACAGGGAGCGGAGAGGTACTTGTACATTGAGCGGAGAGGTACTTGTACATGGAGCGGAGAGGTACTTGTACATGGAGCGGAGAGGTACTTGTACATGGAGCGGAGAGGTACTTGTACATTGAGCGGAGAGGTACTTGTACATGGAGCGGAGAGGTACTTGTACATGGAGCGGAGAGGTACTTGTACATGGAGCGGAGAGGTACTTGTACATTGAGCGGAGAGGTACTTGTACATGGAGCGGAGAGGTACTTGTACATGGAGCGGAGAGGTACTTGTACATGGAGCGGAGAGGTACTTGTACATGGAGCGGAGAGGTACTTGTACATTGAGCGGAGATGTACTTGTACATGGAGCGGAGATGTACTTGTACATGGATCGGAGAGGTACTTGTACATGAGAGCGGAGAGGTACTGTCGACACTTGTACATTGAGCGTAGAGGTACTGTCGACACTTGTACATTGAGCGGAGAGGTACTTGTACATGGAGCGGAGAGGTACTGTCGACACTTGTACATTGAGCGGAGAGGTACTTGTACATTGAGCGGAGAGGTACTTGTACATGGAGCGCAGAGGTACTTGTACATTGAGCGGAGAGGTACTTGTACATGGAGCGGAGAGGTACTTGTACATGAGAGCGGAGAGGTACTTGTACATGGAGCGGAGAGGTACTTGTACATTGAGCGGAGAGGTACTGTCGACACTTGTACATTCAGCGGAGAGGTACTTGTACATGGAGCGGAGAGGTACTGTCGATACTTGACATTGAGCGGAGAGGTACTTGTACATGGAGCGGAGAGGTACTTGTACATGGAGCGGAGAGGTACTTGTACATGGAGCGGAGAGGTACTTGTACATTGAGCGGAGAGGTACTTGTACATGGAGCGGAGAGGTACTTGTACATTGAGCGGAGAGGTACTTGTACATGGAGCGGAGAGGTACTTGTTCATGGAGCGGAGAGGTACTTGTACATGGAGCGGAGAGGTACTTGTACATGGAGCGGAGAGGTACTTGTACATTGAGCGGAGATGTACTTGTACATGGAGCGGAGATGTACTTGTACATGGATCGGAGAGGTACTTGTACATGAGAGCGGAGAGGTACTGTCGACACTTGTACATTCAGCGGAGAGGTACTTGTACATTGAGCGTAGAGGTACTGTCGACACTTGTACATTGAGCGGAGAGGTACTTGTACATGGAGCGGAGAGGTACTGTCGATACTTGACATTGAGCGGAGAGGTACTTGTACATGGAGCGGAGAGGTATTTGTACATTGAGCGGAGAGGTACTTGTACATTGAGCGGAGAGGTACTGTCGACACTTGTACATTCAGCGGAGAGCTACTTGTACATGGAGCGGAGAGGTATTTGTACATTGAGCGGAGAGGTACTTGTACATGGAGCGGAGAGGTACTTGTACATAGAGCGGAGAGGTACTTATACATGGAGCGGAGAGGTATTTGTACATTGAGCGGAGAGGTACTTGTACATGGAGCGGAGAGGTACTTGTACATGAGAGCGGAGAGGTATTTGTACATGGAGCGGAAAGGTACTGTCGACACTTGTACATTGAGCGGAGAGCTACTTGTACATGGAGCGGAGAGGTACTTGTACATGAGAGCGGAGAGGTACTTGTACATGGAGCGGAGAGGTATTTGTACATGGAGCGGAGAGGTACTGTCGACACTTGACATTGAGCGGAGAGGTACTTGTACATGGAGCGGAGAGGTACTTGTACATGAGAGCGGAGAGGTATTTGTACATGGAGCGGAGAGGTACTGTCGACACTTGACATTGAGCGGAGAGGTACTTGTACATGGAGCGGAGAGGTACTTGTACATGGAGCGGAGAGGTACTTGTACATGGACCGGAGAGGTACTTGTACATGGAGCGGAGAGGTACTTGTACATGGAGCGGAGAGGTACTTGTACATTGAGCGGAGAGGTACTGGTACATGGAGCGGAGATGTACTTGTACATTGAGCGGAGAGGTACTTGTACATGGAGCGGAGAGGTACTTGTACATTGAGCGGAGAGGTACTTGTACATTGAGCGGAGACGTACTTGTACATTGAGCGGAGATGTACTTGTACATTGAGCGGAGATGTACTTGTACATTGAGCGGAGAGGTACTGGTACATGGAGCGGAGAGGTACTTGTACATGGAGCGGAGAGGTATTTGTACATGGAGCGGAGAGGTATTTGTACATGGAGCGGAGAGGTACTTGTACATTGAGCGGAGAGGTACTTGTACATGGAGCGGAGAGGTACTTGTACATGGAGCGGAGAGGTACTTGTACATGTAGCGGAGAGGTGCTTGTACATGGAGCGGAGAGGTACTTGTACATGGAGCGGAGAGGTATTTGTACATGGAGCGGAGAGGTACTTGTACATGGAGCGGAGAGGTACTTGTACATTCAGCGGAGAGGTACTTGTACATTGAGCGGAGAGGTACTTGTAGATGGAGCGGAGAGGTACTGTCGACACTTGTACATTGAGCGGAGAGGTACTTGTACATGGAGCGGAGAGGTACTTGTACATGGAGCGGAGAGGTACTGTCGACACTTGTACATTGAGCGGAGAGGTACTTGTACATGGAGCGGAGAGGTACTTGTACATGGAGCGGAGATGTACTTGTACAGGGAGCGGAGAGGTACTTGTACATTGAGCGGAGAGGTACTTGTACATGGAGCGGAGAGGTACTTGTACATGGAGCGGAGAGGTACTTGTACATGGAGCGGAGAGGTACTTGTACATTGAGCGGAGAGGTACTTGTACATGGAGCGGAGAGGTACTTGTACATGGAGCGGAGAGGTACTTGTACATGGAGCGGAGAGGTACTTGTACATTGAGCGGAGAGGTACTTGTACATGGAGCGGAGAGGTACTTGTACATGGAGCGGAGAGGTACTTGTACATGGAGCGGAGAGGTACTTGTACATGGAGCGGAGAGGTACTTGTACATTGAGCGGAGATGTACTTGTACATGGAGCGGAGATGTACTTGTACATGGATCGGAGAGGTACTTGTACATGAGAGCGGAGAGGTACTGTCGACACTTGTACATTGAGCGTAGAGGTACTGTCGACACTTGTACATTGAGCGGAGAGGTACTTGTACATGGAGCGGAGAGGTACTGTCGACACTTGTACATTGAGCGGAGAGGTACTTGTACATTGAGCGGAGAGGTACTTGTACATGGAGCGCAGAGGTACTTGTACATTGAGCGGAGAGGTACTTGTACATGGAGCGGAGAGGTACTTGTACATGAGAGCGGAGAGGTACTTGTACATGGAGCGGAGAGGTACTTGTACATTGAGCGGAGAGGTACTGTCGACACTTGTACATTCAGCGGAGAGGTACTTGTACATGGAGCGGAGAGGTACTGTCGATACTTGACATTGAGCGGAGAGGTACTTGTACATGGAGCGGAGAGGTACTTGTACATGGAGCGGAGAGGTACTTGTACATGGAGCGGAGAGGTACTTGTACATTGAGCGGAGAGGTACTTGTACATGGAGCGGAGAGGTACTTGTACATTGAGCGGAGAGGTACTTGTACATGGAGCGGAGAGGTACTTGTTCATGGAGCGGAGAGGTACTTGTACATGGAGCGGAGAGGTACTTGTACATGGAGCGGAGAGGTACTTGTACATTGAGCGGAGATGTACTTGTACATGGAGCGGAGATGTACTTGTACATGGATCGGAGAGGTACTTGTACATGAGAGCGGAGAGGTACTGTCGACACTTGTACATTCAGCGGAGAGGTACTTGTACATTGAGCGTAGAGGTACTGTCGACACTTGTACATTGAGCGGAGAGGTACTTGTACATGGAGCGGAGAGGTACTGTCGATACTTGACATTGAGCGGAGAGGTACTTGTACATGGAGCGGAGAGGTATTTGTACATTGAGCGGAGAGGTACTTGTACATTGAGCGGAGAGGTACTGTCGACACTTGTACATTCAGCGGAGAGCTACTTGTACATGGAGCGGAGAGGTATTTGTACATTGAGCGGAGAGGTACTTGTACATGGAGCGGAGAGGTACTTGTACATAGAGCGGAGAGGTACTTATACATGGAGCGGAGAGGTATTTGTACATTGAGCGGAGAGGTACTTGTACATGGAGCGGAGAGGTACTTGTACATGAGAGCGGAGAGGTATTTGTACATGGAGCGGAAAGGTACTGTCGACACTTGTACATTGAGCGGAGAGCTACTTGTACATGGAGCGGAGAGGTACTTGTACATGAGAGCGGAGAGGTACTTGTACATGGAGCGGAGAGGTATTTGTACATGGAGCGGAGAGGTACTGTCGACACTTGACATTGAGCGGAGAGGTACTTGTACATGGAGCGGAGAGGTACTTGTACATGAGAGCGGAGAGGTATTTGTACATGGAGCGGAGAGGTACTGTCGACACTTGACATTGAGCGGAGAGGTACTTGTACATGGAGCGGAGAGGTACTTGTACATGGAGCGGAGAGGTACTTGTACATGGACCGGAGAGGTACTTGTACATGGAGCGGAGAGGTACTTGTACATGGAGCGGAGAGGTACTTGTACATTGAGCGGAGAGGTACTGGTACATGGAGCGGAGATGTACTTGTACATTGAGCGGAGAGGTACTTGTACATGGAGCGGAGAGGTACTTGTACATTGAGCGGAGAGGTACTTGTACATTGAGCGGAGACGTACTTGTACATTGAGCGGAGATGTACTTGTACATTGAGCGGAGATGTACTTGTACATTGAGCGGAGAGGTACTGGTACATGGAGCGGAGAGGTACTTGTACATGGAGCGGAGAGGTATTTGTACATGGAGCGGAGAGGTATTTGTACATGGAGCGGAGAGGTACTTGTACATTGAGCGGAGAGGTACTTGTACATGGAGCGGAGAGGTACTTGTACATGGAGCGGAGAGGTACTTGTACATGTAGCGGAGAGGTGCTTGTACATGGAGCGGAGAGGTACTTGTACATGGAGCGGAGAGGTATTTGTACATGGAGCGGAGAGGTACTTGTACATGGAGCGGAGAGGTACTTGTACATTCAGCGGAGAGGTACTTGTACATTGAGCGGAGAGGTACTTGTAGATGGAGCGGAGAGGTACTGTCGACACTTGTACATTGAGCGGAGAGGTACTTGTACATGGAGCGGAGAGGTACTTGTACATGGAGCGGAGAGGTACTGTCGACACTTGTACATTGAGCGGAGAGGTACTTGTACATGGAGCGGAGAGGTACTTGTACATGGAGCGGAGATGTACTTGTACAGGGAGCGGAGAGGTACTTGTACATTGAGCGGAGAGGTACTTGTACATGGAGCGGAGAGGTACTTGTACATGGAGCGGAGAGGTACTTGTACATGGAGCGGAGAGGTACTTGTACATTGAGCGGAGAGGTACTTGTACATGGAGCGGAGAGGTACTTGTACATGGAGCGGAGAGGTACTTGTACATGGAGCGGAGAGGTACTTGTACATTGAGCGGAGAGGTACTTGTACATGGAGCGGAGAGGTACTTGTACATGGAGCGGAGAGGTACTTGTACATGGAGCGGAGAGGTACTTGTACATGGAGCGGAGAGGTACTTGTACATTGAGCGGAGATGTACTTGTACATGGAGCGGAGATGTACTTGTACATGGATCGGAGAGGTACTTGTACATGAGAGCGGAGAGGTACTGTCGACACTTGTACATTGAGCGTAGAGGTACTGTCGACACTTGTACATTGAGCGGAGAGGTACTTGTACATGGAGCGGAGAGGTACTGTCGACACTTGTACATTGAGCGGAGAGGTACTTGTACATTGAGCGGAGAGGTACTTGTACATGGAGCGCAGAGGTACTTGTACATTGAGCGGAGAGGTACTTGTACATGGAGCGGAGAGGTACTTGTACATGAGAGCGGAGAGGTACTTGTACATGGAGCGGAGAGGTACTTGTACATTGAGCGGAGAGGTACTGTCGACACTTGTACATTCAGCGGAGAGGTACTTGTACATGGAGCGGAGAGGTACTGTCGATACTTGACATTGAGCGGAGAGGTACTTGTACATGGAGCGGAGAGGTACTTGTACATGGAGCGGAGAGGTACTTGTACATGGAGCGGAGAGGTACTTGTACATTGAGCGGAGAGGTACTTGTACATGGAGCGGAGAGGTACTTGTACATTGAGCGGAGAGGTACTTGTACATGGAGCGGAGAGGTACTTGTTCATGGAGCGGAGAGGTACTTGTACATGGAGCGGAGAGGTACTTGTACATGGAGCGGAGAGGTACTTGTACATTGAGCGGAGATGTACTTGTACATGGAGCGGAGATGTACTTGTACATGGATCGGAGAGGTACTTGTACATGAGAGCGGAGAGGTACTGTCGACACTTGTACATTCAGCGGAGAGGTACTTGTACATTGAGCGTAGAGGTACTGTCGACACTTGTACATTGAGCGGAGAGGTACTTGTACATGGAGCGGAGAGGTACTGTCGACACTTGTACATTGAGCGGAGAGGTACTTGTACATTGAGCGGAGAGGTACTTGTACATGGAGCGCAGAGGTACTTGTACATTGAGCGGAGAGGTACTTGTACATGGAGCGGAGAGGTACTTGTACATGAGAGCGGAGAGGTACTTGTACATGGAGCGGAGAGGTACTTGTACATTGAGCGGAGAGGTACTGTCGACACTTGTACATTCAGCGGAGAGGTACTTGTACATGGAGCGGAGAGGTACTGTCGATACTTGACATTGAGCGGAGAGGTACTTGTACATGGAGCGGAGAGGTATTTGTACATTGAGCGGAGAGGTACTTGTACATTGAGCGGAGAGGTACTGTCGACACTTGTACATTCAGCGGAGAGCTACTTGTACATGGAGCGGAGAGGTATTTGTACATTGAGCGGAGAGGTACTTGTACATGGAGCGGAGAGGTACTTGTACATAGAGCGGAGAGGTACTTATACATGGAGCGGAGAGGTATTTGTACATTGAGCGGAGAGGTACTTGTACATGGAGCGGAGAGGTACTTGTACATGAGAGCGGAGAGGTATTTGTACATGGAGCGGAAAGGTACTGTCGACACTTGTACATTGAGCGGAGAGCTACTTGTACATGGAGCGGAGAGGTACTTGTACATGAGAGCGGAGAGGTACTTGTACATGGAGCGGAGAGGTATTTGTACATGGAGCGGAGAGGTACTGTCGACACTTGACATTGAGCGGAGAGGTACTTGTACATGGAGCGGAGAGGTACTTGTACATGAGAGCGGAGAGGTATTTGTACATGGAGCGGAGAGGTACTGTCGACACTTGACATTGAGCGGAGAGGTACTTGTACATGGAGCGGAGAGGTACTTGTACATGGAGCGGAGAGGTACTTGTACATGGACCGGAGAGGTACTTGTACATGGAGCGGAGAGGTACTTGTACATGGAGCAGAGATGTACTTGTACATGGAGCGGAGATGTACTTGTACATTGAGCGGAGAGGTACTTGTACATGGAGCGGAGAGGTACTTGTACATGGAGCGGAGATGTACTTGTACATGGAGCGGAGAGGTACTTGTACATGGAGCGGAGATGTACTTGTACATTGAGCGGAGAGGTACTTGTACATGGAGCAGAGATGTACTTGTACATGGAGCGGAGAGGTACTTGTACATGGAGCGGAGAGGTACTTGTACATGGAGCGGAGAGGTACTTGTACATGGAGCGGAGAGGTACTTGTACATTGAGCGGAGATGTACTTGTACATGGAGCGGAGAGGTACTTGTACATTGAGCGGAGAGGTACTTGTACATGGAGCGGAGAGGTACTTGTACATGGAGCGGAGAGGTACTTGTACATGGAGCGGAGAGGTACTTGTACATGGAGCGGAGAGGTACTTGTACATTGAGCGGAGATGTACTTGTACATGGAGCGGAGATGTACTTGTACATGGATCAGAGAGGTACTTGTACATGAGAGCGGAGAGGTACTGTCGACACTTGTACATTGAGCGTAGAGGTACTGTCGACACTTGTACATTGAGCGGAGAGGTACTTGTACATGGAGCGGAGAGGTACTGTCGACACTTGTACATTGAGCGGAGAGGTACTTGTACATTGAGCGGAGAGGTACTTGTACATGGAGCGCAGAGGTACTTGTACATTGAGCGGAGAGGTACTTGTACATGGAGCGGAGAGGTACTTGTACATGAGAGCGGAGAGGTACTTGTACATGGAGCGGAGAGGTACTGTCGACACTTGTACATTCAGCGGAGAGGTACTTGTACATGGAGCGGAGAGGTACTGTCGATACTTGACATTGAGCGGAGAGGTACTTGTACATGGAGCGGAGAGGTATTTGTACATTGAGCGGAGAGGTACTTGTACATTGAGCGGAGAGGTACTGTCGACACTTGTACATTCAGCGGAGAGCTACTTGTACATGGAGCGGAGAGGTATTTGTACATTGAGCGGAGAGGTACTTGTACATGGAGCGGAGAGGTACTTGTACATAGAGCGGAGAGGTACTTATACATGGAGCGGAGAGGTATTTGTACATTGAGCGGAGAGGTACTTGTACATGGAGCGGAGAGGTACTTGTACATGAGAGCGGAGAGGTATTTGTACATGGAGCGGAAAGGTACTGTCGACACTTGTACATTGAGCGGAGAGCTACTTGTACATGGAGCGGAGAGGTACTTGTACATGAGAGCGGAGAGGTACTTGTACATGGAGCGGAGAGGTATTTGTACATGGAGCGGAGAGGTACTGTCGACACTTGACATTGAGCGGAGAGGTACTTGTACATGGAGCGGAGAGGTACTTGTACATGAGAGCGGAGAGGTATTTGTACATGGAGCGGAGAGGTACTGTCGACACTTGACATTGAGCGGAGAGGTACTTGTACATGGAGCGGAGAGGTACTTGTACATGGAGCGGAGAGGTACTTGTACATGGACCGGAGAGGTACTTGTACATGGAGCGGAGAGGTACTTGTACATGGAGCGGAGATGTACTTGTACATTGAGCGGAGAGGTACTTGTACATGGAGCAGAGATGTACTTGTACATGGAGCGGAGATGTACTTGTACATTGAGCGGAGAGGTACTTGTACATGGAGCGGAGAGGTACTTGTACATGGAGCGGAGATGTACTTGTACATGGAGCGGAGAGGTACTTGTACATGGAGCGGAGATGTACTTGTACATTGAGCGGAGAGGTACTTGTACATGGAGCAGAGATGTACTTGTACATGGAGCGGAGAGGTACTTGTACATGGAGCGGAGAGGTACTTGTACATGGAGCGGAGAGGTACTTGTACATGGAGCGGAGAGGTACTTGTACATTGAGCGGAGAGGTACTTGTACATGGAGCGGAGAGGTACTTGTACATTGAGCGGAGAGGTACTTGTACATGGAGCGGAGAGGTACTTGTACATGGAGCGGAGAGGTACTTGTACATGGAGCGGAGAGGTACTTGTACATGGAGCGGAGAGGTACTTGTACATTGAGCGGAGATGTACTTGTACATGGAGCGGAGATGTACTTGTACATGGATCGGAGAGGTACTTGTACATGAGAGCGGAGAGGTACTGTCGACACTTGTACATTGAGCGTAGAGGTACTGTCGACACTTGTACATTGAGCGGAGAGGTACTTGTACATGGAGCGGAGAGGTACTGTCGACACTTGTACATTGAGCGGAGAGGTACTTGTACATTGAGCGGAGAGGTACTTGTACATGGAGCGCAGAGGTACTTGTACATTGAGCGGAGAGGTACTTGTACATGGAGCGGAGAGGTACTTGTACATGAGAGCGGAGAGGTACTTGTACATGGAGCGGAGAGGTACTTGTACATTGAGCGGAGAGGTACTGTCGACACTTGTACATTCAGCGGAGAGGTACTTGTACATGGAGCGGAGAGGTACTGTCGATACTTGACATTGAGCGGAGAGGTACTTGTACATGGAGCGGAGAGGTATTTGTACATTGAGCGGAGAGGTACTTGTACATTGAGCGGAGAGGTACTGTCGACACTTGTACATTCAGCGGAGAGCTACTTGTACATGGAGCGGAGAGGTATTTGTACATTGAGCGGAGAGGTACTTGTACATGGAGCGGAGAGGTACTTGTACATAGAGCGGAGAGGTACTTATACATGGAGCGGAGAGGTATTTGTACATTGAGCGGAGAGGTACTTGTACATGGAGCGGAGAGGTACTTGTACATGAGAGCGGAGAGGTATTTGTACATGGAGCGGAAAGGTACTGTCGACACTTGTACATTGAGCGGAGAGCTACTTGTACATGGAGCGGAGAGGTACTTGTACATGAGAGCGGAGAGGTACTTGTACATGGAGCGGAGAGGTATTTGTACATGGAGCGGAGAGGTACTGTCGACACTTGACATTGAGCGGAGAGGTACTTGTACATGGAGCGGAGAGGTACTTGTACATGAGAGCGGAGAGGTATTTGTACATGGAGCGGAGAGGTACTGTCGACACTTGACATTGAGCGGAGAGGTACTTGTACATGGAGCGGAGAGGTACTTGTACATGGAGCGGAGAGGTACTTGTACATGGACCGGAGAGGTACTTGTACATGGAGCGGAGAGGTACTTGTACATGGAGCGGAGATGTACTTGTACATTGAGCGGAGAGGTACTTGTACATGGAGCAGAGATGTACTTGTACATGGAGCAGAGATGTACTTGTACATTGAGCGGTGAGGTACTTGTACATGGAGCGGAGAGGTACTTGTACATGGAGCGGAGATGTACTTGTACATGGAGCGGAGAGGTACTTGTACATGGAGCGGAGATGTACTTGTACATGGAGCGGAGAGGTACTTGTACATGGAGCGGAGATGTACTTGTACATTGAGCGGAGAGGTACTTGTACATGGAGCAGAGATGTACTTGTACATGGAGCGGAGAGGTACTTGTACATGGAGCGGAGAGGTACTTGTACATGGAGCGGAGAGGTACTTGTACATGGAGCGGAGAGGTACTTGTACATTGAGCGGAGATGTACTTGTACATGGAGCGGAGAGGTACTTGTACATTGAGCGGAGAGGTACTTGTACATGGAGCGGAGAGGTACTTGTACATGGAGCGGAGAGGTACTTGTACATGGAGCGGAGAGGTACTTGTACATGGAGCGGAGAGGTACTTGTACATTGAGCGGAGATGTACTTGTACATGGAGCGGAGATGTACTTGTACATGGATCAGAGAGGTACTTGTACATGAGAGCGGAGAGGTACTGTCGACACTTGTACATTGAGCGTAGAGGTACTGTCGACACTTGTACATTGAGCGGAGAGGTACTTGTACATGGAGCGGAGAGGTACTGTCGACACTTGTACATTGAGCGGAGAGGTACTTGTACATTGAGCGGAGAGGTACTTGTACATGGAGCGCAGAGGTACTTGTACATTGAGCGGAGAGGTACTTGTACATGGAGCGGAGAGGTACTTGTACATGAGAGCGGAGAGGTACTTGTACATGGAGCGGAGAGGTACTGTCGACACTTGTACATTCAGCGGAGAGGTACTTGTACATGGAGCGGAGAGGTACTGTCGATACTTGACATTGAGCGGAGAGGTACTTGTACATGGAGCGGAGAGGTATTTGTACATTGAGCGGAGAGGTACTTGTACATTGAGCGGAGAGGTACTGTCGACACTTGTACATTCAGCGGAGAGCTACTTGTACATGGAGCGGAGAGGTATTTGTACATTGAGCGGAGAGGTACTTGTACATGGAGCGGAGAGGTACTTGTACATAGAGCGGAGAGGTACTTATACATGGAGCGGAGAGGTATTTGTACATTGAGCGGAGAGGTACTTGTACATGGAGCGGAGAGGTACTTGTACATGAGAGCGGAGAGGTATTTGTACATGGAGCGGAAAGGTACTGTCGACACTTGTACATTGAGCGGAGAGCTACTTGTACATGGAGCGGAGAGGTACTTGTACATGAGAGCGGAGAGGTACTTGTACATGGAGCGGAGAGGTATTTGTACATGGAGCGGAGAGGTACTGTCGACACTTGACATTGAGCGGAGAGGTACTTGTACATGGAGCGGAGAGGTACTTGTACATGAGAGCGGAGAGGTATTTGTACATGGAGCGGAGAGGTACTGTCGACACTTGACATTGAGCGGAGAGGTACTTGTACATGGAGCGGAGAGGTACTTGTACATGGAGCGGAGAGGTACTTGTACATGGACCGGAGAGGTACTTGTACATGGAGCGGAGAGGTACTTGTACATGGAGCGGAGATGTACTTGTACATTGAGCGGAGAGGTACTTGTACATGGAGCAGAGATGTACTTGTACATGGAGCGGAGATGTACTTGTACATTGAGCGGAGAGGTACTTGTACATGGAGCGGAGAGGTACTTGTACATGGAGCGGAGATGTACTTGTACATGGAGCGGAGAGGTACTTGTACATGGAGCGGAGATGTACTTGTACATTGAGCGGAGAGGTACTTGTACATGGAGCAGAGATGTACTTGTACATGGAGCGGAGAGGTACTTGTACATGGAGCGGAGAGGTACTTGTACATGGAGCGGAGAGGTACTTGTACATGGAGCGGAGAGGTACTTGTACATTGAGCGGAGAGGTACTTGTACATGGAGCGGAGAGGTACTTGTACATTGAGCGGAGAGGTACTTGTACATGGAGCGGAGAGGTACTTGTACATGGAGCGGAGAGGTACTTGTACATGGAGCGGAGAGGTACTTGTACATGGAGCGGAGAGGTACTTGTACATGGAGCGGAGAGGTACTTGTACATTGAGCGGAGATGTACTTGTACATGGAGCGGAGATGTACTTGTACATGGATCGGAGAGGTACTTGTACATGAGAGCGGAGAGGTACTGTCGACACTTGTACATTGAGCGTAGAGGTACTGTCGACACTTGTACATTGAGCGGAGAGGTACTTGTACATGGAGCGGAGAGGTACTGTCGACACTTGTACATTGAGCGGAGAGGTACTTGTACATTGAGCGGAGAGGTACTTGTACATGGAGCGCAGAGGTACTTGTACATTGAGCGGAGAGGTACTTGTACATGGAGCGGAGAGGTACTTGTACATGAGAGCGGAGAGGTACTTGTACATGGAGCGGAGAGGTACTTGTACATTGAGCGGAGAGGTACTGTCGACACTTGTACATTCAGCGGAGAGGTACTTGTACATGGAGCGGAGAGGTACTGTCGATACTTGACATTGAGCGGAGAGGTACTTGTACATGGAGCGGAGAGGTATTTGTACATTGAGCGGAGAGGTACTTGTACATTGAGCGGAGAGGTACTGTCGACACTTGTACATTCAGCGGAGAGCTACTTGTACATGGAGCGGAGAGGTATTTGTACATTGAGCGGAGAGGTACTTGTACATGGAGCGGAGAGGTACTTGTACATAGAGCGGAGAGGTACTTATACATGGAGCGGAGAGGTATTTGTACATTGAGCGGAGAGGTACTTGTACATGGAGCGGAGAGGTACTTGTACATGAGAGCGGAGAGGTATTTGTACATGGAGCGGAAAGGTACTGTCGACACTTGTACATTGAGCGGAGAGCTACTTGTACATGGAGCGGAGAGGTACTTGTACATGAGAGCGGAGAGGTACTTGTACATGGAGCGGAGAGGTATTTGTACATGGAGCGGAGAGGTACTGTCGACACTTGACATTGAGCGGAGAGGTACTTGTACATGGAGCGGAGAGGTACTTGTACATGAGAGCGGAGAGGTATTTGTACATGGAGCGGAGAGGTACTGTCGACACTTGACATTGAGCGGAGAGGTACTTGTACATGGAGCGGAGAGGTACTTGTACATGGAGCGGAGAGGTACTTGTACATGGACCGGAGAGGTACTTGTACATGGAGCGGAGAGGTACTTGTACATGGAGCGGAGATGTACTTGTACATTGAGCGGAGAGGTACTTGTACATGGAGCAGAGATGTACTTGTACATGGAGCAGAGATGTACTTGTACATTGAGCGGTGAGGTACTTGTACATGGAGCGGAGAGGTACTTGTACATGGAGCGGAGATGTACTTGTACATGGAGCGGAGAGGTACTTGTACATGGAGCGGAGATGTACTTGTACATGGAGCGGAGAGGTACTTGTACATGGAGCGGAGATGTACTTGTACATTGAGCGGAGAGGTACTTGTACATGGAGCAGAGATGTACTTGTACATGGAGCGGAGAGGTACTTGTACATGGAGCGGAGAGGTACTTGTACATGGAGCGGAGAGGTACTTGTACATTGAGCGGAGATGTACTTGTACATGGAGCGGAGAGGTACTTGTACATTGAGCGGAGAGGTACTTGTACATGGAGCGGAGAGGTACTTGTACATGGAGCGGAGAGGTACTTGTACATGGAGCGGAGAGGTACTTGTACATGGAGCGGAGAGGTACTTGTACATTGAGCGGAGATGTACTTGTACATGGAGCGGAGATGTACTTGTACATGGATCAGAGAGGTACTTGTACATGAGAGCGGAGAGGTACTGTCGACACTTGTACATTGAGCGTAGAGGTACTGTCGACACTTGTACATTGAGCGGAGAGGTACTTGTACATGGAGCGGAGAGGTACTGTCGACACTTGTACATTGAGCGGAGAGGTACTTGTACATTGAGCGGAGAGGTACTTGTACATGGAGCGCAGAGGTACTTGTACATTGAGCGGAGAGGTACTTGTACATGGAGCGGAGAGGTACTTGTACATGAGAGCGGAGAGGTACTTGTACATGGAGCGGAGAGGTACTGTCGACACTTGTACATTCAGCGGAGAGGTACTTGTACATGGAGCGGAGAGGTACTGTCGATACTTGACATTGAGCGGAGAGGTACTTGTACATGGAGCGGAGAGGTATTTGTACATTGAGCGGAGAGGTACTTGTACATTGAGCGGAGAGGTACTGTCGACACTTGTACATTCAGCGGAGAGCTACTTGTACATGGAGCGGAGAGGTATTTGTACATTGAGCGGAGAGGTACTTGTACATGGAGCGGAGAGGTACTTGTACATAGAGCGGAGAGGTACTTATACATGGAGCGGAGAGGTATTTGTACATTGAGCGGAGAGGTACTTGTACATGGAGCGGAGAGGTACTTGTACATGAGAGCGGAGAGGTATTTGTACATGGAGCGGAAAGGTACTGTCGACACTTGTACATTGAGCGGAGAGCTACTTGTACATGGAGCGGAGAGGTACTTGTACATGAGAGCGGAGAGGTACTTGTACATGGAGCGGAGAGGTATTTGTACATGGAGCGGAGAGGTACTGTCGACACTTGACATTGAGCGGAGAGGTACTTGTACATGGAGCGGAGAGGTACTTGTACATGAGAGCGGAGAGGTATTTGTACATGGAGCGGAGAGGTACTGTCGACACTTGACATTGAGCGGAGAGGTACTTGTACATGGAGCGGAGAGGTACTTGTACATGGAGCGGAGAGGTACTTGTACATGGACCGGAGAGGTACTTGTACATGGAGCGGAGAGGTACTTGTACATGGAGCGGAGATGTACTTGTACATTGAGCGGAGAGGTACTTGTACATGGAGCAGAGATGTACTTGTACATGGAGCGGAGATGTACTTGTACATTGAGCGGAGAGGTACTTGTACATGGAGCGGAGAGGTACTTGTACATGGAGCGGAGATGTACTTGTACATGGAGCGGAGAGGTACTTGTACATGGAGCGGAGATGTACTTGTACATTGAGCGGAGAGGTACTTGTACATGGAGCAGAGATGTACTTGTACATGGAGCGGAGAGGTACTTGTACATGGAGCGGAGAGGTACTTGTACATGGAGCGGAGAGGTACTTGTACATGGAGCGGAGAGGTACTTGTACATTGAGCGGAGAGGTACTTGTACATGGAGCGGAGAGGTACTTGTACATTGAGCGGAGAGGTACTTGTACATGGAGCGGAGAGGTACTTGTACATGGAGCGGAGAGGTACTTGTACATGGAGCGGAGAGGTACTTGTACATGGAGCGGAGAGGTACTTGTACATGGAGCGGAGAGGTACTTGTACATTGAGCGGAGATGTACTTGTACATGGAGCGGAGATGTACTTGTACATGGATCGGAGAGGTACTTGTACATGAGAGCGGAGAGGTACTGTCGACACTTGTACATTGAGCGTAGAGGTACTGTCGACACTTGTACATTGAGCGGAGAGGTACTTGTACATGGAGCGGAGAGGTACTGTCGACACTTGTACATTGAGCAGAGAGGTACTTGTACATTGAGCGGAGAGGTACTTGTACATGGACCGCAGAGGTACTTGTACATTGAGCGGAGAGGTACTTGTACATGGAGCGGAGAGGTACTTGTACATGAGAGCGGAGAGGTACTTGTACATGGAGCGGAGAGGTACTTGTACATTGAGCGGAGAGGTACTGTCGACACTTGTACATTCAGCGGAGAGGTACTTGTACATGGAGCGGAGAGGTACTGTCGATACTTGACATTGAGCGGAGAGGTACTTGTACATGGAGCGGAGAGGTATTTGTACATTGAGCGGAGAGGTACTTGTACATTGAGCGGAGAGGTACTGTCGACACTTGTACATTCAGCGGAGAGCTACTTGTACATGGAGCGGAGAGGTATTTGTACATTGAGCGGAGAGGTACTTGTACATGGAGCGGAGAGGTACTTGTACATAGAGCGGAGAGGTACTTATACATGGAGCGGAGAGGTATTTGTACATTGAGCGGAGAGGTACTTGTACATGGAGCGGAGAGGTACTTGTACATGAGAGCGGAGAGGTATTTGTACATGGAGCGGAAAGGTACTGTCGACACTTGTACATTGAGCGGAGAGCTACTTGTACATGGAGCGGAGAGGTACTTGTACATGAGAGCGGAGAGGTACTTGTACATGGAGCGGAGAGGTATTTGTACATGGAGCGGAGAGGTACTGTCGACACTTGACATTGAGCGGAGAGGTACTTGTACATGGAGCGGAGAGGTACTTGTACATGAGAGCGGAGAGGTATTTGTACATGGAGCGGAGAGGTACTGTCGACACTTGACATTGAGCGGAGAGGTACTTGTACATGGAGCGGAGAGGTACTTGTACATGGAGCGGAGAGGTACTTGTACATGGACCGGAGAGGTACTTGTACATGGAGCGGAGAGGTACTTGTACATGGAGCGGAGATGTACTTGTACATTGAGCGGAGAGGTACTTGTACATGGAGCAGAGATGTACTTGTACATGGAGCGGAGATGTACTTGTACATTGAGCGGTGAGGTACTTGTACATGGAGCGGAGAGGTACTTGTACATGGAGCGGAGATGTACTTGTACATGGAGCGGAGAGGTACTTGTACATGGAGCGGAGATGTACTTGTACATTGAGCGGAGAGGTACTTGTACATGGAGCAGAGATGTACTTGTACATGGAGCGGAGAGGTACTTGTACATGGAGCGGAGAGGTACTTGTACATGGAGCGGAGAGGTACTTGTACATGGAGCGGAGAGGTACTTGTACATTGAGCGGAGAGGTACTTGTACATTGAGCGGAGAGGTACTTGTACATGGAGCTAGGGCTGGGTATCGAGTTTCGATACTTACTTGGCACCGAAATGGAAACATCGATACTAAGGGGTATCGAAGCCTCCCTTGTCAATCGATACCAATTTTCGATACCAAAACAAAACAGCGTCATTGAGCCTATAAGCATGCGACATGCTTGCACGCCGCGCTCTAATACGGCTGGTGATTGGCTGTCATGTAGAGGCATGCAGGAAACGTTACGCCCACTTTAGCCGGTGTGTTTGTTGTGACTGTGAGCCAGGCGTGCGGTGCGGATAGTATACAAGAAGTTAGCCACTCAAGCTACTCCTATCCTGGATTACCATATGGCGAAGATGATGAAAAGCAGGAAAAGAAACAGAAACAACACGGACTGGTTTCCACAGACAAGAGAAATAATTGAGAGGTGGGTCAGCTCAGCTTACCGCAAGTTAGCGGTTATCAGATCCCTCAGTCTGACAAATCCATGCATCTGGCTGTGAGTTGTAGCATTAGATCGTTTAATTAATTGCCGCCGTAACGTTATGCGCAAGCGGGCATTGTGTATTTTTAGCAACTCGTTAACAAACGCTGATGTCATGATAGTTTGTTGAATGTAAATGCGATTCATTTATATTGATTGGCTAGTCAGTGAAGTTGAGCTGTCTCGTCAGATTTGACAAGAATGACGTTCTGTTGCAGCAGTGAGCACACTGATCTGCAACGCTAGCGTTAATGTTTAATTAATTAGCGTTATGTGCAAGCGGGCAGTTATCGCCCATGTATTTTTAGCAACTCGTTAACAAACGCTGATGTCATGATAGTTTGTTGAATATAAATGCGATTCACTTTGTGGCATATAAGGCTATATTGATAGGCTAGTCAATGCTCAACTAGTCTTCCATGCATGAAGTGGAGCCATCTCATCAGTTTGTACAAGAATAGAGTTCTGTTGCATCAGTGAGCATTAAACCCTGATTTGCAACTCTCTGTTTTGCACTGAAAACTATTCCACTGATTTATTTGTTTTAGCTACATTTCTTTCCTTTGTAGTACTCCAATATTTTTTGTAGGGACGGCAATACGTTTAGAGAACTTAAAGTTATGTTAAATACAGTAGGTTTTATTTTTTTCTGCTGTAAAACTTAAGATGGGGGGAAACTAAAGATTTGTAAAATAATTTCAATGTGTAATGCAGTTTTATTTTTGTTAAAATGGATTTTTCTAAAAATTGGTATCGAAAAAAGTATCGTTCAGGAACCGGTATCGAAATCCAAGTATCGAAACGGTATCGATATCGAAAAATTTTGAACGATACCCAGCCCTACATGGAGCGCAGATGTACTTGTACATTGAGCGGAGAGGTACTGGTACATGGAGCGGAGATGTACTTGTACATTGAGCGGAGAGGTACTTGTACATTGAGCGGAGAGGTACTTGTACATGGAGCGGAGATGTACTTGTACATTGAGCGGAGAGGTACTGGTACATGGAGCGGAGATGTACTTGTACATTGAGCGGAGAGGTACTTGTACATGGAGTGGAGATGTACTTGTACATTGAGCGGAGAGGTACTGGTACATGGAGCGGAGATGTACTTGTACATTGAGCGGAGAGGTACTTGTACATGGAGCGGAGATGTACTTGTACATTGAGCGGAGAGGTACTGGTACATGGAGCGGAGATGTACTTGTACATTGAGCGGAGAGGTACTTGTACATGGAGTGGAGATGTACTTGTACATGGAGCGGAGATGTACTTGTACATTGAGCGGAGAGGTACTTGTACATGGAGCGGAGATGTACTTGTACATGGAGCGGAGAGGTACTTGTACATGGAGCGGAGAGGTACTTGTACATGGAGCGGAGATGTACTTGTACATGGAGCGGAGATGTACTTGTACATGGAGCGGAGAGGTACTTGTACATGGAGCGGAGAGGTACTTATACATTGAGCGGAGACGTACTTGTACATGGAGCGGAGATGTACTTGTACATTGAGCGGAGAGGTACTTGTACATTGAGCGGAGAGGTACTGGTACATGGAGCGGAGATGTACTTGTACATTGAGCGGAGAGGTACTTGTACATGGAGCGGAGAGGTACTTGTACATTGAGCGGAGACGTACTTGTACATTGAGCGGAGATGTACTTGTACATTGAGCGGAGATGTACTTGTACATTGAGCGGAGAGGTACTGGTACATGGAGCGGAGAGGTACTTGTACATGGAGCGGAGAGGTATTTGTACATGGAGCGGAGAGGTATTTGTACATGGAGCGGAGAGGTACTTGTACATTGAGCGGAGAGGTACTTGTACATGGAGCGGAGAGGTACTTGTACATGGAGCGGAGAGGTACTTGTACATGTAGCGGAGAGGTGCTTGTACATGGAGCGGAGAGGTACTTGTACATGGAGCGGAGAGGTATTTGTACATGGAGCGGAGAGGTACTTGTACATGGAGCGGAGAGGTACTTGTACATTCAGCGGAGAGGTACTTGTACATTGAGCGGAGAGGTACTTGTAGATGGAGCGGAGAGGTACTGTCGACACTTGTACATTGAGCGGAGAGGTACTTGTACATGGAGCGGAGAGGTACTTGTACATGGAGCGGAGAGGTACTGTCGACACTTGTACATTGAGCGGAGAGGTACTTGTACATGGAGCGGAGAGGTACTTGTACATGGAGCGGAGATGTACTTGTACAGGGAGCGGAGAGGTACTTGTACATTGAGCGGAGAGGTACTTGTACATGGAGCGGAGAGGTACTTGTACATGGAGCGGAGAGGTACTTGTACATGGAGCGGAGAGGTACTTGTACATTGAGCGGAGAGGTACTTGTACATGGAGCGGAGAGGTACTTGTACATGGAGCGGAGAGGTACTTGTACATGGAGCGGAGAGGTACTTGTACATTGAGCGGAGAGGTACTTGTACATGGAGCGGAGAGGTACTTGTACATGGAGCGGAGAGGTACTTGTACATGGAGCGGAGAGGTACTTGTACATGGAGCGGAGAGGTACTTGTACATTGAGCGGAGATGTACTTGTACATGGATCGGAGAGGTACTTGTACATGAGAGCGGAGAGGTACTGTCGACACTTGTACATTGAGCGTAGAGGTACTGTCGACACTTGTACATTGAGCGGAGAGGTACTTGTACATGGAGCGGAGAGGTACTGTCGACACTTGTACATTGAGCGGAGAGGTACTTGTACATTGAGCGGAGAGGTACTTGTACATGGAGCGCAGAGGTACTTGTACATTGAGCGGAGAGGTACTTGTACATGGAGCGGAGAGGTACTTGTACATGAGAGCGGAGAGGTACTTGTACATGGAGCGGAGAGGTACTTGTACATTGAGCGGAGAGGTACTGTCGACACTTGTACATTCAGCGGAGAGGTACTTGTACATGGAGCGGAGAGGTACTGTCGATACTTGACATTGAGCGGAGAGGTACTTGTACATGGAGCGGAGAGGTACTTGTACATGGAGCGGAGAGGTACTTGTACATGGAGCGGAGAGGTACTTGTACATTGAGCGGAGAGGTACTTGTACATAGAGCGGAGAGGTACTTGTACATTGAGCGGAGAGGTACTTGTACATGGAGCGGAGAGGTACTTGTACATGGAGTGGAGAGGTACTTGTACATGGAGCGGAGAGGTACTTGTACATGGAGCGGAGAGGTACTTGTACATTGAGCGGAGATGTACTTGTACATGGAGCGGAGATGTACTTGTACATGGATCGGAGAGGTACTTGTACATGAGAGCGGAGAGGTACTGTCGACACTTGTACATTCAGCGGAGAGGTACTTGTACATTGAGCGTAGAGGTACTGTCGACACTTGTACATTGAGCGGAGAGGTACTTGTACATGGAGCGGAGAGGTACTGTCGACACTTGTACATTGAGCGGAGAGGTACTTGTACATTGAGCGGAGAGGTACTTGTACATGGAGCGCAGAGGTACTTGTACATTGAGCGGAGAGGTACTTGTACATGGAGCGGAGAGGTACTTGTACATGAGAGCGGAGAGGTACTTGTACATGGAGCGGAGAGGTACTTGTACATTGAGCGGAGAGGTACTGTCGACACTTGTACATTCAGCGGAGAGGTACTTGTACATGGAGCGGAGAGGTACTGTCGATACTTGACATTGAGCGGAGAGGTACTTGTACATGGAGCGGAGAGGTATTTGTACATTGAGCGGAGAGGTACTTGTACATTGAGCGGAGAGGTACTGTCGACACTTGTACATTCAGCGGAGAGCTACTTGTACATGGAGCGGAGAGGTATTTGTACATTGAGCGGAGAGGTACTTGTACATGGAGCGGAGAGGTACTTGTACATAGAGCGGAGAGGTACTTATACATGGAGCGGAGAGGTATTTGTACATTGAGCGGAGAGGTACTTGTACATGGAGCGGAGAGGTACTTGTACATGAGAGCGGAGAGGTATTTGTACATGGAGCGGAAAGGTACTGTCGACACTTGTACATTGAGCGGAGAGCTACTTGTACATGGAGCGGAGAGGTACTTGTACATGAGAGCGGAGAGGTACTTGTACATGGAGCGGAGAGGTATTTGTACATGGAGCGGAGAGGTACTGTCGACACTTGACATTGAGCGGAGAGGTACTTGTACATGGAGCGGAGAGGTACTTGTACATGAGAGCGGAGAGGTATTTGTACATGGAGCGGAGAGGTACTGTCGACACTTGACATTGAGCGGAGAGGTACTTGTACATGGAGCGGAGAGGTACTTGTACATGGAGCGGAGAGGTACTTGTACATGGACCGGAGAGGTACTTGTACATGGAGCGGAGAGGTACTTGTACATGGAGCGGAGATGTACTTGTACATTGAGCGGAGAGGTACTTGTACATGGAGCAGAGATGTACTTGTACATGGAGCGGAGATGTACTTGTACATTGAGCGGAGAGGTACTTGTACATGGAGCGGAGAGGTACTTGTACATGGAGCGGAGATGTACTTGTACATGGAGCGGAGAGGTACTTGTACATGGAGCGGAGATGTACTTGTACATTGAGCGGAGAGGTACTTGTACATGGAGCAGAGATGTACTTGTACATGGAGCGGAGAGGTACTTGTACATGGAGCGGAGAGGTACTTGTACATGGAGCGGAGAGGTACTTGTACATGGAGCGGAGAGGTACTTGTACATTGAGCGGAGATGTACTTGTACATGGAGCGGAGAGGTACTTGTACATTGAGCGGAGAGGTACTTGTACATGGAGCGGAGAGGTACTTGTACATGGAGCGGAGAGGTACTTGTACATGGAGCGGAGAGGTACTTGTACATGGAGCGGAGAGGTACTTGTACATTGAGCGGAGATGTACTTGTACATGGAGCGGAGATGTACTTGTACATGGATCGGAGAGGTACTTGTACATGAGAGCGGAGAGGTACTGTCGACACTTGTACATTGAGCGTAGAGGTACTGTCGACACTTGTACATTGAGCGGAGAGGTACTTGTACATGGAGCGGAGAGGTACTGTCGACACTTGTACATTGAGCGGAGAGGTACTTGTACATTGAGCGGAGAGGTACTTGTACATGGAGCGCAGAGGTACTTGTACATTGAGCGGAGAGGTACTTGTACATGGAGCGGAGAGGTACTTGTACATGAGAGCGGAGAGGTACTTGTACATGGAGCGGAGAGGTACTGTCGACACTTGTACATTCAGCGGAGAGGTACTTGTACATGGAGCGGAGAGGTACTGTCGATACTTGACATTGAGCGGAGAGGTACTTGTACATGGAGCGGAGAGGTATTTGTACATTGAGCGGAGAGGTACTTGTACATTGAGCGGAGAGGTACTGTCGACACTTGTACATTCAGCGGAGAGCTACTTGTACATGGAGCGGAGAGGTATTTGTACATTGAGCGGAGAGGTACTTGTACATGGAGCGGAGAGGTACTTGTACATAGAGCGGAGAGGTACTTATACATGGAGCGGAGAGGTATTTGTACATTGAGCGGAGAGGTACTTGTACATGGAGCGGAGAGGTACTTGTACATGAGAGCGGAGAGGTATTTGTACATGGAGCGGAAAGGTACTGTCGACACTTGTACATTGAGCGGAGAGCTACTTGTACATGGAGCGGAGAGGTACTTGTACATGAGAGCGGAGAGGTACTTGTACATGGAGCGGAGAGGTATTTGTACATGGAGCGGAGAGGTACTGTCGACACTTGACATTGAGCGGAGAGGTACTTGTACATGGAGCGGAGAGGTACTTGTACATGAGAGCGGAGAGGTATTTGTACATGGAGCGGAGAGGTACTGTCGACACTTGACATTGAGCGGAGAGGTACTTGTACATGGAGCGGAGAGGTACTTGTACATGGAGCGGAGAGGTACTTGTACATGGACCGGAGAGGTACTTGTACATGGAGCGGAGAGGTACTTGTACATGGAGCGGAGATGTACTTGTACATTGAGCGGAGAGGTACTTGTACATGGAGCAGAGATGTACTTGTACATGGAGCGGAGATGTACTTGTACATTGAGCGGAGAGGTACTTGTACATGGAGCGGAGAGGTACTTGTACATGGAGCGGAGATGTACTTGTACATGGAGCGGAGATGTACTTGTACATTGAGCGGAGAGGTACTTGTACATGGAGCAGAGATGTACTTGTACATGGAGCGGAGAGGTACTTGTACATGGAGCGGAGAGGTACTTGTACATGGAGCGGAGAGGTACTTGTACATGGAGCGGAGAGGTACTTGTACATTGAGCGGAGAGGTACTTGTACATGGAGCGGAGAGGTACTTGTACATTGAGCGGAGAGGTACTTGTACATGGAGCGGAGAGGTACTTGTACATGGAGCGGAGAGGTACTTGTACATGGAGCGGAGAGGTACTTGTACATGGAGCGGAGAGGTACTTGTACATGGAGCGGAGAGGTACTTGTACATTGAGCGGAGATGTACTTGTACATGGAGCGGAGATGTACTTGTACATGGATCGGAGAGGTACTTGTACATGAGAGCGGAGAGGTACTGTCGACACTTGTACATTGAGCGTAGAGGTACTGTCGACACTTGTACATTGAGCGGAGAGGTACTTGTACATGGAGCGGAGAGGTACTGTCGACACTTGTACATTGAGCGGAGAGGTACTTGTACATTGAGCGGAGAGGTACTTGTACATGGAGCGCAGAGGTACTTGTACATTGAGCGGAGAGGTACTTGTACATGGAGCGGAGAGGTACTTGTACATGAGAGCGGAGAGGTACTTGTACATGGAGCGGAGAGGTACTTGTACATTGAGCGGAGAGGTACTGTCGACACTTGTACATTCAGCGGAGAGGTACTTGTACATGGAGCGGAGAGGTACTGTCGATACTTGACATTGAGCGGAGAGGTACTTGTACATGGAGCGGAGAGGTATTTGTACATTGAGCGGAGAGGTACTTGTACATTGAGCGGAGAGGTACTGTCGACACTTGTACATTCAGCGGAGAGCTACTTGTACATGGACCGGAGAGGTATTTGTACATTGAGCGGAGAGGTACTTGTACATGGAGCGGAGAGGTACTTGTACATAGAGCGGAGAGGTACTTATACATGGAGCGGAGAGGTATTTGTACATTGAGCGGAGAGGTACTTGTACATGGAGCGGAGAGGTACTTGTACATGAGAGCGGAGAGGTATTTGTACATGGAGCGGAAAGGTACTGTCGACACTTGTACATTGAGCGGAGAGCTACTTGTACATGGAGCGGAGAGGTACTTGTACATGAGAGCGGAGAGGTACTTGTACATGGAGCGGAGAGGTATTTGTACATGGAGCGGAGAGGTACTGTCGACACTTGACATTGAGCGGAGAGGTACTTGTACATGGAGCGGAGAGGTACTTGTACATGAGAGCGGAGAGGTATTTGTACATGGAGCGGAGAGGTACTGTCGACACTTGACATTGAGCGGAGAGGTACTTGTACATGGAGCGGAGAGGTACTTGTACATGGAGCGGAGAGGTACTTGTACATGGACCGGAGAGGTACTTGTACATGGAGCGGAGAGGTACTTGTACATGGAGCGGAGAGGTACTTGTACATTGAGCGGAGAGGTACTGGTACATGGAGCGGAGATGTACTTGTACATTGAGCGGAGAGGTACTTGTACATGGAGCGGAGAGGTACTTGTACATTGAGCGGAGAGGTACTTGTACATGGAGCGGAGAGGTACTGTCGACACTTGTACATTGAGCGGAGAGGTACTTGTACATGGAGCGGAGAGGTACTTGTACATGGAGCGGAGATGTACTTGTACAGGGAGCGGAGAGGTACTTGTACATTGAGCGGAGAGGTACTTGTACATGGAGCGGAGAGGTACTTGTACATGGAGCGGAGAGGTACTTGTACATGGAGCGGAGAGGTACTTGTACATTGAGCGGAGAGGTACTTGTACATGGAGCGGAGAGGTACTTGTACATTGAGCGGAGAGGTACTTGTACATGGAGCGGAGAGGTACTTGTACATGGAGCGGAGATGTACTTGTACATGGAGCGGAGAGGTACTTGTACATGGAGCGGAGATGTACTTGTACATGGAGCGGAGAGGTACTTGTACATGGAGCGGAGATGTACTTGTACATTGAGCGGAGAGGTACTTGTACATGGAGCAGAGATGTACTTGTACATGGAGCGGAGAGGTACTTGTACATGGAGCGGAGAGGTACTTGTACATGGAGCGGAGAGGTACTTGTACATGGAGCGGAGAGGTACTTGTACATTGAGCGGAGATGTACTTGTACATGGAGCGGAGAGGTACTTGTACATTGAGCGGAGAGGTACTTGTACATGGAGCGGAGAGGTACTTGTACATGGAGCGGAGAGGTACTTGTACATGGAGCGGAGAGGTACTTGTACATGGAGCGGAGAGGTACTTGTACATTGAGCGGAGATGTACTTGTACATGGAGCGGAGATGTACTTGTACATGGATCGGAGAGGTACTTGTACATGAGAGCGGAGAGGTACTGTCGACACTTGTACATTGAGCGTAGAGGTACTGTCGACACTTGTACATTGAGCGGAGAGGTACTTGTACATGGAGCGGAGAGGTACTGTCGACACTTGTACATTGAGCGGAGAGGTACTTGTACATTGAGCGGAGAGGTACTTGTACATGGAGCGCAGAGGTACTTGTACATTGAGCGGAGAGGTACTTGTACATGGAGCGGAGAGGTACTTGTACATGAGAGCGGAGAGGTACTTGTACATGGAGCGGAGAGGTACTGTCGACACTTGTACATTCAGCGGAGAGGTACTTGTACATGGAGCGGAGAGGTACTGTCGATACTTGACATTGAGCGGAGAGGTACTTGTACATGGAGCGGAGAGGTATTTGTACATTGAGCGGAGAGGTACTTGTACATTGAGCGGAGAGGTACTGTCGACACTTGTACATTCAGCGGAGAGCTACTTGTACATGGAGCGGAGAGGTATTTGTACATTGAGCGGAGAGGTACTTGTACATGGAGCGGAGAGGTACTTGTACATAGAGCGGAGAGGTACTTATACATGGAGCGGAGAGGTATTTGTACATTGAGCGGAGAGGTACTTGTACATGGAGCGGAGAGGTACTTGTACATGAGAGCGGAGAGGTATTTGTACATGGAGCGGAAAGGTACTGTCGACACTTGTACATTGAGCGGAGAGCTACTTGTACATGGAGCGGAGAGGTACTTGTACATGAGAGCGGAGAGGTACTTGTACATGGAGCGGAGAGGTATTTGTACATGGAGCGGAGAGGTACTGTCGACACTTGACATTGAGCGGAGAGGTACTTGCACATGGAGCGGAGAGGTACTTGTACATGAGAGCGGAGAGGTATTTGTACATGGAGCGGAGAGGTACTGTCGACACTTGACATTGAGCGGAGAGGTACTTGTACATGGAGCGGAGAGGTACTTGTACATGGAGCGGAGAGGTACTTGTACATGGACCGGAGAGGTACTTGTACATGGAGCGGAGAGGTACTTGTACATGGAGCGGAGATGTACTTGTACATTGAGCGGAGAGGTACTTGTACATGGAGCAGAGATGTACTTGTACATGGAGCGGAGATGTACTTGTACATTGAGCGGAGAGGTACTTGTACATGGAGCGGAGAGGTACTTGTACATGGAGCGGAGATGTACTTGTACATGGAGCGGAGATGTACTTGTACATTGAGCGGAGAGGTACTTGTACATGGAGCAGAGATGTACTTGTACATGGAGCGGAGAGGTACTTGTACATGGAGCGGAGAGGTACTTGTACATGGAGCGGAGAGGTACTTGTACATGGAGCGGAGAGGTACTTGTACATTGAGCGGAGAGGTACTTGTACATGGAGCGGAGAGGTACTTGTACATTGAGCGGAGAGGTACTTGTACATGGAGCGGAGAGGTACTTGTACATGGAGCGGAGAGGTACTTGTACATGGAGCGGAGAGGTACTTGTACATGGAGCGGAGAGGTACTTGTACATGGAGCGGAGAGGTACTTGTACATTGAGCGGAGATGTACTTGTACATGGAGCGGAGATGTACTTGTACATGGATCGGAGAGGTACTTGTACATGAGAGCGGAGAGGTACTGTCGACACTTGTACATTGAGCGTAGAGGTACTGTCGACACTTGTACATTGAGCGGAGAGGTACTTGTACATGGAGCGGAGAGGTACTGTCGACACTTGTACATTGAGCGGAGAGGTACTTGTACATTGAGCGGAGAGGTACTTGTACATGGAGCGCAGAGGTACTTGTACATTGAGCGGAGAGGTACTTGTACATGGAGCGGAGAGGTACTTGTACATGAGAGCGGAGAGGTACTTGTACATGGAGCGGAGAGGTACTTGTACATTGAGCGGAGAGGTACTGTCGACACTTGTACATTCAGCGGAGAGGTACTTGTACATGGAGCGGAGAGGTACTGTCGATACTTGACATTGAGCGGAGAGGTACTTGTACATGGAGCGGAGAGGTATTTGTACATTGAGCGGAGAGGTACTTGTACATTGAGCGGAGAGGTACTGTCGACACTTGTACATTCAGCGGAGAGCTACTTGTACATGGAGCGGAGAGGTATTTGTACATTGAGCGGAGAGGTACTTGTACATGGAGCGGAGAGGTACTTGTACATAGAGCGGAGAGGTACTTATACATGGAGCGGAGAGGTATTTGTACATTGAGCGGAGAGGTACTTGTACATGGAGCGGAGAGGTACTTGTACATGAGAGCGGAGAGGTATTTGTACATGGAGCGGAAAGGTACTGTCGACACTTGTACATTGAGCGGAGAGCTACTTGTACATGGAGCGGAGAGGTACTTGTACATGAGAGCGGAGAGGTACTTGTACATGGAGCGGAGAGGTATTTGTACATGGAGCGGAGAGGTACTGTCGACACTTGACATTGAGCGGAGAGGTACTTGTACATGGAGCGGAGAGGTACTTGTACATGAGAGCGGAGAGGTATTTGTACATGGAGCGGAGAGGTACTGTCGACACTTGACATTGAGCGGAGAGGTACTTGTACATGGAGCGGAGAGGTACTTGTACATGGAGCGGAGAGGTACTTGTACATGGACCGGAGAGGTACTTGTACATGGAGCGGAGAGGTACTTGTACATGGAGCGGAGAGGTACTTGTACATTGAGCGGAGAGGTACTGGTACATGGAGCGGAGATGTACTTGTACATTGAGCGGAGAGGTACTTGTACATGGAGCGGAGAGGTACTTGTACATTGAGCGGAGAGGTACTTGTACATTGAGCGGAGACGTACTTGTACATTGAGCGGAGATGTACTTGTACATTGAGCGGAGATGTACTTGTACATTGAGCGGAGAGGTACTGGTACATGGAGCGGAGAGGTACTTGTACATGGAGCGGAGAGGTATTTGTACATGGAGCGGAGAGGTATTTGTACATGGAGCGGAGAGGTACTTGTACATTGAGCGGAGAGGTACTTGTACATGGAGCGGAGAGGTACTTGTACATGGAGCGGAGAGGTACTTGTACATGTAGCGGAGAGGTGCTTGTACATGGAGCGGAGAGGTACTTGTACATGGAGCGGAGAGGTATTTGTACATGGAGCGGAGAGGTACTTGTACATGGAGCGGAGAGGTACTTGTACATTCAGCGGAGAGGTACTTGTACATTGAGCGGAGAGGTACTTGTAGATGGAGCGGAGAGGTACTGTCGACACTTGTACATTGAGCGGAGAGGTACTTGTACATGGAGCGGAGAGGTACTTGTACATGGAGCGGAGAGGTACTGTCGACACTTGTACATTGAGCGGAGAGGTACTTGTACATGGAGCGGAGAGGTACTTGTACATGGAGCGGAGATGTACTTGTACAGGGAGCGGAGAGGTACTTGTACATTGAGCGGAGAGGTACTTGTACATGGAGCGGAGAGGTACTTGTACATGGAGCGGAGAGGTACTTGTACATGGAGCGGAGAGGTACTTGTACATTGAGCGGAGAGGTACTTGTACATGGAGCGGAGAGGTACTTGTACATGGAGCGGAGAGGTACTTGTACATGGAGCGGAGAGGTACTTGTACATTGAGCGGAGAGGTACTTGTACATGGAGCGGAGAGGTACTTGTACATGGAGCGGAGAGGTACTTGTACATGGAGCGGAGAGGTACTTGTACATGGAGCGGAGAGGTACTTGTACATGGAGCGGAGAGGTACTTGTACATTGAGCGGAGATGTACTTGTACATGGAGCGGAGATGTACTTGTACATGGATCGGAGAGGTACTTGTACATGAGAGCGGAGAGGTACTGTCGACACTTGTACATTGAGCGTAGAGGTACTGTCGACACTTGTACATTGAGCGGAGAGGTACTTGTACATGGAGCGGAGAGGTACTGTCGACACTTGTACATTGAGCGGAGAGGTACTTGTACATTGAGCGGAGAGGTACTTGTACATGGAGCGCAGAGGTACTTGTACATTGAGCGGAGAGGTACTTGTACATGGAGCGGAGAGGTACTTGTACATGAGAGCGGAGAGGTACTTGTACATGGAGCGGAGAGGTACTGTCGACACTTGTACATTCAGCGGAGAGGTACTTGTACATGGAGCGGAGAGGTACTGTCGATACTTGACATTGAGCGGAGAGGTACTTGTACATGGAGCGGAGAGGTATTTGTACATTGAGCGGAGAGGTACTTGTACATTGAGCGGAGAGGTACTGTCGACACTTGTACATTCAGCGGAGAGCTACTTGTACATGGAGCGGAGAGGTATTTGTACATTGAGCGGAGAGGTACTTGTACATGGAGCGGAGAGGTACTTGTACATAGAGCGGAGAGGTACTTATACATGGAGCGGAGAGGTATTTGTACATTGAGCGGAGAGGTACTTGTACATGGAGCGGAGAGGTACTTGTACATGAGAGCGGAGAGGTATTTGTACATGGAGCGGAAAGGTACTGTCGACACTTGTACATTGAGCGGAGAGCTACTTGTACATGGAGCGGAGAGGTACTTGTACATGAGAGCGGAGAGGTACTTGTACATGGAGCGGAGAGGTATTTGTACATGGAGCGGAGAGGTACTGTCGACACTTGACATTGAGCGGAGAGGTACTTGTACATGGAGCGGAGAGGTACTTGTACATGAGAGCGGAGAGGTATTTGTACATGGAGCGGAGAGGTACTGTCGACACTTGACATTGAGCGGAGAGGTACTTGTACATGGAGCGGAGAGGTACTTGTACATGGAGCGGAGAGGTACTTGTACATGGACCGGAGAGGTACTTGTACATGGAGCGGAGAGGTACTTGTACATGGAGCGGAGATGTACTTGTACATTGAGCGGAGAGGTACTTGTACATGGAGCAGAGATGTACTTGTACATGGAGCGGAGATGTACTTGTACATTGAGCGGAGAGGTACTTGTACATGGAGCGGAGAGGTACTTGTACATGGAGCGGAGATGTACTTGTACATGGAGCGGAGAGGTACTTGTACATGGAGCGGAGATGTACTTGTACATTGAGCGGAGAGGTACTTGTACATGGAGCAGAGATGTACTTGTACATGGAGCGGAGAGGTACTTGTACATGGAGCGGAGAGGTACTTGTACATGGAGCGGAGAGGTACTTGTACATGGAGCGGAGAGGTACTTGTACATTGAGCGGAGAGGTACTTGTACATGGAGCGGAGAGGTACTTGTACATTGAGCGGAGAGGTACTTGTACATGGAGCGGAGAGGTACTTGTACATGGAGCGGAGAGGTACTTGTACATGGAGCGGAGAGGTACTTGTACATGAGAGCGGAGAGGTACTGTCGACACTTGTACATTGAGCGTAGAGGTACTGTCGACACTTGTACATTGAGCGGAGAGGTACTTGTACATGGAGCGGAGAGGTACTGTCGACACTTGTACATTGAGCGGAGAGGTACTTGTACATTGAGCGGAGAGGTACTTGTACATGGAGCGCAGAGGTACTTGTACATTGAGCGGAGAGGTACTTGTACATGGAGCGGAGAGGTACTTGTACATTGAGCGGAGAGGTACTTGTACATGGAGCGGAGAGGTACTTGTACATGGAGCGGAGAGGTACTTGTACATGGAGCGGAGAGGTACTTGTACATGGAGCGGAGAGGTACTTGTACATGGAGCGGAGAGGTACTTGTACATTGAGCGGAGATGTACTTGTACATGGAGCGGAGATGTACTTGTACATGGATCGGAGAGGTACTTGTACATGAGAGCGGAGAGGTACTGTCGACACTTGTACATTGAGCGTAGAGGTACTGTCGACACTTGTACATTGAGCGGAGAGGTACTTGTACATGGAGCGGAGAGGTACTGTCGACACTTGTACATTGAGCGGAGAGGTACTTGTACATTGAGCGGAGAGGTACTTGTACATGGAGCGCAGAGGTACTTGTACATTGAGCGGAGAGGTACTTGTACATGGAGCGGAGAGGTACTTGTACATGAGAGCGGAGAGGTACTTGTACATGGAGCGGAGAGGTACTTGTACATTGAGCGGAGAGGTACTGTCGACACTTGTACATTCAGCGGAGAGGTACTTGTACATGGAGCGGAGAGGTACTGTCGATACTTGACATTGAGCGGAGAGGTACTTGTACATGGAGCGGAGAGGTATTTGTACATTGAGCGGAGAGGTACTTGTACATTGAGCGGAGAGGTACTGTCGACACTTGTACATTCAGCGGAGAGCTACTTGTACATGGAGCGGAGAGGTATTTGTACATTGAGCGGAGAGGTACTTGTACATGGAGCGGAGAGGTACTTGTACATAGAGCGGAGAGGTACTTATACATGGAGCGGAGAGGTATTTGTACATTGAGCGGAGAGGTACTTGTACATGGAGCGGAGAGGTACTTGTACATGAGAGCGGAGAGGTATTTGTACATGGAGCGGAAAGGTACTGTCGACACTTGTACATTGAGCGGAGAGCTACTTGTACATGGAGCGGAGAGGTACTTGTACATGAGAGCGGAGAGGTACTTGTACATGGAGCGGAGAGGTATTTGTACATGGAGCGGAGAGGTACTGTCGACACTTGACATTGAGCGGAGAGGTACTTGTACATGGAGCGGAGAGGTACTTGTACATGAGAGCGGAGAGGTATTTGTACATGGAGCGGAGAGGTACTGTCGACACTTGACATTGAGCGGAGAGGTACTTGTACATGGAGCGGAGAGGTACTTGTACATGGAGCGGAGAGGTACTTGTACATGGACCGGAGAGGTACTTGTACATGGAGCGGAGAGGTACTTGTACATGGAGCGGAGAGGTACTTGTACATTGAGCGGAGAGGTACTGGTACATGGAGCGGAGATGTACTTGTACATTGAGCGGAGAGGTACTTGTACATGGAGCGGAGAGGTACTTGTACATTGAGCGGAGAGGTACTTGTACATGGAGCGGAGAGGTACTGTCGACACTTGTACATTGAGCGGAGAGGTACTTGTACATGGAGCGGAGAGGTACTTGTACATGGAGCGGAGATGTACTTGTACAGGGAGCGGAGAGGTACTTGTACATTGAGCGGAGAGGTACTTGTACATGGAGCGGAGAGGTACTTGTACATGGAGCGGAGAGGTACTTGTACATGGAGCGGAGAGGTACTTGTACATTGAGCGGAGAGGTACTTGTACATGGAGCGGAGAGGTACTTGTACATTGAGCGGAGAGGTACTTGTACATGGAGCGGAGAGGTACTTGTACATGGAGCGGAGATGTACTTGTACATGGAGCGGAGAGGTACTTGTACATGGAGCGGAGATGTACTTGTACATGGAGCGGAGAGGTACTTGTACATGGAGCGGAGATGTACTTGTACATTGAGCGGAGAGGTACTTGTACATGGAGCGGAGAGGTACTGTCGACACTTGTACATTGAGCGGAGAGGTACTTGTACATGGAGCGGAGAGGTACTTGTACATGGAGCGGAGAGGTACTGTCGACACTTGTACATTGAGCGGAGAGGTACTTGTACATGGAGCGGAGAGGTACTTGTACATGGAGCGGAGATGTACTTGTACAGGGAGCGGAGAGGTACTTGTACATTGAGCGGAGAGGTACTTGTACATGGAGCGGAGAGGTACTTGTACATGGAGCGGAGAGGTACTTGTACATGGAGCGGAGAGGTACTTGTACATTGAGCGGAGATGTACTTGTACATGGAGCGGAGATGTACTTGTACATGGATCGGAGAGGTACTTGTACATGAGAGCGGAGAGGTACTGTCGACACTTGTACATTGAGCGTAGAGGTACTGTCGACACTTGTACATTGAGCGGAGAGGTACTTGTACATGGAGCGGAGAGGTACTGTCGACACTTGTACATTGAGCGGAGAGGTACTTGTACATTGAGCGGAGAGGTACTTGTACATGGAGCGCAGAGGTACTTGTACATTGAGCGGAGAGGTACTTGTACATGGAGCGGAGAGGTACTTGTACATTGAGCGGAGAGGTACTTGTACATGGAGCGGAGAGGTACTTGTACATGGAGCGGAGAGGTACTTGTACATGGAGCGGAGAGGTACTTGTACATGGAGCGGAGAGGTACTTGTACATGGAGCGGAGAGGTACTTGTACATTGAGCGGAGATGTACTTGTACATGGAGCGGAGATGTACTTGTACATGGATCGGAGAGGTACTTGTACATGAGAGCGGAGAGGTACTGTCGACACTTGTACATTGAGCGTAGAGGTACTGTCGACACTTGTACATTGAGCGGAGAGGTACTTGTACATGGAGCGGAGAGGTACTGTCGACACTTGTACATTGAGCGGAGAGGTACTTGTACATTGAGCGGAGAGGTACTTGTACATGGAGCGCAGAGGTACTTGTACATTGAGCGGAGAGGTACTTGTACATGGAGCGGAGAGGTACTTGTACATGAGAGCGGAGAGGTACTTGTACATGGAGCGGAGAGGTACTTGTACATTGAGCGGAGAGGTACTGTCGACACTTGTACATTCAGCGGAGAGGTACTTGTACATGGAGCGGAGAGGTACTGTCGATACTTGACATTGAGCGGAGAGGTACTTGTACATGGAGCGGAGAGGTATTTGTACATTGAGCGGAGAGGTACTTGTACATTGAGCGGAGAGGTACTGTCGACACTTGTACATTCAGCGGAGAGCTACTTGTACATGGAGCGGAGAGGTATTTGTACATTGAGCGGAGAGGTACTTGTACATGGAGCGGAGAGGTACTTGTACATAGAGCGGAGAGGTACTTATACATGGAGCGGAGAGGTATTTGTACATTGAGCGGAGAGGTACTTGTACATGGAGCGGAGAGGTACTTGTACATGAGAGCGGAGAGGTATTTGTACATGGAGCGGAAAGGTACTGTCGACACTTGTACATTGAGCGGAGAGCTACTTGTACATGGAGCGGAGAGGTACTTGTACATGAGAGCGGAGAGGTACTTGTACATGGAGCGGAGAGGTATTTGTACATGGAGCGGAGAGGTACTGTCGACACTTGACATTGAGCGGAGAGGTACTTGTACATGGAGCGGAGAGGTACTTGTACATGAGAGCGGAGAGGTATTTGTACATGGAGCGGAGAGGTACTGTCGACACTTGACATTGAGCGGAGAGGTACTTGTACATGGAGCGGAGAGGTACTTGTACATGGAGCGGAGAGGTACTTGTACATGGACCGGAGAGGTACTTGTACATGGAGCGGAGAGGTACTTGTACATGGAGCGGAGAGGTACTTGTACATTGAGCGGAGAGGTACTGGTACATGGAGCGGAGATGTACTTGTACATTGAGCGGAGAGGTACTTGTACATGGAGCGGAGAGGTACTTGTACATTGAGCGGAGAGGTACTTGTACATGGAGCGGAGAGGTACTGTCGACACTTGTACATTGAGCGGAGAGGTACTTGTACATGGAGCGGAGAGGTACTTGTACATGGAGCGGAGATGTACTTGTACAGGGAGCGGAGAGGTACTTGTACATTGAGCGGAGAGGTACTTGTACATGGAGCGGAGAGGTACTTGTACATGGAGCGGAGAGGTACTTGTACATGGAGCGGAGAGGTACTTGTACATTGAGCGGAGAGGTACTTGTACATGGAGCGGAGAGGTACTTGTACATTGAGCGGAGAGGTACTTGTACATGGAGCGGAGAGGTACTTGTACATGGAGCGGAGATGTACTTGTACATGGAGCGGAGAGGTACTTGTACATGGAGCGGAGATGTACTTGTACATGGAGCGGAGAGGTACTTGTACATGGAGCGGAGATGTACTTGTACATTGAGCGGAGAGGTACTTGTACATGGAGCGGAGAGGTACTGTCGACACTTGTACATTGAGCGGAGAGGTACTTGTACATGGAGCGGAGAGGTACTTGTACATGGAGCGGAGAGGTACTGTCGACACTTGTACATTGAGCGGAGAGGTACTTGTACATGGAGCGGAGAGGTACTTGTACATGGAGCGGAGATGTACTTGTACAGGGAGCGGAGAGGTACTTGTACATTGAGCGGAGAGGTACTTGTACATGGAGCGGAGAGGTACTTGTACATGGAGCGGAGAGGTACTTGTACATGGAGCGGAGAGGTACTTGTACATTGAGCGGAGATGTACTTGTACATGGAGCGGAGATGTACTTGTACATGGATCGGAGAGGTACTTGTACATGAGAGCGGAGAGGTACTGTCGACACTTGTACATTGAGCGTAGAGGTACTGTCGACACTTGTACATTGAGCGGAGAGGTACTTGTACATGGAGCGGAGAGGTACTGTCGACACTTGTACATTGAGCGGAGAGGTACTTGTACATTGAGCGGAGAGGTACTTGTACATGGAGCGCAGAGGTACTTGTACATTGAGCGGAGAGGTACTTGTACATGGAGCGGAGAGGTACTTGTACATTGAGCGGAGAGGTACTTGTACATGGAGCGGAGAGGTACTTGTACATGGAGCGGAGAGGTACTTGTACATGGAGCGGAGAGGTACTTGTACATGGAGCGGAGAGGTACTTGTACATGGAGCGGAGAGGTACTTGTACATTGAGCGGAGATGTACTTGTACATGGAGCGGAGATGTACTTGTACATGGATCGGAGAGGTACTTGTACATGAGAGCGGAGAGGTACTGTCGACACTTGTACATTGAGCGTAGAGGTACTGTCGACACTTGTACATTGAGCGGAGAGGTACTTGTACATGGAGCGGAGAGGTACTGTCGACACTTGTACATTGAGCGGAGAGGTACTTGTACATTGAGCGGAGAGGTACTTGTACATGGAGCGCAGAGGTACTTGTACATTGAGCGGAGAGGTACTTGTACATGGAGCGGAGAGGTACTTGTACATGAGAGCGGAGAGGTACTTGTACATGGAGCGGAGAGGTACTTGTACATTGAGCGGAGAGGTACTGTCGACACTTGTACATTCAGCGGAGAGGTACTTGTACATGGAGCGGAGAGGTACTGTCGATACTTGACATTGAGCGGAGAGGTACTTGTACATGGAGCGGAGAGGTATTTGTACATTGAGCGGAGAGGTACTTGTACATTGAGCGGAGAGGTACTGTCGACACTTGTACATTCAGCGGAGAGCTACTTGTACATGGAGCGGAGAGGTATTTGTACATTGAGCGGAGAGGTACTTGTACATGGAGCGGAGAGGTACTTGTACATAGAGCGGAGAGGTACTTATACATGGAGCGGAGAGGTATTTGTACATTGAGCGGAGAGGTACTTGTACATGGAGCGGAGAGGTACTTGTACATGAGAGCGGAGAGGTATTTGTACATGGAGCGGAAAGGTACTGTCGACACTTGTACATTGAGCGGAGAGCTACTTGTACATGGAGCGGAGAGGTACTTGTACATGAGAGCGGAGAGGTACTTGTACATGGAGCGGAGAGGTATTTGTACATGGAGCGGAGAGGTACTGTCGACACTTGACATTGAGCGGAGAGGTACTTGTACATGGAGCGGAGAGGTACTTGTACATGAGAGCGGAGAGGTATTTGTACATGGAGCGGAGAGGTACTGTCGACACTTGACATTGAGCGGAGAGGTACTTGTACATGGAGCGGAGAGGTACTTGTACATGGAGCGGAGAGGTACTTGTACATGGACCGGAGAGGTACTTGTACATGGAGCGGAGAGGTACTTGTACATGGAGCGGAGAGGTACTTGTACATTGAGCGGAGAGGTACTGGTACATGGAGCGGAGATGTACTTGTACATTGAGCGGAGAGGTACTTGTACATGGAGCGGAGAGGTACTTGTACATTGAGCGGAGAGGTACTTGTACATGGAGCGGAGAGGTACTGTCGACACTTGTACATTGAGCGGAGAGGTACTTGTACATGGAGCGGAGAGGTACTTGTACATGGAGCGGAGATGTACTTGTACAGGGAGCGGAGAGGTACTTGTACATTGAGCGGAGAGGTACTTGTACATGGAGCGGAGAGGTACTTGTACATGGAGCGGAGAGGTACTTGTACATGGAGCGGAGAGGTACTTGTACATTGAGCGGAGAGGTACTTGTACATGGAGCGGAGAGGTACTTGTACATTGAGCGGAGAGGTACTTGTACATGGAGCGGAGAGGTACTTGTACATGGAGCGGAGATGTACTTGTACATGGAGCGGAGAGGTACTTGTACATGGAGCGGAGATGTACTTGTACATGGAGCGGAGAGGTACTTGTACATGGAGCGGAGATGTACTTGTACATTGAGCGGAGAGGTACTTGTACATGGAGCGGAGAGGTACTGTCGACACTTGTACATTGAGCGGAGAGGTACTTGTACATGGAGCGGAGAGGTACTTGTACATGGAGCGGAGAGGTACTGTCGACACTTGTACATTGAGCGGAGAGGTACTTGTACATGGAGCGGAGAGGTACTTGTACATGGAGCGGAGATGTACTTGTACAGGGAGCGGAGAGGTACTTGTACATTGAGCGGAGAGGTACTTGTACATGGAGCGGAGAGGTACTTGTACATGGAGCGGAGAGGTACTTGTACATGGAGCGGAGAGGTACTTGTACATTGAGCGGAGAGGTACTTGTACATGGAGCGGAGAGGTACTTGTACATGGAGCGGAGAGGTACTTGTACATGGAGCGGAGAGGTACTTGTACATTGAGCGGAGAGGTACTTGTACATGGAGCGGAGAGGTACTTGTACATGGAGCGGAGAGGTACTTGTACATGGAGCGGAGAGGTACTTGTACATGGAGCGGAGAGGTACTTGTACATTGAGCGGAGATGTACTTGTACATGGAGCGGAGATGTACTTGTACATGGATCGGAGAGGTACTTGTACATGAGAGCGGAGAGGTACTGTCGACACTTGTACATTGAGCGTAGAGGTACTGTCGACACTTGTACATTGAGCGGAGAGGTACTTGTACATGGAGCGGAGAGGTACTGTCGACACTTGTACATTGAGCGGAGAGGTACTTGTACATTGAGCGGAGAGGTACTTGTACATGGAGCGCAGAGGTACTTGTACATTGAGCGGAGAGGTACTTGTACATGGAGCGGAGAGGTACTTGTACATTGAGCGGAGAGGTACTTGTACATGGAGCGGAGAGGTACTTGTACATGGAGCGGAGAGGTACTTGTACATGGAGCGGAGAGGTACTTGTACATGGAGCGGAGAGGTACTTGTACATGGAGCGGAGAGGTACTTGTACATTGAGCGGAGATGTACTTGTACATGGAGCGGAGATGTACTTGTACATGGATCGGAGAGGTACTTGTACATGAGAGCGGAGAGGTACTGTCGACACTTGTACATTGAGCGTAGAGGTACTGTCGACACTTGTACATTGAGCGGAGAGGTACTTGTACATGGAGCGGAGAGGTACTGTCGACACTTGTACATTGAGCGGAGAGGTACTTGTACATTGAGCGGAGAGGTACTTGTACATGGAGCGCAGAGGTACTTGTACATTGAGCGGAGAGGTACTTGTACATGGAGCGGAGAGGTACTTGTACATGAGAGCGGAGAGGTACTTGTACATGGAGCGGAGAGGTACTTGTACATTGAGCGGAGAGGTACTGTCGACACTTGTACATTCAGCGGAGAGGTACTTGTACATGGAGCGGAGAGGTACTGTCGATACTTGACATTGAGCGGAGAGGTACTTGTACATGGAGCGGAGAGGTATTTGTACATTGAGCGGAGAGGTACTTGTACATTGAGCGGAGAGGTACTGTCGACACTTGTACATTCAGCGGAGAGCTACTTGTACATGGAGCGGAGAGGTATTTGTACATTGAGCGGAGAGGTACTTGTACATGGAGCGGAGAGGTACTTGTACATAGAGCGGAGAGGTACTTATACATGGAGCGGAGAGGTATTTGTACATTGAGCGGAGAGGTACTTGTACATGGAGCGGAGAGGTACTTGTACATGAGAGCGGAGAGGTATTTGTACATGGAGCGGAAAGGTACTGTCGACACTTGTACATTGAGCGGAGAGCTACTTGTACATGGAGCGGAGAGGTACTTGTACATGAGAGCGGAGAGGTACTTGTACATGGAGCGGAGAGGTATTTGTACATGGAGCGGAGAGGTACTGTCGACACTTGACATTGAGCGGAGAGGTACTTGTACATGGAGCGGAGAGGTACTTGTACATGAGAGCGGAGAGGTATTTGTACATGGAGCGGAGAGGTACTGTCGACACTTGACATTGAGCGGAGAGGTACTTGTACATGGAGCGGAGAGGTACTTGTACATGGAGCGGAGAGGTACTTGTACATGGACCGGAGAGGTACTTGTACATGGAGCGGAGAGGTACTTGTACATGGAGCGGAGAGGTACTTGTACATTGAGCGGAGAGGTACTGGTACATGGAGCGGAGATGTACTTGTACATTGAGCGGAGAGGTACTTGTACATGGAGCGGAGAGGTACTTGTACATTGAGCGGAGAGGTACTTGTACATGGAGCGGAGAGGTACTGTCGACACTTGTACATTGAGCGGAGAGGTACTTGTACATGGAGCGGAGAGGTACTTGTACATGGAGCGGAGATGTACTTGTACAGGGAGCGGAGAGGTACTTGTACATTGAGCGGAGAGGTACTTGTACATGGAGCGGAGAGGTACTTGTACATGGAGCGGAGAGGTACTTGTACATGGAGCGGAGAGGTACTTGTACATTGAGCGGAGAGGTACTTGTACATGGAGCGGAGAGGTACTTGTACATTGAGCGGAGAGGTACTTGTACATGGAGCGGAGAGGTACTTGTACATGGAGCGGAGATGTACTTGTACATGGAGCGGAGAGGTACTTGTACATGGAGCGGAGATGTACTTGTACATGGAGCGGAGAGGTACTTGTACATGGAGCGGAGATGTACTTGTACATTGAGCGGAGAGGTACTTGTACATGGAGCGGAGAGGTACTGTCGACACTTGTACATTGAGCGGAGAGGTACTTGTACATGGAGCGGAGAGGTACTTGTACATGGAGCGGAGAGGTACTGTCGACACTTGTACATTGAGCGGAGAGGTACTTGTACATGGAGCGGAGAGGTACTTGTACATGGAGCGGAGATGTACTTGTACAGGGAGCGGAGAGGTACTTGTACATTGAGCGGAGAGGTACTTGTACATGGAGCGGAGAGGTACTTGTACATGGAGCGGAGAGGTACTTGTACATGGAGCGGAGAGGTACTTGTACATTGAGCGGAGAGGTACTTGTACATGGAGCGGAGAGGTACTTGTACATGGAGCGGAGAGGTACTTGTACATGGAGCGGAGAGGTACTTGTACATTGAGCGGAGAGGTACTTGTACATGGAGCGGAGAGGTACTTGTACATGGAGCGGAGAGGTACTTGTACATGGAGCGGAGAGGTACTTGTACATGGAGCGGAGAGGTACTTGTACATTGAGCGGAGATGTACTTGTACATGGAGCGGAGATGTACTTGTACATGGATCGGAGAGGTACTTGTACATGAGAGCGGAGAGGTACTGTCGACACTTGTACATTGAGCGTAGAGGTACTGTCGACACTTGTACATTGAGCGGAGAGGTACTTGTACATGGAGCGGAGAGGTACTGTCGACACTTGTACATTGAGCGGAGAGGTACTTGTACATTGAGCGGAGAGGTACTTGTACATGGAGCGCAGAGGTACTTGTACATTGAGCGGAGAGGTACTTGTACATGGAGCGGAGAGGTACTTGTACATGAGAGCGGAGAGGTACTTGTACATGGAGCGGAGAGGTACTGTCGACACTTGTACATTCAGCGGAGAGGTACTTGTACATGGAGCGGAGAGGTACTGTCGATACTTGACATTGAGCGGAGAGGTACTTGTACATGGAGCGGAGAGGTATTTGTACATTGAGCGGAGAGGTACTTGTACATTGAGCGGAGAGGTACTGTCGACACTTGTACATTCAGCGGAGAGCTACTTGTACATGGAGCGGAGAGGTATTTGTACATTGAGCGGAGAGGTACTTGTACATGGAGCGGAGAGGTACTTGTACATAGAGCGGAGAGGTACTTATACATGGAGCGGAGAGGTATTTGTACATTGAGCGGAGAGGTACTTGTACATGGAGCGGAGAGGTACTTGTACATGAGAGCGGAGAGGTATTTGTACATGGAGCGGAAAGGTACTGTCGACACTTGTACATTGAGCGGAGAGCTACTTGTACATGGAGCGGAGAGGTACTTGTACATGAGAGCGGAGAGGTACTTGTACATGGAGCGGAGAGGTATTTGTACATGGAGCGGAGAGGTACTGTCGACACTTGACATTGAGCGGAGAGGTACTTGTACATGGAGCGGAGAGGTACTTGTACATGAGAGCGGAGAGGTATTTGTACATGGAGCGGAGAGGTACTGTCGACACTTGACATTGAGCGGAGAGGTACTTGTACATGGAGCGGAGAGGTACTTGTACATGGAGCGGAGAGGTACTTGTACATGGACCGGAGAGGTACTTGTACATGGAGCGGAGAGGTACTTGTACATGGAGCGGAGATGTACTTGTACATTGAGCGGAGAGGTACTTGTACATGGAGCAGAGATGTACTTGTACATGGAGCGGAGATGTACTTGTACATTGAGCGGAGAGGTACTTGTACATGGAGCGGAGAGGTACTTGTACATGGAGCGGAGATGTACTTGTACATGGAGCGGAGAGGTACTTGTACATGGAGCGGAGATGTACTTGTACATTGAGCGGAGAGGTACTTGTACATGGAGCAGAGATGTACTTGTACATGGAGCGGAGAGGTACTTGTACATGGAGCGGAGAGGTACTTGTACATGGAGCGGAGAGGTACTTGTACATGGAGCGGAGAGGTACTTGTACATTGAGCGGAGAGGTACTTGTACATGGAGCGGAGAGGTACTTGTACATTGAGCGGAGAGGTACTTGTACATGGAGCGGAGAGGTACTTGTACATGGAGCGGAGAGGTACTTGTACATGGAGCGGAGAGGTACTTGTACATGGAGCGGAGAGGTACTTGTACATGGAGCGGAGAGGTACTTGTACATTGAGCGGAGATGTACTTGTACATGGAGCGGAGATGTACTTGTACATGGATCGGAGAGGTACTTGTACATGAGAGCGGAGAGGTACTGTCGACACTTGTACATTGAGCGTAGAGGTACTGTCGACACTTGTACATTGAGCGGAGAGGTACTTGTACATGGAGCGGAGAGGTACTGTCGACACTTGTACATTGAGCGGAGAGGTACTTGTACATTGAGCGGAGAGGTACTTGTACATGGAGCGCAGAGGTACTTGTACATTGAGCGGAGAGGTACTTGTACATGGAGCGGAGAGGTACTTGTACATTGAGCGGAGAGGTACTTGTACATGGAGCGGAGAGGTACTTGTACATGGAGCGGAGAGGTACTTGTACATGGAGCGGAGAGGTACTTGTACATGGAGCGGAGAGGTACTTGTACATGGAGCGGAGAGGTACTTGTACATTGAGCGGAGATGTACTTGTACATGGAGCGGAGATGTACTTGTACATGGATCGGAGAGGTACTTGTACATGAGAGCGGAGAGGTACTGTCGACACTTGTACATTGAGCGTAGAGGTACTGTCGACACTTGTACATTGAGCGGAGAGGTACTTGTACATGGAGCGGAGAGGTACTGTCGACACTTGTACATTGAGCGGAGAGGTACTTGTACATTGAGCGGAGAGGTACTTGTACATGGAGCGCAGAGGTACTTGTACATTGAGCGGAGAGGTACTTGTACATGGAGCGGAGAGGTACTTGTACATGAGAGCGGAGAGGTACTTGTACATGGAGCGGAGAGGTACTTGTACATTGAGCGGAGAGGTACTGTCGACACTTGTACATTCAGCGGAGAGGTACTTGTACATGGAGCGGAGAGGTACTGTCGATACTTGACATTGAGCGGAGAGGTACTTGTACATGGAGCGGAGAGGTATTTGTACATTGAGCGGAGAGGTACTTGTACATTGAGCGGAGAGGTACTGTCGACACTTGTACATTCAGCGGAGAGCTACTTGTACATGGAGCGGAGAGGTATTTGTACATTGAGCGGAGAGGTACTTGTACATGGAGCGGAGAGGTACTTGTACATAGAGCGGAGAGGTACTTATACATGGAGCGGAGAGGTATTTGTACATTGAGCGGAGAGGTACTTGTACATGGAGCGGAGAGGTACTTGTACATGAGAGCGGAGAGGTATTTGTACATGGAGCGGAAAGGTACTGTCGACACTTGTACATTGAGCGGAGAGCTACTTGTACATGGAGCGGAGAGGTACTTGTACATGAGAGCGGAGAGGTACTTGTACATGGAGCGGAGAGGTATTTGTACATGGAGCGGAGAGGTACTGTCGACACTTGACATTGAGCGGAGAGGTACTTGTACATGGAGCGGAGAGGTACTTGTACATGAGAGCGGAGAGGTATTTGTACATGGAGCGGAGAGGTACTGTCGACACTTGACATTGAGCGGAGAGGTACTTGTACATGGAGCGGAGAGGTACTTGTACATGGAGCGGAGAGGTACTTGTACATGGACCGGAGAGGTACTTGTACATGGAGCGGAGAGGTACTTGTACATGGAGCGGAGAGGTACTTGTACATTGAGCGGAGAGGTACTGGTACATGGAGCGGAGATGTACTTGTACATTGAGCGGAGAGGTACTTGTACATGGAGCGGAGAGGTACTTGTACATTGAGCGGAGAGGTACTTGTACATGGAGCGGAGAGGTACTGTCGACACTTGTACATTGAGCGGAGAGGTACTTGTACATGGAGCGGAGAGGTACTTGTACATGGAGCGGAGATGTACTTGTACAGGGAGCGGAGAGGTACTTGTACATTGAGCGGAGAGGTACTTGTACATGGAGCGGAGAGGTACTTGTACATGGAGCGGAGAGGTACTTGTACATGGAGCGGAGAGGTACTTGTACATTGAGCGGAGAGGTACTTGTACATGGAGCGGAGAGGTACTTGTACATTGAGCGGAGAGGTACTTGTACATGGAGCGGAGAGGTACTTGTACATGGAGCGGAGATGTACTTGTACATGGAGCGGAGAGGTACTTGTACATGGAGCGGAGATGTACTTGTACATGGAGCGGAGAGGTACTTGTACATGGAGCGGAGATGTACTTGTACATTGAGCGGAGAGGTACTTGTACATGGAGCAGAGATGTACTTGTACATGGAGCGGAGAGGTACTTGTACATGGAGCGGAGAGGTACTTGTACATGGAGCGGAGAGGTACTTGTACATGGAGCGGAGAGGTACTTGTACATTGAGCGGAGATGTACTTGTACATGGAGCGGAGAGGTACTTGTACATTGAGCGGAGAGGTACTTGTACATGGAGCGGAGAGGTACTTGTACATGGAGCGGAGAGGTACTTGTACATGGAGCGGAGAGGTACTTGTACATGGAGCGGAGAGGTACTTGTACATTGAGCGGAGATGTACTTGTACATGGAGCGGAGATGTACTTGTACATGGATCGGAGAGGTACTTGTACATGAGAGCGGAGAGGTACTGTCGACACTTGTACATTGAGCGTAGAGGTACTGTCGACACTTGTACATTGAGCGGAGAGGTACTTGTACATGGAGCGGAGAGGTACTGTCGACACTTGTACATTGAGCGGAGAGGTACTTGTACATTGAGCGGAGAGGTACTTGTACATGGAGCGCAGAGGTAAATGGTAAATGGTAAATGGTCTGCATTTATATAGCGCTTTTATCCAAAGCGCTTTACAATGAGTAGGTAGTCTACATTCACCCATTCATACACCGATGGCGGCAGGCTGCCACGCAGGGTGCCTACACACCATCGGGAGCAAGGAGGGTTAAGTGTCTTGCCCAAGGACACAACGACAGCAGCTGGGAGGGAGCGGGGATCGAACCGCCAACCCTTGCGTCATTGGCCGACCCGCTCTACCTCCTGAGCTAAAGCCGCCCCCAGAGGTACTTGTACATTGAGCGGAGAGGTACTTGTACATGGAGCGGAGAGGTACTTGTACATGAGAGCGGAGAGGTACTTGTACATGGAGCGGAGAGGTACTGTCGACACTTGTACATTCAGCGGAGAGGTACTTGTACATGGAGCGGAGAGGTACTGTCGATACTTGACATTGAGCGGAGAGGTACTTGTACATGGAGCGGAGAGGTATTTGTACATTGAGCGGAGAGGTACTTGTACATTGAGCGGAGAGGTACTGTCGACACTTGTACATTCAGCGGAGAGCTACTTGTACATGGAGCGGAGAGGTATTTGTACATTGAGCGGAGAGGTACTTGTACATGGAGCGGAGAGGTACTTGTACATAGAGCGGAGAGGTACTTATACATGGAGCGGAGAGGTATTTGTACATTGAGCGGAGAGGTACTTGTACATGGAGCGGAGAGGTACTTGTACATGAGAGCGGAGAGGTATTTGTACATGGAGCGGAAAGGTACTGTCGACACTTGTACATTGAGCGGAGAGCTACTTGTACATGGAGCGGAGAGGTACTTGTACATGAGAGCGGAGAGGTACTTGTACATGGAGCGGAGAGGTATTTGTACATGGAGCGGAGAGGTACTGTCGACACTTGACATTGAGCGGAGAGGTACTTGTACATGGAGCGGAGAGGTACTTGTACATGAGAGCGGAGAGGTATTTGTACATGGAGCGGAGAGGTACTGTCGACACTTGACATTGAGCGGAGAGGTACTTGTACATGGAGCGGAGAGGTACTTGTACATGGACCGGAGAGGTACTTGTACATGGAGCGGAGAGGTACTTGTACATGGAGCGGAGATGTACTTGTACATTGAGCGGAGAGGTACTTGTACATGGAGCAGAGATGTACTTGTACATGGAGCGGAGATGTACTTGTACATTGAGCGGAGAGGTACTTGTACATTGAGCGGAGAGGTACTTGTACATGGAGCGGAGAGGTACTTGTACATGGAGCGGAGATGTACTTGTACATTGAGCGGAGAGGTACTTGTACATGGAGCGGAGATGTACTTGTACATGGAGCGGAGAGGTACTTGTACATGGAGCGGAGAGGTACTTGTACATGGAGCGGAGAGGTACTTGTACATGGAGCGGAGAGGTACTTGTACATTGAGCGGAGAGGTACTTGTACATGGAGCGGAGAGGTACTTGTACATTGAGCGGAGAGGTACTTGTACATGGAGCGGAGAGGTACTTGTACATGGAGCGGAGAGGTACTTGTACATGGAGCGGAGAGGTACTTGTACATGGAGCGGAGAGGTACTTGTACATGGAGCGGAGAGGTACTTGTACATTGAGCGGAGATGTACTTGTACATGGAGCGGAGATGTACTTGTACATGGATCGGAGAGGTACTTGTACATGAGAGCGGAGAGGTACTGTCGACACTTGTACATTGAGCGTAGAGGTACTGTCGACACTTGTACATTGAGCGGAGAGGTACTTGTACATGGAGCGGAGAGGTACTGTCGACACTTGTACATTGAGCGGAGAGGTACTTGTACATTGAGCGGAGAGGTACTTGTACATGGAGCGCAGAGGTACTTGTACATTGAGCGGAGAGGTACTTGTACATGGAGCGGAGAGGTACTTGTACATGAGAGCGGAGAGGTACTTGTACATGGAGCGGAGAGGTACTTGTACATTGAGCGGAGAGGTACTGTCGACACTTGTACATTCAGCGGAGAGGTACTTGTACATGGAGCGGAGAGGTACTGTCGATACTTGACATTGAGCGGAGAGGTACTTGTACATGGAGCGGAGAGGTATTTGTACATTGAGCGGAGAGGTACTTGTACATTGAGCGGAGAGGTACTGTCGACACTTGTACATTCAGCGGAGAGCTACTTGTACATGGAGCGGAGAGGTATTTGTACATTGAGCGGAGAGGTACTTGTACATGGAGCGGAGAGGTACTTGTACATAGAGCGGAGAGGTACTTATACATGGAGCGGAGAGGTATTTGTACATTGAGCGGAGAGGTACTTGTACATGGAGCGGAGAGGTACTTGTACATGAGAGCGGAGAGGTATTTGTACATGGAGCGGAAAGGTACTGTCGACACTTGTACATTGAGCGGAGAGCTACTTGTACATGGAGCGGAGAGGTACTTGTACATGAGAGCGGAGAGGTACTTGTACATGGAGCGGAGAGGTATTTGTACATGGAGCGGAGAGGTACTGTCGACACTTGACATTGAGCGGAGAGGTACTTGTACATGGAGCGGAGAGGTACTTGTACATGAGAGCGGAGAGGTATTTGTACATGGAGCGGAGAGGTACTGTCGACACTTGACATTGAGCGGAGAGGTACTTGTACATGGAGCGGAGAGGTACTTGTACATGGAGCGGAGAGGTACTTGTACATGGACCGGAGAGGTACTTGTACATGGAGCGGAGAGGTACTTGTACATGGAGCGGAGAGGTACTTGTACATTGAGCGGAGAGGTACTGGTACATGGAGCGGAGATGTACTTGTACATTGAGCGGAGAGGTACTTGTACATGGAGCGGAGAGGTACTTGTACATTGAGCGGAGAGGTACTTGTACATGGAGCGGAGAGGTACTGTCGACACTTGTACATTGAGCGGAGAGGTACTTGTACATGGAGCGGAGAGGTACTTGTACATGGAGCGGAGATGTACTTGTACAGGGAGCGGAGAGGTACTTGTACATTGAGCGGAGAGGTACTTGTACATGGAGCGGAGAGGTACTTGTACATGGAGCGGAGAGGTACTTGTACATGGAGCGGAGAGGTACTTGTACATTGAGCGGAGAGGTACTTGTACATGGAGCGGAGAGGTACTTGTACATTGAGCGGAGAGGTACTTGTACATGGAGCGGAGAGGTACTTGTACATGGAGCGGAGATGTACTTGTACATGGAGCGGAGAGGTACTTGTACATGGAGCGGAGATGTACTTGTACATGGAGCGGAGAGGTACTTGTACATGGAGCGGAGATGTACTTGTACATTGAGCGGAGAGGTACTTGTACATGGAGCAGAGATGTACTTGTACATGGAGCGGAGAGGTACTTGTACATGGAGCGGAGAGGTACTTGTACATGGAGCGGAGAGGTACTTGTACATGGAGCGGAGAGGTACTTGTACATTGAGCGGAGATGTACTTGTACATGGAGCGGAGAGGTACTTGTACATTGAGCGGAGAGGTACTTGTACATGGAGCGGAGAGGTACTTGTACATGGAGCGGAGAGGTACTTGTACATGGAGCGGAGAGGTACTTGTACATGGAGCGGAGAGGTACTTGTACATTGAGCGGAGATGTACTTGTACATGGAGCGGAGATGTACTTGTACATGGATCGGAGAGGTACTTGTACATGAGAGCGGAGAGGTACTGTCGACACTTGTACATTGAGCGTAGAGGTACTGTCGACACTTGTACATTGAGCGGAGAGGTACTTGTACATGGAGCGGAGAGGTACTGTCGACACTTGTACATTGAGCGGAGAGGTACTTGTACATTGAGCGGAGAGGTACTTGTACATGGAGCGCAGAGGTACTTGTACATTGAGCGGAGAGGTACTTGTACATGGAGCGGAGAGGTACTTGTACATGAGAGCGGAGAGGTACTTGTACATGGAGCGGAGAGGTACTGTCGACACTTGTACATTCAGCGGAGAGGTACTTGTACATGGAGCGGAGAGGTACTGTCGATACTTGACATTGAGCGGAGAGGTACTTGTACATGGAGCGGAGAGGTATTTGTACATTGAGCGGAGAGGTACTTGTACATTGAGCGGAGAGGTACTGTCGACACTTGTACATTCAGCGGAGAGCTACTTGTACATGGAGCGGAGAGGTATTTGTACATTGAGCGGAGAGGTACTTGTACATGGAGCGGAGAGGTACTTGTACATAGAGCGGAGAGGTACTTATACATGGAGCGGAGAGGTATTTGTACATTGAGCGGAGAGGTACTTGTACATGGAGCGGAGAGGTACTTGTACATGAGAGCGGAGAGGTATTTGTACATGGAGCGGAAAGGTACTGTCGACACTTGTACATTGAGCGGAGAGCTACTTGTACATGGAGCGGAGAGGTACTTGTACATGAGAGCGGAGAGGTACTTGTACATGGAGCGGAGAGGTATTTGTACATGGAGCGGAGAGGTACTGTCGACACTTGACATTGAGCGGAGAGGTACTTGTACATGGAGCGGAGAGGTACTTGTACATGAGAGCGGAGAGGTATTTGTACATGGAGCGGAGAGGTACTGTCGACACTTGACATTGAGCGGAGAGGTACTTGTACATGGAGCGGAGAGGTACTTGTACATGGAGCGGAGAGGTACTTGTACATGGACCGGAGAGGTACTTGTACATGGAGCGGAGAGGTACTTGTACATGGAGCGGAGATGTACTTGTACATTGAGCGGAGAGGTACTTGTACATGGAGCAGAGATGTACTTGTACATGGAGCGGAGATGTACTTGTACATTGAGCGGAGAGGTACTTGTACATGGAGCGGAGAGGTACTTGTACATGGAGCGGAGATGTACTTGTACATGGAGCGGAGATGTACTTGTACATTGAGCGGAGAGGTACTTGTACATGGAGCGGAGATGTACTTGTACATGGAGCGGAGAGGTACTTGTACATGGAGCGGAGAGGTACTTGTACATGGAGCGGAGAGGTACTTGTACATGGAGCGGAGAGGTACTTGTACATTGAGCGGAGAGGTACTTGTACATGGAGCGGAGAGGTACTTGTACATTGAGCGGAGAGGTACTTGTACATGGAGCGGAGAGGTACTTGTACATGGAGCGGAGAGGTACTTGTACATGGAGCGGAGAGGTACTTGTACATGGAGCGGAGAGGTACTTGTACATGGAGCGGAGAGGTACTTGTACATTGAGCGGAGATGTACTTGTACATGGAGCGGAGATGTACTTGTACATGGATCGGAGAGGTACTTGTACATGAGAGCGGAGAGGTACTGTCGACACTTGTACATTGAGCGTAGAGGTACTGTCGACACTTGTACATTGAGCGGAGAGGTACTTGTACATGGAGCGGAGAGGTACTGTCGACACTTGTACATTGAGCGGAGAGGTACTTGTACATTGAGCGGAGAGGTACTTGTACATGGAGCGCAGAGGTACTTGTACATTGAGCGGAGAGGTACTTGTACATGGAGCGGAGAGGTACTTGTACATGAGAGCGGAGAGGTACTTGTACATGGAGCGGAGAGGTACTTGTACATTGAGCGGAGAGGTACTGTCGACACTTGTACATTCAGCGGAGAGGTACTTGTACATGGAGCGGAGAGGTACTGTCGATACTTGACATTGAGCGGAGAGGTACTTGTACATGGAGCGGAGAGGTATTTGTACATTGAGCGGAGAGGTACTTGTACATTGAGCGGAGAGGTACTGTCGACACTTGTACATTCAGCGGAGAGCTACTTGTACATGGAGCGGAGAGGTATTTGTACATTGAGCGGAGAGGTACTTGTACATGGAGCGGAGAGGTACTTGTACATAGAGCGGAGAGGTACTTATACATGGAGCGGAGAGGTATTTGTACATTGAGCGGAGAGGTACTTGTACATGGAGCGGAGAGGTACTTGTACATGAGAGCGGAGAGGTATTTGTACATGGAGCGGAAAGGTACTGTCGACACTTGTACATTGAGCGGAGAGCTACTTGTACATGGAGCGGAGAGGTACTTGTACATGAGAGCGGAGAGGTACTTGTACATGGAGCGGAGAGGTATTTGTACATGGAGCGGAGAGGTACTGTCGACACTTGACATTGAGCGGAGAGGTACTTGTACATGGAGCGGAGAGGTACTTGTACATGAGAGCGGAGAGGTATTTGTACATGGAGCGGAGAGGTACTGTCGACACTTGACATTGAGCGGAGAGGTACTTGTACATGGAGCGGAGAGGTACTTGTACATGGAGCGGAGAGGTACTTGTACATGGACCGGAGAGGTACTTGTACATGGAGCGGAGAGGTACTTGTACATGGAGCGGAGAGGTACTTGTACATTGAGCGGAGAGGTACTGGTACATGGAGCGGAGATGTACTTGTACATTGAGCGGAGAGGTACTTGTACATGGAGCGGAGAGGTACTTGTACATTGAGCGGAGAGGTACTTGTACATTGAGCGGAGACGTACTTGTACATTGAGCGGAGATGTACTTGTACATTGAGCGGAGATGTACTTGTACATTGAGCGGAGAGGTACTGGTACATGGAGCGGAGAGGTACTTGTACATGGAGCGGAGAGGTATTTGTACATGGAGCGGAGAGGTATTTGTACATGGAGCGGAGAGGTACTTGTACATTGAGCGGAGAGGTACTTGTACATGGAGCGGAGAGGTACTTGTACATGGAGCGGAGAGGTACTTGTACATGTAGCGGAGAGGTGCTTGTACATGGAGCGGAGAGGTACTTGTACATGGAGCGGAGAGGTATTTGTACATGGAGCGGAGAGGTACTTGTACATGGAGCGGAGAGGTACTTGTACATTCAGCGGAGAGGTACTTGTACATTGAGCGGAGAGGTACTTGTAGATGGAGCGGAGAGGTACTGTCGACACTTGTACATTGAGCGGAGAGGTACTTGTACATGGAGCGGAGAGGTACTTGTACATGGAGCGGAGAGGTACTGTCGACACTTGTACATTGAGCGGAGAGGTACTTGTACATGGAGCGGAGAGGTACTTGTACATGGAGCGGAGATGTACTTGTACAGGGAGCGGAGAGGTACTTGTACATTGAGCGGAGAGGTACTTGTACATGGAGCGGAGAGGTACTTGTACATGGAGCGGAGAGGTACTTGTACATGGAGCGGAGAGGTACTTGTACATTGAGCGGAGAGGTACTTGTACATGGAGCGGAGAGGTACTTGTACATGGAGCGGAGAGGTACTTGTACATGGAGCGGAGAGGTACTTGTACATTGAGCGGAGAGGTACTTGTACATGGAGCGGAGAGGTACTTGTACATGGAGCGGAGAGGTACTTGTACATGGAGCGGAGAGGTACTTGTACATGGAGCGGAGAGGTACTTGTACATTGAGCGGAGATGTACTTGTACATGGAGTGGAGATGTACTTGTACATGGATCGGAGAGGTACTTGTACATGAGAGCGGAGAGGTACTGTCGACACTTGTACATTGAGCGTAGAGGTACTGTCGACACTTGTACATTGAGCGGAGAGGTACTTGTACATGGAGCGGAGAGGTACTGTCGACACTTGTACATTGAGCGGAGAGGTACTTGTACATTGAGCGGAGAGGTACTTGTACATGGAGCGCAGAGGTACTTGTACATTGAGCGGAGAGGTACTTGTACATGGAGCGGAGAGGTACTTGTACATGAGAGTGGAGAGGTACTTGTACATGGAGCGGAGAGGTACTGTCGACACTTGTACATTCAGCGGAGAGGTACTTGTACATGGAGCGGAGAGGTACTGTCGATACTTGACATTGAGCGGAGAGGTACTTGTACATGGAGCGGAGAGGTATTTGTACATTGAGCGGAGAGGTACTTGTACATTGAGCGGAGAGGTACTGTCGACACTTGTACATTCAGCGGAGAGCTACTTGTACATGGAGCGGAGAGGTATTTGTACATTGAGCGGAGAGGTACTTGTACATGGAGCGGAGAGGTACTTGTACATAGAGCGGAGAGGTACTTATACATGGAGCGGAGAGGTATTTGTACATTGAGCGGAGAGGTACTTGTACATGGAGCGGAGAGGTACTTGTACATGAGAGCGGAGAGGTATTTGTACATGGAGCGGAAAGGTACTGTCGACACTTGTACATTGAGCGGAGAGCTACTTGTACATGGAGCGGAGAGGTACTTGTACATGAGAGCGGAGAGGTACTTGTACATGGAGCGGAGAGGTATTTGTACATGGAGCGGAGAGGTACTGTCGACACTTGACATTGAGCGGAGAGGTACTTGTACATGGAGCGGAGAGGTACTTGTACATGAGAGCGGAGAGGTATTTGTACATGGAGCGGAGAGGTACTGTCGACACTTGACATTGAGCGGAGAGGTACTTGTACATGGAGCGGAGAGGTACTTGTACATGGAGCGGAGAGGTACTTGTACATGGACCGGAGAGGTACTTGTACATGGAGCGGAGAGGTACTTGTACATGGAGCGGAGATGTACTTGTACATTGAGCGGAGAGGTACTTGTACATGGAGCAGAGATGTACTTGTACATGGAGCGGAGATGTACTTGTACATTGAGCGGAGAGGTACTTGTACATGGAGCGGAGAGGTACTTGTACATGGAGCGGAGATGTACTTGTACATGGAGCGGAGAGGTACTTGTACATGGAGCGGAGATGTACTTGTACATTGAGCGGAGAGGTACTTGTACATGGAGCAGAGATGTACTTGTACATGGAGCGGAGAGGTACTTGTACATGGAGCGGAGAGGTACTTGTACATGGAGCGGAGAGGTACTTGTACATGGAGCGGAGAGGTACTTGTACATTGAGCGGAGAGGTACTTGTACATGGAGCGGAGAGGTACTTGTACATTGAGCGGAGAGGTACTTGTACATGGAGCGGAGAGGTACTTGTACATGGAGCGGAGAGGTACTTGTACATGGAGCGGAGAGGTACTTGTACATGGAGCGGAGAGGTACTTGTACATGGAGCGGAGAGGTACTTGTACATTGAGCGGAGATGTACTTGTACATGGAGCGGAGATGTACTTGTACATGGATCGGAGAGGTACTTGTACATGAGAGCGGAGAGGTACTGTCGACACTTGTACATTGAGCGTAGAGGTACTGTCGACACTTGTACATTGAGCGGAGAGGTACTTGTACATGGAGCGGAGAGGTACTGTCGACACTTGTACATTGAGCGGAGAGGTACTTGTACATTGAGCGGAGAGGTACTTGTACATGGAGCGCAGAGGTACTTGTACATTGAGCGGAGAGGTACTTGTACATGGAGCGGAGAGGTACTTGTACATGAGAGCGGAGAGGTACTTGTACATGGAGCGGAGAGGTACTTGTACATTGAGCGGAGAGGTACTGTCGACACTTGTACATTCAGCGGAGAGGTACTTGTACATGGAGCGGAGAGGTACTGTCGATACTTGACATTGAGCGGAGAGGTACTTGTACATGGAGCGGAGAGGTATTTGTACATTGAGCGGAGAGGTACTTGTACATTGAGCGGAGAGGTACTGTCGACACTTGTACATTCAGCGGAGAGCTACTTGTACATGGAGCGGAGAGGTATTTGTACATTGAGCGGAGAGGTACTTGTACATGGAGCGGAGAGGTACTTGTACATAGAGCGGAGAGGTACTTATACATGGAGCGGAGAGGTATTTGTACATTGAGCGGAGAGGTACTTGTACATGGAGCGGAGAGGTACTTGTACATGAGAGCGGAGAGGTATTTGTACATGGAGCGGAAAGGTACTGTCGACACTTGTACATTGAGCGGAGAGCTACTTGTACATGGAGCGGAGAGGTACTTGTACATGAGAGCGGAGAGGTACTTGTACATGGAGCGGAGAGGTATTTGTACATGGAGCGGAGAGGTACTGTCGACACTTGACATTGAGCGGAGAGGTACTTGTACATGGAGCGGAGAGGTACTTGTACATGAGAGCGGAGAGGTATTTGTACATGGAGCGGAGAGGTACTGTCGACACTTGACATTGAGCGGAGAGGTACTTGTACATGGAGCGGAGAGGTACTTGTACATGGAGCGGAGAGGTACTTGTACATGGACCGGAGAGGTACTTGTACATGGAGCGGAGAGGTACTTGTACATGGAGCGGAGATGTACTTGTACATTGAGCGGAGAGGTACTTGTACATGGAGCAGAGATGTACTTGTACATGGAGCGGAGATGTACTTGTACATTGAGCGGTGAGGTACTTGTACATGGAGCGGAGAGGTACTTGTACATGGAGCGGAGATGTACTTGTACATGGAGCGGAGAGGTACTTGTACATGGAGCGGAGATGTACTTGTACATTGAGCGGAGAGGTACTTGTACATGGAGCAGAGATGTACTTGTACATGGAGCGGAGAGGTACTTGTACATGGAGCGGAGAGGTACTTGTACATGGAGCGGAGAGGTACTTGTACATGGAGCGGAGAGGTACTTGTACATTGAGCGGAGAGGTACTTGTACATTGAGCGGAGAGGTACTTGTACATGGAGCTAGGGCTGGGTATCGAGTTTCGATACTTACTTGGCACCGAAATGGAAACATCGATACTAAGGGGTATCGAAGCCTCCCTTGTCAATCGATACCAATTTTCGATACCAAAACAAAACAGCGTCATTGAGCCTATAAGCATGCGACATGCTTGCACGCCGCGCTCTAATACGGCTGGTGATTGGCTGTCATGTAGAGGCATGCAGGAAACGTTACGCCCACTTTAGCCGGTGTGTTTGTTGTGACTGTGAGCCAGGCGTGCGGTGCGGATAGTATACAAGAAGTTAGCCACTCAAGCTACTCCTATCCTGGATTACCATATGGCGAAGATGATGAAAAGCAGGAAAAGAAACAGAAACAACACGGACTGGTTTCCACAGACAAGAGAAATAATTGAGAGGTGGGTCAGCTCAGCTTACCGCAAGTTAGCGGTTATCAGATCCCTCAGTCTGACAAATCCATGCATCTGGCTGTGAGTTGTAGCATTAGATCGTTTAATTAATTGCCGCCGTAACGTTATGCGCAAGCGGGCATTGTGTATTTTTAGCAACTCGTTAACAAACGCTGATGTCATGATAGTTTGTTGAATGTAAATGCGATTCATTTATATTGATTGGCTAGTCAGTGAAGTTGAGCTGTCTCGTCAGATTTGACAAGAATGACGTTCTGTTGCAGCAGTGAGCACACTGATCTGCAACGCTAGCGTTAATGTTTAATTAATTAGCGTTATGTGCAAGCGGGCAGTTATCGCCCATGTATTTTTAGCAACTCGTTAACAAACGCTGATGTCATGATAGTTTGTTGAATATAAATGCGATTCACTTTGTGGCATATAAGGCTATATTGATAGGCTAGTCAATGCTCAACTAGTCTTCCATGCATGAAGTGGAGCCATCTCATCAGTTTGTACAAGAATAGAGTTCTGTTGCATCAGTGAGCATTAAACCCTGATTTGCAACTCTCTGTTTTGCACTGAAAACTATTCCACTGATTTATTTGTTTTAGCTACATTTCTTTCCTTTGTAGTACTCCAATATTTTTTGTAGGGACGGCAATACGTTTAGAGAACTTAAAGTTATGTTAAATACAGTAGGTTTTATTTTTTTCTGCTGTAAAACTTAAGATGGGGGGAAACTAAAGATTTGTAAAATAATTTCAATGTGTAATGCAGTTTTATTTTTGTTAAAATGGATTTTTCTAAAAATTGGTATCGAAAAAAGTATCGTTCAGGAACCGGTATCGAAATCCAAGTATCGAAACGGTATCGATATCGAAAAATTTTGAACGATACCCAGCCCTACATGGAGCGCAGATGTACTTGTACATTGAGCGGAGAGGTACTGGTACATGGAGCGGAGATGTACTTGTACATTGAGCGGAGAGGTACTTGTACATTGAGCGGAGAGGTACTTGTACATGGAGCGGAGATGTACTTGTACATTGAGCGGAGAGGTACTGGTACATGGAGCGGAGATGTACTTGTACATTGAGCGGAGAGGTACTTGTACATGGAGTGGAGATGTACTTGTACATTGAGCGGAGAGGTACTGGTACATGGAGCGGAGATGTACTTGTACATTGAGCGGAGAGGTACTTGTACATGGAGCGGAGATGTACTTGTACATTGAGCGGAGAGGTACTGGTACATGGAGCGGAGATGTACTTGTACATTGAGCGGAGAGGTACTTGTACATGGAGTGGAGATGTACTTGTACATGGAGCGGAGATGTACTTGTACATTGAGCGGAGAGGTACTTGTACATGGAGCGGAGATGTACTTGTACATGGAGCGGAGAGGTACTTGTACATGGAGCGGAGAGGTACTTGTACATGGAGCGGAGATGTACTTGTACATGGAGCGGAGATGTACTTGTACATGGAGCGGAGAGGTACTTGTACATGGAGCGGAGAGGTACTTATACATTGAGCGGAGACGTACTTGTACATGGAGCGGAGATGTACTTGTACATTGAGCGGAGAGGTACTTGTACATTGAGCGGAGAGGTACTGGTACATGGAGCGGAGATGTACTTGTACATTGAGCGGAGAGGTACTTGTACATGGAGCGGAGAGGTACTTGTACATTGAGCGGAGACGTACTTGTACATTGAGCGGAGATGTACTTGTACATTGAGCGGAGATGTACTTGTACATTGAGCGGAGAGGTACTGGTACATGGAGCGGAGAGGTACTTGTACATGGAGCGGAGAGGTATTTGTACATGGAGCGGAGAGGTATTTGTACATGGAGCGGAGAGGTACTTGTACATTTAGCGGAGAGGTACTTGTACATGGAGCGGAGAGGTACTTGTACATGGAGCGGAGAGGTACTTGTACATGTAGCGGAGAGGTGCTTGTACATGGAGCGGAGAGGTACTTGTACATGGAGCGGAGAGGTATTTGTACATGGAGCGGAGAGGTACTTGTACATGGAGCGGAGAGGTACTTGTACATTCAGCGGAGAGGTACTTGTACATTGAGCGGAGAGGTACTTGTAGATGGAGCGGAGAGGTACTGTCGACACTTGTACATTGAGCGGAGAGGTACTTGTACATGGAGCGGAGAGGTACTTGTACATGGAGCGGAGAGGTACTGTCGACACTTGTACATTGAGCGGAGAGGTACTTGTACATGGAGCGGAGAGGTACTTGTACATGGAGCGGAGATGTACTTGTACAGGGAGCGGAGAGGTACTTGTACATTGAGCGGATAGGTACTTGTACATGGAGCGGAGAGGTACTTGTACATGGAGCGGAGAGGTACTTGTACATGGAGCGGAGAGGTACTTGTACATTGAGCGGAGAGGTACTTGTACATGGAGCGGAGAGGTACTTGTACATGGAGCGGAGAGGTACTTGTACATGGAGCGGAGAGGTACTTGTACATTGAGCGGAGAGGTACTTGTACATGGAGCGGAGAGGTACTTGTACATGGAGCGGAGAGGTACTTGTACATGGAGCGGAGAGGTACTTGTACATGGAGCGGAGAGGTACTTGTACATTGAGCGGAGATGTACTTGTACATGGATCGGAGAGGTACTTGTACATGAGAGCGGAGAGGTACTGTCGACACTTGTACATTGAGCGTAGAGGTACTGTCGACACTTGTACATTGAGCGGAGAGGTACTTGTACATGGAGCGGAGAGGTACTGTCGACACTTGTACATTGAGCGGAGAGGTACTTGTACATTGAGCGGAGAGGTACTTGTACATGGAGCGCAGAGGTACTTGTACATTGAGCGGAGAGGTACTTGTACATGGAGCGGAGAGGTACTTGTACATGAGAGCGGAGAGGTACTTGTACATGGAGCGGAGAGGTACTTGTACATTGAGCGGAGAGGTACTGTCGACACTTGTACATTCAGCGGAGAGGTACTTGTACATGGAGCGGAGAGGTACTGTCGATACTTGACATTGAGCGGAGAGGTACTTGTACATGGAGCGGAGAGGTACTTGTACATGGAGCGGAGAGGTACTTGTACATGGAGCGGAGAGGTACTTGTACATTGAGCGGAGAGGTACTTGTACATGGAGCGGAGAGGTACTTGTACATTGAGCGGAGAGGTACTTGTACATGGAGCGGAGAGGTACTTGTACATGGAGTGGAGAGGTACTTGTACATGGAGCGGAGAGGTACTTGTACATTGAGCGGAGATGTACTTGTACATGGAGCGGAGATGTACTTGTACATGGATCGGAGAGGTACTTGTACATGAGAGCGGAGATGTACTGTCGACACTTGTACATTCAGCGGAGAGGTACTTGTACATTGAGCGTAGAGGTACTGTCGACACTTGTACATTGAGCGGAGAGGTACTTGTACATGGAGCGGAGAGGTACTGTCGACACTTGTACATTGAGCGGAGAGGTACTTGTACATTGAGCGGAGAGGTACTTGTACATGGAGCGCAGAGGTACTTGTACATTGAGCGGAGAGGTACTTGTACATGGAGCGGAGAGGTACTTGTACATGAGAGCGGAGAGGTACTTGTACATGGAGCGGAGAGGTACTTGTACATTGAGCGGAGAGGTACTGTCGACACTTGTACATTCAGCGGAGAGGTACTTGTACATGGAGCGGAGAGGTACTGTCGATACTTGACATTGAGCGGAGAGGTACTTGTACATGGAGCGGAGAGGTACTTGTACATGGAGCGGAGAGGTACTTGTACATGGAGCGGAGAGGTACTTGTACATTGAGCGGAGAGGTACTTGTACATGGAGCGGAGAGGTACTTGTACATTGAGCGGAGAGGTACTTGTACATGGAGCGGAGAGGTACTTGTACATGGAGTGGAGAGGTACTTGTACATGGAGCGGAGAGGTACTTGTACATGGAGCGGAGAGGTACTTGTACATTGAGCGGAGATGTACTTGTACATGGAGCGGAGATGTACTTGTACATGGATCGGAGAGGTACTTGTACATGAGAGCGGAGATGTACTGTCGACACTTGTACATTCAGCGGAGAGGTACTTGTACATTGAGCGTAGAGGTACTGTCGACACTTGTACATTGAGCGGAGAGGTACTTGTACATGGAGCGGAGAGGTACTGTCGACACTTGTACATTGAGCGGAGAGGTACTTGTACATTGAGCGGAGAGGTACTTGTACATGGAGCGCAGAGGTACTTGTACATTGAGCGGAGAGGTACTTGTACATGGAGCGGAGAGGTACTTGTACATGAGAGCGGAGAGGTACTTGTACATGGAGCGGAGAGGTACTTGTACATTGAGCGGAGAGGTACTGTCGACACTTGTACATTCAGCGGAGAGGTACTTGTACATGGAGCGGAGAGGTACTGTCGATACTTGACATTGAGCGGAGAGGTACTTGTACATGGAGCGGAGAGGTATTTGTACATTGAGCGGAGAGGTACTTGTACATTGAGCGGAGAGGTACTGTCGACACTTGTACATTCAGCGGAGAGCTACTTGTACATGGAGCGGAGAGGTATTTGTACATTGAGCGGAGAGGTACTTGTACATGGAGCGGAGAGGTACTTGTACATAGAGCGGAGAGGTACTTATACATGGAGCGGAGAGGTATTTGTACATTGAGCGGAGAGGTACTTGTACATGGAGCGGAGAGGTACTTGTACATGAGAGCGGAGAGGTATTTGTACATGGAGCGGAAAGGTACTGTCGACACTTGTACATTGAGCAGAGAGCTACTTGTACATGGAGCGGAGAGGTACTTGTACATGAGAGCGGAGAGGTACTTGTACATGGAGCGGAGAGGTATTTGTACATGGAGCGGAGAGGTACTGTCGACACTTGACATTGAGCGGAGAGGTACTTGTACATGGAGCGGAGAGGTACTTGTACATGAGAGCGGAGAGGTATTTGTACATGGAGCGGAGAGGTACTGTCGACACTTGACATTGAGCGGAGAGGTACTTGTACATGGAGCGGAGAGGTACTTGTACATGGAGCGGAGAGGTACTTGTACATGGACCGGAGAGGTACTTGTACATGGAGCGGAGAGGTACTTGTACATGGAGCGGAGATGTACTTGTACATTGAGCGGAGAGGTACTTGTACATGGAGCAGAGATGTACTTGTACATGGAGCGGAGATGTACTTGTACATTGAGCGGAGAGGTACTTGTACATGGAGCGGAGAGGTACTTGTACATGGAGCGGAGATGTACTTGTACATGGAGCGGAGAGGTACTTGTACATGGAGCGGAGATGTACTTGTACATTGAGCGGAGAGGTACTTGTACATGGAGCAGAGATGTACTTGTACATGGAGCGGAGAGGTACTTGTACATGGAGCGGAGAGGTACTTGTACATGGAGCGGAGAGGTACTTGTACATGGAGCGGAGAGGTACTGTCGACACTTGTACATTCAGCGGAGAGGTACTTGTACATGGAGCGGAGAGGTACTGTCGATACTTGACATTGAGCGGAGAGGTACTTGTACATGGAGCGGAGAGGTATTTGTACATTGAGCGGAGAGGTACTTGTACATTGAGCGGAGAGGTACTGTCGACACTTGTACATTCAGCGGAGAGCTACTTGTACATGGAGCGGAGAGGTATTTGTACATTGAGCGGAGAGGTACTTGTACATGGAGCGGAGAGGTACTTGTACATAGAGCGGAGAGGTACTTATACATGGAGCGGAGAGGTATTTGTACATTGAGCGGAGAGGTACTTGTACATGGAGCGGAGAGGTACTTGTACATGAGAGCGGAGAGGTATTTGTACATGGAGCGGAAAGGTACTGTCGACACTTGTACATTGAGCGGAGAGCTACTTGTACATGGAGCGGAGAGGTACTTGTACATGAGAGCGGAGAGGTACTTGTACATGGAGCGGAGAGGTATTTGTACATGGAGCGGAGAGGTACTGTCGACACTTGACATTGAGCGGAGAGGTACTTGTACATGGAGCGGAGAGGTACTTGTACATGAGAGCGGAGAGGTATTTGTACATGGAGCGGAGAGGTACTGTCGACACTTGACATTGAGCGGAGAGGTACTTGTACATGGAGCGGAGAGGTACTTGTACATGGAGCGGAGAGGTACTTGTACATGGACCGGAGAGGTACTTGTACATGGAGCGGAGAGGTACTTGTACATGGAGCGGAGATGTACTTGTACATTGAGCGGAGAGGTACTTGTACATGGAGCAGAGATGTACTTGTACATGGAGCGGAGATGTACTTGTACATTGAGCGGTGAGGTACTTGTACATGGAGCGGAGAGGTACTTGTACATGGAGCGGAGATGTACTTGTACATGGAGCGGAGAGGTACTTGTACATGGAGCGGAGATGTACTTGTACATTGAGCGGAGAGGTACTTGTACATGGAGCAGAGATGTACTTGTACATGGAGCGGAGAGGTACTTGTACATGGAGCGGAGAGGTACTTGTACATGGAGCGGAGAGGTACTTGTACATGGAGCGGAGAGGTACTTGTACATTGAGCGGAGAGGTACTTGTACATTGAGCGGAGAGGTACTTGTACATGGAGCTAGGGCTGGGTATCGAGTTTCGATACTTACTTGGCACCGAAATGGAAACATCGATACTAAGGGGTATCGAAGCCTCCCTTGTCAATCGATACCAATTTTCGATACCAAAACAAAACAGCGTCATTGAGCCTATAAGCATGCGACATGCTTGCACGCCGCGCTCTAATACGGCTGGTGATTGGCTGTCATGTAGAGGCATGCAGGAAACGTTACGCCCACTTTAGCCGGTGTGTTTGTTGTGACTGTGAGCCAGGCGTGCGGTGCGGATAGTATACAAGAAGTTAGCCACTCAAGCTACTCCTATCCTGGATTACCATATGGCGAAGATGATGAAAAGCAGGAAAAGAAACAGAAACAACACGGACTGGTTTCCACAGACAAGAGAAATAATTGAGAGGTGGGTCAGCTCAGCTTACCGCAAGTTAGCGGTTATCAGATCCCTCAGTCTGACAAATCCATGCATCTGGCTGTGAGTTGTAGCATTAGATCGTTTAATTAATTGCCGCCGTAACGTTATGCGCAAGCGGGCATTGTGTATTTTTAGCAACTCGTTAACAAACGCTGATGTCATGATAGTTTGTTGAATGTAAATGCGATTCATTTATATTGATTGGCTAGTCAGTGAAGTTGAGCTGTCTCGTCAGATTTGACAAGAATGACGTTCTGTTGCAGCAGTGAGCACACTGATCTGCAACGCTAGCGTTAATGTTTAATTAATTAGCGTTATGTGCAAGCGGGCAGTTATCGCCCATGTATTTTTAGCAACTCGTTAACAAACGCTGATGTCATGATAGTTTGTTGAATATAAATGCGATTCACTTTGTGGCATATAAGGCTATATTGATAGGCTAGTCAATGCTCAACTAGTCTTCCATGCATGAAGTGGAGCCATCTCATCAGTTTGTACAAGAATAGAGTTCTGTTGCATCAGTGAGCATTAAACCCTGATTTGCAACTCTCTGTTTTGCACTGAAAACTATTCCACTGATTTATTTGTTTTAGCTACATTTCTTTCCTTTGTAGTACTCCAATATTTTTTGTAGGGACGGCAATACGTTTAGAGAACTTAAAGTTATGTTAAATACAGTAGGTTTTATTTTTTTCTGCTGTAAAACTTAAGATGGGGGGAAACTAAAGATTTGTAAAATAATTTCAATGTGTAATGCAGTTTTATTTTTGTTAAAATGGATTTTTCTAAAAATTGGTATCGAAAAAAGTATCGTTCAGGAACCGGTATCGAAATCCAAGTATCGAAACGGTATCGATATCGAAAAATTTTGAACGATACCCAGCCCTACATGGAGCGCAGATGTACTTGTACATTGAGCGGAGAGGTACTGGTACATGGAGCGGAGATGTACTTGTACATTGAGCGGAGAGGTACTTGTACATTGAGCGGAGAGGTACTTGTACATGGAGCGGAGATGTACTTGTACATTGAGCGGAGAGGTACTGGTACATGGAGCGGAGATGTACTTGTACATTGAGCGGAGAGGTACTTGTACATGGAGTGGAGATGTACTTGTACATTGAGCGGAGAGGTACTGGTACATGGAGCGGAGATGTACTTGTACATTGAGCGGAGAGGTACTTGTACATGGAGCGGAGATGTACTTGTACATTGAGCGGAGAGGTACTGGTACATGGAGCGGAGATGTACTTGTACATTGAGCGGAGAGGTACTTGTACATGGAGTGGAGATGTACTTGTACATGGAGCGGAGATGTACTTGTACATTGAGCGGAGAGGTACTTGTACATGGAGCGGAGATGTACTTGTACATGGAGCGGAGAGGTACTTGTACATGGAGCGGAGAGGTACTTGTACATGGAGCGGAGATGTACTTGTACATGGAGCGGAGATGTACTTGTACATGGAGCGGAGAGGTACTTGTACATGGAGCGGAGAGGTACTTATACATTGAGCGGAGACGTACTTGTACATGGAGCGGAGATGTACTTGTACATTGAGCGGAGAGGTACTTGTACATTGAGCGGAGAGGTACTGGTACATGGAGCGGAGATGTACTTGTACATTGAGCGGAGAGGTACTTGTACATGGAGCGGAGAGGTACTTGTACATTGAGCGGAGACGTACTTGTACATTGAGCGGAGATGTACTTGTACATTGAGCGGAGATGTACTTGTACATTGAGCGGAGAGGTACTGGTACATGGAGCGGAGAGGTACTTGTACATGGAGCGGAGAGGTATTTGTACATGGAGCGGAGAGGTATTTGTACATGGAGCGGAGAGGTACTTGTACATTTAGCGGAGAGGTACTTGTACATGGAGCGGAGAGGTACTTGTACATGGAGCGGAGAGGTACTTGTACATGTAGCGGAGAGGTGCTTGTACATGGAGCGGAGAGGTACTTGTACATGGAGCGGAGAGGTATTTGTACATGGAGCGGAGAGGTACTTGTACATGGAGCGGAGAGGTACTTGTACATTCAGCGGAGAGGTACTTGTACATTGAGCGGAGAGGTACTTGTAGATGGAGCGGAGAGGTACTGTCGACACTTGTACATTGAGCGGAGAGGTACTTGTACATGGAGCGGAGAGGTACTTGTACATGGAGCGGAGAGGTACTGTCGACACTTGTACATTGAGCGGAGAGGTACTTGTACATGGAGCGGAGAGGTACTTGTACATGGAGCGGAGATGTACTTGTACAGGGAGCGGAGAGGTACTTGTACATTGAGCGGATAGGTACTTGTACATGGAGCGGAGAGGTACTTGTACATGGAGCGGAGAGGTACTTGTACATGGAGCGGAGAGGTACTTGTACATTGAGCGGAGAGGTACTTGTACATGGAGCGGAGAGGTACTTGTACATGGAGCGGAGAGGTACTTGTACATGGAGCGGAGAGGTACTTGTACATTGAGCGGAGAGGTACTTGTACATGGAGCGGAGAGGTACTTGTACATGGAGCGGAGAGGTACTTGTACATGGAGCGGAGAGGTACTTGTACATGGAGCGGAGAGGTACTTGTACATTGAGCGGAGATGTACTTGTACATGGATCGGAGAGGTACTTGTACATGAGAGCGGAGAGGTACTGTCGACACTTGTACATTGAGCGTAGAGGTACTGTCGACACTTGTACATTGAGCGGAGAGGTACTTGTACATGGAGCGGAGAGGTACTGTCGACACTTGTACATTGAGCGGAGAGGTACTTGTACATTGAGCGGAGAGGTACTTGTACATGGAGCGCAGAGGTACTTGTACATTGAGCGGAGAGGTACTTGTACATGGAGCGGAGAGGTACTTGTACATGAGAGCGGAGAGGTACTTGTACATGGAGCGGAGAGGTACTTGTACATTGAGCGGAGAGGTACTGTCGACACTTGTACATTCAGCGGAGAGGTACTTGTACATGGAGCGGAGAGGTACTGTCGATACTTGACATTGAGCGGAGAGGTACTTGTACATGGAGCGGAGAGGTACTTGTACATGGAGCGGAGAGGTACTTGTACATGGAGCGGAGAGGTACTTGTACATTGAGCGGAGAGGTACTTGTACATGGAGCGGAGAGGTACTTGTACATTGAGCGGAGAGGTACTTGTACATGGAGCGGAGAGGTACTTGTACATGGAGTGGAGAGGTACTTGTACATGGAGCGGAGAGGTACTTGTACATGGAGCGGAGAGGTACTTGTACATTGAGCGGAGATGTACTTGTACATGGAGCGGAGATGTACTTGTACATGGATCGGAGAGGTACTTGTACATGAGAGCGGAGATGTACTGTCGACACTTGTACATTCAGCGGAGAGGTACTTGTACATTGAGCGTAGAGGTACTGTCGACACTTGTACATTGAGCGGAGAGGTACTTGTACATGGAGCGGAGAGGTACTGTCGACACTTGTACATTGAGCGGAGAGGTACTTGTACATTGAGCGGAGAGGTACTTGTACATGGAGCGCAGAGGTACTTGTACATTGAGCGGAGAGGTACTTGTACATGGAGCGGAGAGGTACTTGTACATGAGAGCGGAGAGGTACTTGTACATGGAGCGGAGAGGTACTTGTACATTGAGCGGAGAGGTACTGTCGACACTTGTACATTCAGCGGAGAGGTACTTGTACATGGAGCGGAGAGGTACTGTCGATACTTGACATTGAGCGGAGAGGTACTTGTACATGGAGCGGAGAGGTACTTGTACATGGAGCGGAGAGGTACTTGTACATGGAGCGGAGAGGTACTTGTACATTGAGCGGAGAGGTACTTGTACATGGAGCGGAGAGGTACTTGTACATTGAGCGGAGAGGTACTTGTACATGGAGCGGAGAGGTACTTGTACATGGAGTGGAGAGGTACTTGTACATGGAGCGGAGAGGTACTTGTACATGGAGCGGAGAGGTACTTGTACATTGAGCGGAGATGTACTTGTACATGGAGCGGAGATGTACTTGTACATGGATCGGAGAGGTACTTGTACATGAGAGCGGAGATGTACTGTCGACACTTGTACATTCAGCGGAGAGGTACTTGTACATTGAGCGTAGAGGTACTGTCGACACTTGTACATTGAGCGGAGAGGTACTTGTACATGGAGCGGAGAGGTACTGTCGACACTTGTACATTGAGCGGAGAGGTACTTGTACATTGAGCGGAGAGGTACTTGTACATGGAGCGCAGAGGTACTTGTACATTGAGCGGAGAGGTACTTGTACATGGAGCGGAGAGGTACTTGTACATGAGAGCGGAGAGGTACTTGTACATGGAGCGGAGAGGTACTTGTACATTGAGCGGAGAGGTACTGTCGACACTTGTACATTCAGCGGAGAGGTACTTGTACATGGAGCGGAGAGGTACTGTCGATACTTGACATTGAGCGGAGAGGTACTTGTACATGGAGCGGAGAGGTATTTGTACATTGAGCGGAGAGGTACTTGTACATTGAGCGGAGAGGTACTGTCGACACTTGTACATTCAGCGGAGAGCTACTTGTACATGGAGCGGAGAGGTATTTGTACATTGAGCGGAGAGGTACTTGTACATGGAGCGGAGAGGTACTTGTACATAGAGCGGAGAGGTACTTATACATGGAGCGGAGAGGTATTTGTACATTGAGCGGAGAGGTACTTGTACATGGAGCGGAGAGGTACTTGTACATGAGAGCGGAGAGGTATTTGTACATGGAGCGGAAAGGTACTGTCGACACTTGTACATTGAGCGGAGAGCTACTTGTACATGGAGCGGAGAGGTACTTGTACATGAGAGCGGAGAGGTACTTGTACATGGAGCGGAGAGGTATTTGTACATGGAGCGGAGAGGTACTGTCGACACTTGACATTGAGCGGAGAGGTACTTGTACATGGAGCGGAGAGGTACTTGTACATGAGAGCGGAGAGGTATTTGTACATGGAGCGGAGAGGTACTGTCGACACTTGACATTGAGCGGAGAGGTACTTGTACATGGAGCGGAGAGGTACTTGTACATGGAGCGGAGAGGTACTTGTACATGGACCGGAGAGGTACTTGTACATGGAGCGGAGAGGTACTTGTACATGGAGCGGAGATGTACTTGTACATTGAGCGGAGAGGTACTTGTACATGGAGCAGAGATGTACTTGTACATGGAGCGGAGATGTACTTGTACATTGAGCGGAGAGGTACTTGTACATGGAGCGGAGAGGTACTTGTACATGGAGCGGAGATGTACTTGTACATGGAGCGGAGAGGTACTTGTACATGGAGCGGAGATGTACTTGTACATTGAGCGGAGAGGTACTTGTACATGGAGCAGAGATGTACTTGTACATGGAGCGGAGAGGTACTTGTACATGGAGCGGAGAGGTACTTGTACATGGAGCGGAGAGGTACTTGTACATGGAGCGGAGAGGTACTTGTACATTGAGCGGAGATGTACTTGTACATGGAGCGGAGAGGTACTTGTACATTGAGCGGAGAGGTACTTGTACATGGAGCGGAGAGGTACTTGTACATGGAGCGGAGAGGTACTTGTACATGGAGCGGATAGGTACTTGTACATGGAGCGGAGAGGTACTTGTACATTGAGCGGAGATGTACTTGTACATGGAGCGGAGATGTACTTGTACATGGATCGGAGAGGTACTTGTACATGAGAGCGGAGAGGTACTGTCGACACTTGTACATTGAGCGTAGAGGTACTGTCGACACTTGTACATTGAGCGGAGAGGTACTTGTACATGGAGCGGAGAGGTACTGTCGACACTTGTACATTGAGCGGAGAGGTACTTGTACATTGATCGGAGAGGTACTTGTACATGGAGCGCAGAGGTACTTGTACATTGAGCGGAGAGGTACTTGTACATGGAGCGGAGAGGTACTTGTACATGAGAGCGGAGAGGTACTTGTACATGGAGCGGAGAGGTACTGTCGACACTTGTACATTCAGCGGAGAGGTACTTGTACATGGAGCGGAGAGGTACTGTCGATACTTGACATTGAGCGGAGAGGTACTTGTACATGGAGCGGAGAGGTATTTGTACATGGAGCGCAGAGGTACTTGTACATTGAGCGGAGAGGTACTTGTACATGGAGCGGAGAGGTACTTGTACATGAGAGCGGAGAGGTACTTGTACATGGAGCGGAGAGGTACTTGTACATTGAGCGGAGAGGTACTGTCGACACTTGTACATTCAGCGGAGAGGTACTTGTACATGGAGCGGAGAGGTACTGTCGATACTTGACATTGAGCGGAGAGGTACTTGTACATGGAGCGGAGAGGTACTTGTACATGGAGCGGAGAGGTACTTGTACATGGAGCGGAGAGGTACTTGTACATTGAGCGGAGAGGTACTTGTACATGGAGCGGAGAGGTACTTGTACATTGAGCGGAGAGGTACTTGTACATGGAGCGGAGAGGTACTTGTACATGGAGTGGAGAGGTACTTGTACATGGAGCGGAGAGGTACTTGTACATGGAGCGGAGAGGTACTTGTACATTGAGCGGAGATGTACTTGTACATGGAGCGGAGATGTACTTGTACATGGATCGGAGAGGTACTTGTACATGAGAGCGGAGATGTACTGTCGACACTTGTACATTCAGCGGAGAGGTACTTGTACATTGAGCGTAGAGGTACTGTCGACACTTGTACATTGAGCGGAGAGGTACTTGTACATGGAGCGGAGAGGTACTGTCGACACTTGTACATTGAGCGGAGAGGTACTTGTACATTGAGCGGAGAGGTACTTGTACATGGAGCGCAGAGGTACTTGTACATTGAGCGGAGAGGTACTTGTACATGGAGCGGAGAGGTACTTGTACATGAGAGCGGAGAGGTACTTGTACATGGAGCGGAGAGGTACTTGTACATTGAGCGGAGAGGTACTGTCGACACTTGTACATTCAGCGGAGAGGTACTTGTACATGGAGCGGAGAGGTACTGTCGATACTTGACATTGAGCGGAGAGGTACTTGTACATGGAGCGGAGAGGTACTTGTACATGGAGCGGAGAGGTACTTGTACATGGAGCGGAGAGGTACTTGTACATTGAGCGGAGAGGTACTTGTACATGGAGCGGAGAGGTACTTGTACATTGAGCGGAGAGGTACTTGTACATGGAGCGGAGAGGTACTTGTACATGGAGTGGAGAGGTACTTGTACATGGAGCGGAGAGGTACTTGTACATGGAGCGGAGAGGTACTTGTACATTGAGCGGAGATGTACTTGTACATGGAGCGGAGATGTACTTGTACATGGATCGGAGAGGTACTTGTACATGAGAGCGGAGATGTACTGTCGACACTTGTACATTCAGCGGAGAGGTACTTGTACATTGAGCGTAGAGGTACTGTCGACACTTGTACATTGAGCGGAGAGGTACTTGTACATGGAGCGGAGAGGTACTGTCGACACTTGTACATTGAGCGGAGAGGTACTTGTACATTGAGCGGAGAGGTACTTGTACATGGAGCGCAGAGGTACTTGTACATTGAGCGGAGAGGTACTTGTACATGGAGCGGAGAGGTACTTGTACATGAGAGCGGAGAGGTACTTGTACATGGAGCGGAGAGGTACTTGTACATTGAGCGGAGAGGTACTGTCGACACTTGTACATTCAGCGGAGAGGTACTTGTACATGGAGCGGAGAGGTACTGTCGATACTTGACATTGAGCGGAGAGGTACTTGTACATGGAGCGGAGAGGTATTTGTACATTGAGCGGAGAGGTACTTGTACATTGAGCGGAGAGGTACTGTCGACACTTGTACATTCAGCGGAGAGCTACTTGTACATGGAGCGGAGAGGTATTTGTACATTGAGCGGAGAGGTACTTGTACATGGAGCGGAGAGGTACTTGTACATAGAGCGGAGAGGTACTTATACATGGAGCGGAGAGGTATTTGTACATTGAGCGGAGAGGTACTTGTACATGGAGCGGAGAGGTACTTGTACATGAGAGCGGAGAGGTATTTGTACATGGAGCGGAAAGGTACTGTCGACACTTGTACATTGAGCGGAGAGCTACTTGTACATGGAGCGGAGAGGTACTTGTACATGAGAGCGGAGAGGTACTTGTACATGGAGCGGAGAGGTATTTGTACATGGAGCGGAGAGGTACTGTCGACACTTGACATTGAGCGGAGAGGTACTTGTACATGGAGCGGAGAGGTACTTGTACATGAGAGCGGAGAGGTATTTGTACATGGAGCGGAGAGGTACTGTCGACACTTGACATTGAGCGGAGAGGTACTTGTACATGGAGCGGAGAGGTACTTGTACATGGAGCGGAGAGGTACTTGTACATGGACCGGAGAGGTACTTGTACATGGAGCGGAGAGGTACTTGTACATGGAGCGGAGATGTACTTGTACATTGAGCGGAGAGGTACTTGTACATGGAGCAGAGATGTACTTGTACATGGAGCGGAGATGTACTTGTACATTGAGCGGAGAGGTACTTGTACATGGAGCGGAGAGGTACTTGTACATGGAGCGGAGATGTACTTGTACATGGAGCGGAGAGGTACTTGTACATGGAGCGGAGATGTACTTGTACATTGAGCGGAGAGGTACTTGTACATGGAGCAGAGATGTACTTGTACATGGAGCGGAGAGGTACTTGTACATGGAGCGGAGAGGTACTTGTACATGGAGCGGAGAGGTACTTGTACATGGAGCGGAGAGGTACTTGTACATTGAGCGGAGATGTACTTGTACATGGAGCGGAGAGGTACTTGTACATTGAGCGGAGAGGTACTTGTACATGGAGCGGAGAGGTACTTGTACATGGAGCGGAGAGGTACTTGTACATGGAGCGGATAGGTACTTGTACATGGAGCGGAGAGGTACTTGTACATTGAGCGGAGATGTACTTGTACATGGAGCGGAGATGTACTTGTACATGGATCGGAGAGGTACTTGTACATGAGAGCGGAGAGGTACTGTCGACACTTGTACATTGAGCGTAGAGGTACTGTCGACACTTGTACATTGAGCGGAGAGGTACTTGTACATGGAGCGGAGAGGTACTGTCGACACTTGTACATTGAGCGGAGAGGTACTTGTACATTGATCGGAGAGGTACTTGTACATGGAGCGCAGAGGTACTTGTACATTGAGCGGAGAGGTACTTGTACATGGAGCGGAGAGGTACTTGTACATGAGAGCGGAGAGGTACTTGTACATGGAGCGGAGAGGTACTGTCGACACTTGTACATTCAGCGGAGAGGTACTTGTACATGGAGCGGAGAGGTACTGTCGATACTTGACATTGAGCGGAGAGGTACTTGTACATGGAGCGGAGAGGTATTTGTACATTGAGCGGAGAGGTACTTGTACATTGAGCGGAGAGGTACTGTCGACACTTGTACATTCAGCGGAGAGCTACTTGTACATGGAGCGGAGAGGTATTTGTACATTGAGCGGAGAGGTACTTGTACATGGAGCGGAGAGGTACTTGTACATAGAGCGGAGAGGTACTTATACATGGAGCGGAGAGGTATTTGTACATTGAGCGGAGAGGTACTTGTACATGGAGCGGAGAGGTACTTGTACATGAGAGCGGAGAGGTATTTGTACATGGAGCGGAAAGGTACTGTCGACACTTGTACATTGAGCGGAGAGCTACTTGTACATGGAGCGGAGAGGTACTTGTACATGAGAGCGGAGAGGTACTTGTACATGGAGCGGAGAGGTATTTGTACATGGAGCGGAGAGGTACTGTCGACACTTGACATTGAGCGGAGAGGTACTTGTACATGGAGCGGAGAGGTACTTGTACATGAGAGCGGAGAGGTATTTGTACATGGAGCGGAGAGGTACTGTCGACACTTGACATTGAGCGGAGAGGTACTTGTACATGGAGCGGAGAGGTACTTGTACATGGAGCGGAGAGGTACTTGTACATGGACCGGAGAGGTACTTGTACATGGAGCGGAGAGGTACTTGTACATGGAGCGGAGATGTACTTGTACATTGAGCGGAGAGGTACTTGTACATGGAGCAGAGATGTACTTGTACATGGAGCGGAGATGTACTTGTACATTGAGCGGAGAGGTACTTGTACATGGAGCGGAGAGGTACTTGTACATGGAGCGGAGATGTACTTGTACATGGAGCGGAGATGTACTTGTACATTGAGCGGAGAGGTACTTGTACATGGAGCAGAGATGTACTTGTACATGGAGCGGAGAGGTACTTGTACATGGAGCGGAGAGGTATTTGTACATGGAGCGGAGAGGTACTGTCGACACTTGACATTGAGCGGAGAGGTACTTGTACATGGAGCGGAGAGGTACTTGTACATGAGAGCGGAGAGGTATTTGTACATGGAGCGGAGAGGTACTGTCGACACTTGACATTGAGCGGAGAGGTACTTGTACATGGAGCGGAGAGGTACTTGTACATGGAGCGGAGAGGTACTTGTACATGGACCGGAGAGGTACTTGTACATGGAGCGGAGAGGTACTTGTACATGGAGCGGAGATGTACTTGTACATTGAGCGGAGAGGTACTTGTACATGGAGCAGAGATGTACTTGTACATGGAGCGGAGATGTACTTGTACATTGAGCGGAGAGGTACTTGTACATGGAGCGGAGAGGTACTTGTACATGGAGCGGAGATGTACTTGTACATGGAGCGGAGAGGTACTTGTACATGGAGCGGAGATGTACTTGTACATTGAGCGGAGAGGTACTTGTACATGGAGCAGAGATGTACTTGTACATGGAGCGGAGAGGTACTTGTACATGGAGCGGAGAGGTACTTGTACATGGAGCGGAGAGGTACTTGTACATGGAGCGGAGAGGTACTTGTACATTGAGCGGAGATGTACTTGTACATGGAGCGGAGAGGTACTTGTACATTGAGCGGAGAGGTACTTGTACATGGAGCGGAGAGGTACTTGTACATGGAGCGGAGAGGTACTTGTACATGGAGCGGAGAGGTACTTGTACATGGAGCGGAGAGGTACTTGTACATTGAGCGGAGATGTACTTGTACATGGAGCGGAGATGTACTTGTACATGGATCGGAGAGGTACTTGTACATGAGAGCGGAGAGGTACTGTCGACACTTGTACATTGAGCGTAGAGGTACTGTCGACACTTGTACATTGAGCGGAGAGGTACTTGTACATGGAGCGGAGAGGTACTGTCGACACTTGTACATTGAGCGGAGAGGTACTTGTACATTGAGTGGAGAGGTACTTGTACATGGAGCGCAGAGGTACTTGTACATTGAGCGGAGAGGTACTTGTACATGGAGCGGAGAGGTACTTGTACATGAGAGCGGAGAGGTACTTGTACATGGAGCGGAGAGGTACTGTCGACACTTGTACATTCAGCGGAGAGGTACTTGTACATGGAGCGGAGAGGTACTGTCGATACTTGACATTGAGCGGAGAGGTACTTGTACATGGAGCGGAGAGGTATTTGTACATTGAGCGGAGAGGTACTTGTACATTGAGCGGAGAGGTACTGTCGACACTTGTACATTCAGCGGAGAGCTACTTGTACATGGAGCGGAGAGGTATTTGTACATTGAGCGGAGAGGTACTTGTACATGGAGCGGAGAGGTACTTGTACATAGAGCGGAGAGGTACTTATACATGGAGCGGAGAGGTATTTGTACATTGAGCGGAGAGGTACTTGTACATGGAGCGGAGAGGTACTTGTACATGAGAGCGGAGAGGTATTTGTACATGGAGCGGAAAGGTACTGTCGACACTTGTACATTGAGCGGAGAGCTACTTGTACATGGAGCGGAGAGGTACTTGTACATGAGAGCGGAGAGGTACTTGTACATGGAGCGGAGAGGTATTTGTACATGGAGCGGAGAGGTACTGTCGACACTTGACATTGAGCGGAGAGGTACTTGTACATGGAGCGGAGAGGTACTTGTACATGAGAGCGGAGAGGTATTTGTACATGGAGCGGAGAGGTACTGTCGACACTTGACATTGAGCGGAGAGGTACTTGTACATGGAGCGGAGAGGTACTTGTACATGGAGCGGAGAGGTACTTGTACATGGACCGGAGAGGTACTTGTACATGGAGCGGAGAGGTACTTGTACATGGAGCGGAGATGTACTTGTACATTGAGCGGAGAGGTACTTGTACATGGAGCAGAGATGTACTTGTACATGGAGCGGAGATGTACTTGTACATTGAGCGGAGAGGTACTTGTACATGGAGCGGAGAGGTACTTGTACATGGAGCGGAGATGTACTTGTACATGGAGCGGAGATGTACTTGTACATTGAGCGGAGAGGTACTTGTACATGGAGCAGAGATGTACTTGTACATGGAGCGGAGAGGTACTTGTACATGGAGCGGAGAGGTATTTGTACATGGAGCGGAGAGGTACTGTCGACACTTGACATTGAGCGGAGAGGTACTTGTACATGGAGCGGAGAGGTACTTGTACATGAGAGCGGAGAGGTATTTGTACATGGAGCGGAGAGGTACTGTCGACACTTGACATTGAGCGGAGAGGTACTTGTACATGGAGCGGAGAGGTACTTGTACATGGAGCGGAGAGGTACTTGTACATGGACCGGAGAGGTACTTGTACATGGAGCGGAGAGGTACTTGTACATGGAGCGGAGATGTACTTGTACATTGAGCGGAGAGGTACTTGTACATGGAGCAGAGATGTACTTGTACATGGAGCGGAGATGTACTTGTACATTGAGCGGAGAGGTACTTGTACATGGAGCGGAGAGGTACTTGTACATGGAGCGGAGATGTACTTGTACATGGAGCGGAGAGGTACTTGTACATGGAGCGGAGATGTACTTGTACATTGAGCGGAGAGGTACTTGTACATGGAGCAGAGATGTACTTGTACATGGAGCGGAGAGGTACTTGTACATGGAGCGGAGAGGTACTTGTACATGGAGCGGAGAGGTACTTGTACATGGAGCGGAGAGGTACTTGTACATTGAGCGGAGATGTACTTGTACATGGAGCGGAGAGGTACTTGTACATTGAGCGGAGAGGTACTTGTACATGGAGCGGAGAGGTACTTGTACATGGAGCGGAGAGGTACTTGTACATGGAGCGGAGAGGTACTTGTACATGGAGCGGAGAGGTACTTGTACATTGAGCGGAGATGTACTTGTACATGGAGCGGAGATGTACTTGTACATGGATCGGAGAGGTACTTGTACATGAGAGCGGAGAGGTACTGTCGACACTTGTACATTGAGCGTAGAGGTACTGTCGACACTTGTACATTGAGCGGAGAGGTACTTGTACATGGAGCGGAGAGGTACTGTCGACACTTGTACATTGAGCGGAGAGGTACTTGTACATTGAGCGGAGAGGTACTTGTACATGGAGCGCAGAGGTACTTGTACATTGAGCGGAGAGGTACTTGTACATGGAGCGGAGAGGTACTTGTACATGAGAGCGGAGAGGTACTTGTACATGGAGCGGAGAGGTACTGTCGACACTTGTACATTCAGCGGAGAGGTACTTGTACATGGAGCGGAGAGGTACTGTCGATACTTGACATTGAGCGGAGAGGTACTTGTACATGGAGCGGAGAGGTATTTGTACATTGAGCGGAGAGGTACTTGTACATTGAGCGGAGAGGTACTGTCGACACTTGTACATTCAGCGGAGAGCTACTTGTACATGGAGCGGAGAGGTATTTGTACATTGAGCGGAGAGGTACTTGTACATGGAGCGGAGAGGTACTTGTACATAGAGCGGAGAGGTACTTATACATGGAGCGGAGAGGTATTTGTACATTGAGCGGAGAGGTACTTGTACATGGAGCGGAGAGGTACTTGTACATGAGAGCGGAGAGGTATTTGTACATGGAGCGGAAAGGTACTGTCGACACTTGTACATTGAGCGGAGAGCTACTTGTACATGGAGCGGAGAGGTACTTGTACATGAGAGCGGAGAGGTACTTGTACATGGAGCGGAGAGGTATTTGTACATGGAGCGGAGAGGTACTGTCGACACTTGACATTGAGCGGAGAGGTACTTGTACATGGAGCGGAGAGGTACTTGTACATGAGAGCGGAGAGGTATTTGTACATGGAGCGGAGAGGTACTGTCGACACTTGACATTGAGCGGAGAGGTACTTGTACATGGAGCGGAGAGGTACTTGTACATGGAGCGGAGAGGTACTTGTACATGGACCGGAGAGGTACTTGTACATGGAGCGGAGAGGTACTTGTACATGGAGCGGAGATGTACTTGTACATTGAGCGGAGAGGTACTTGTACATGGAGCAGAGATGTACTTGTACATGGAGCGGAGATGTACTTGTACATTGAGCGGAGAGGTACTTGTACATGGAGCGGAGAGGTACTTGTACATGGAGCGGAGATGTACTTGTACATGGAGCGGAGATGTACTTGTACATTGAGCGGAGAGGTACTTGTACATGGAGCAGAGATGTACTTGTACATGGAGCGGAGAGGTACTTGTACATGGAGCGGAGAGGTATTTGTACATGGAGCGGAGAGGTACTGTCGACACTTGACATTGAGCGGAGAGGTACTTGTACATGGAGCGGAGAGGTACTTGTACATGAGAGCGGAGAGGTATTTGTACATGGAGCGGAGAGGTACTGTCGACACTTGACATTGAGCGGAGAGGTACTTGTACATGGAGCGGAGAGGTACTTGTACATGGAGCGGAGAGGTACTTGTACATGGACCGGATAGGTACTTGTACATGGAGCGGAGAGGTACTTGTACATGGAGCGGAGATGTACTTGTACATTGAGCGGAGAGGTACTTGTACATGGAGCAGAGATGTACTTGTACATGGAGCGGAGATGTACTTGTACATTGAGCGGAGAGGTACTTGTACATGGAGCGGAGAGGTACTTGTACATGGAGCGGAGATGTACTTGTACATGGAGCGGAGAGGTACTTGTACATGGAGCGGAGATGTACTTGTACATTGAACGGAGAGGTACTTGTACATGGAGCAGAGATGTACTTGTACATGGAGCGGAGAGGTACTTGTACATGGAGCGGAGAGGTACTTGTACATGGAGCGGAGAGGTACTTGTACATGGAGCGGAGAGGTACTTGTACATTGAGCGGAGATGTACTTGTACATGGAGCGGAGAGGTACTTGTACATTGAGCGGAGAGGTACTTGTACATGGAGCGGAGAGGTACTTGTACATGGAGCGGAGAGGTACTTGTACATGGAGCGGAGAGGTACTTGTACATGGAGCGGAGAGGTACTTGTACATTGAGCGGAGATGTACTTGTACATGGAGCGGAGATGTACTTGTACATGGATCGGAGAGGTACTTGTACATGAGAGCGGAGAGGTACTGTCGACACTTGTACATTGAGCGTAGAGGTACTGTCGACACTTGTACATTGAGCGGAGAGGTACTTGTACATGGAGCGGAGAGGTACTGTCGACACTTGTACATTGAGCGGAGAGGTACTTGTACATTGAGCGGAGAGGTACTTGTACATGGAGCGCAGAGGTACTTGTACATTGAGCGGAGAGGTACTTGTACATGGAGCGGAGAGGTACTTGTACATGAGAGCGGAGAGGTACTTGTACATGGAGCGGAGAGGTACTGTCGACACTTGTACATTCAGCGGAGAGGTACTTGTACATGGAGCGGAGAGGTACTGTCGATACTTGACATTGAGCGGAGAGGTACTTGTACATGGAGCGGAGAGGTATTTGTACATTGAGCGGAGAGGTACTTGTACATTGAGCGGAGAGGTACTGTCGACACTTGTACATTCAGCGGAGAGCTACTTGTACATGGAGCGGAGAGGTATTTGTACATTGAGCGGAGAGGTACTTGTACATGGAGCGGAGAGGTACTTGTACATAGAGCGGAGAGGTACTTATACATGGAGCGGAGAGGTATTTGTACATTGAGCGGAGAGGTACTTGTACATGGAGCGGAGAGGTACTTGTACATGAGAGCGGAGAGGTATTTGTACATGGAGCGGAAAGGTACTGTCGACACTTGTACATTGAGCGGAGAGCTACTTGTACATGGAGCGGAGAGGTACTTGTACATGAGAGCGGAGAGGTACTTGTACATGGAGCGGAGAGGTATTTGTACATGGAGCGGAGAGGTACTGTCGACACTTGACATTGAGCGGAGAGGTACTTGTACATGGAGCGGAGAGGTACTTGTACATGAGAGCGGAGAGGTATTTGTACATGGAGCGGAGAGGTACTGTCGACACTTGACATTGAGCGGAGAGGTACTTGTACATGGAGCGGAGAGGTACTTGTACATGGAGCGGAGAGGTACTTGTACATGGACCGGAGAGGTACTTGTACATGGAGCGGAGAGGTACTTGTACATGGAGCGGAGATGTACTTGTACATTGAGCGGAGAGGTACTTGTACATGGAGCAGAGATGTACTTGTACATGGAGCGGAGATGTACTTGTACATTGAGCGGAGAGGTACTTGTACATGGAGCGGAGAGGTACTTGTACATGGAGCGGAGATGTACTTGTACATGGAGCGGAGATGTACTTGTACATTGAGCGGAGAGGTACTTGTACATGGAGCAGAGATGTACTTGTACATGGAGCGGAGAGGTACTTGTACATGGAGCGGAGAGGTATTTGTACATGGAGCGGAGAGGTACTGTCGACACTTGACATTGAGCGGAGAGGTACTTGTACATGGAGCGGAGAGGTACTTGTACATGAGAGCGGAGAGGTATTTGTACATGGAGCGGAGAGGTACTGTCGACACTTGACATTGAGCGGAGAGGTACTTGTACATGGAGCGGAGAGGTACTTGTACATGGAGCGGAGAGGTACTTGTACATGGACCGGAGAGGTACTTGTACATGGAGCGGAGAGGTACTTGTACATGGAGCGGAGATGTACTTGTACATTGAGCGGAGAGGTACTTGTACATGGAGCAGAGATGTACTTGTACATGGAGCGGAGATGTACTTGTACATTGAGCGGAGAGGTACTTGTACATGGAGCGGAGAGGTACTTGTACATGGAGCGGAGATGTACTTGTACATGGAGCGGAGAGGTACTTGTACATGGAGCGGAGATGTACTTGTACATTGAACGGAGAGGTACTTGTACATGGAGCAGAGATGTACTTGTACATGGAGCGGAGAGGTACTTGTACATGGAGCGGAGAGGTACTTGTACATGGAGCGGAGAGGTACTTGTACATGGAGCGGAGAGGTACTTGTACATTGAGCGGAGATGTACTTGTACATGGAGCGGAGAGGTACTTGTACATTGAGCGGAGAGGTACTTGTACATGGAGCGGAGAGGTACTTGTACATGGAGCGGAGAGGTACTTGTACATGGAGCGGAGAGGTACTTGTACATGGAGCGGAGAGGTACTTGTACATTGAGCGGAGATGTACTTGTACATGGAGCGGAGATGTACTTGTACATGGATCGGAGAGGTACTTGTACATGAGAGCGGAGAGGTACTGTCGACACTTGTACATTGAGCGTAGAGGTACTGTCGACACTTGTACATTGAGCGGAGAGGTACTTGTACATGGAGCGGAGAGGTACTGTCGACACTTGTACATTGAGCGGAGAGGTACTTGTACATTGAGCGGAGAGGTACTTGTACATGGAGCGCAGAGGTACTTGTACATTGAGCGGAGAGGTACTTGTACATGGAGCGGAGAGGTACTTGTACATGAGAGCGGAGAGGTACTTGTACATGGAGCGGAGAGGTACTGTCGACACTTGTACATTCAGCGGAGAGGTACTTGTACATGGAGCGGAGAGGTACTGTCGATACTTGACATTGAGCGGAGAGGTACTTGTACATGGAGCGGAGAGGTATTTGTACATTGAGCGGAGAGGTACTTGTACATTGAGCGGAGAGGTACTGTCGACACTTGTACATTCAGCGGAGAGCTACTTGTACATGGAGCGGAGAGGTATTTGTACATTGAGCGGAGAGGTACTTGTACATGGAGCGGAGAGGTACTTGTACATAGAGCGGAGAGGTACTTATACATGGAGCGGAGAGGTATTTGTACATTGAGCGGAGAGGTACTTGTACATGGAGCGGAGAGGTACTTGTACATGAGAGCGGAGAGGTATTTGTACATGGAGCGGAAAGGTACTGTCGACACTTGTACATTGAGCGGAGAGCTACTTGTACATGGAGCGGAGAGGTACTTGTACATGAGAGCGGAGAGGTACTTGTACATGGAGCGGAGAGGTATTTGTACATGGAGCGGAGAGGTACTGTCGACACTTGACATTGAGCGGAGAGGTACTTGTACATGGAGCGGAGAGGTACTTGTACATGAGAGCGGAGAGGTATTTGTACATGGAGCGGAGAGGTACTGTCGACACTTGACATTGAGCGGAGAGGTACTTGTACATGGAGCGGAGAGGTACTTGTACATGGAGCGGAGAGGTACTTGTACATGGACCGGAGAGGTACTTGTACATGGAGCGGAGAGGTACTTGTACATGGAGCGGAGATGTACTTGTACATTGAGCGGAGAGGTACTTGTACATGGAGCAGAGATGTACTTGTACATGGAGCGGAGATGTACTTGTACATTGAGCGGAGAGGTACTTGTACATGGAGCGGAGAGGTACTTGTACATGGAGCGGAGATGTACTTGTACATGGAGCGGAGATGTACTTGTACATTGAGCGGAGAGGTACTTGTACATGGAGCAGAGATGTACTTGTACATGGAGCGGAGAGGTACTTGTACATGGAGCGGAGAGGTACTTGTACATGGAGCGGAGAGGTACTTGTACATGGAGCGGAGAGGTACTTGTACATTGAGCGGAGAGGTACTTGTACATGGAGCGGAGAGGTACTTGTACATTGAGCGGAGAGGTACTTGTACATGGAGCGGAGAGGTACTTGTACATGGAGCGGAGAGGTACTTGTACATGGAGCGGAGAGGTACTTGTACATGGAGCGGAGAGGTACTTGTACATGGAGCGGAGAGGTACTTGTACATTGAGCGGAGATGTACTTGTACATGGAGCGGAGATGTACTTGTACATGGATCGGAGAGGTACTTGTACATGAGAGCGGAGAGGTACTGTCGACACTTGTACATTGAGCGTAGAGGTACTGTCGACACTTGTACATTGAGCGGAGAGGTACTTGTACATGGAGCGGAGAGGTACTGTCGACACTTGTACATTGAGCGGAGAGGTACTTGTACATTGAGCGGAGAGGTACTTGTACATGGAGCGCAGAGGTACTTGTACATTGAGCGGAGAGGTACTTGTACATGGAGCGGAGAGGTACTTGTACATGAGAGCGGAGAGGTACTTGTACATGGAGCGGAGAGGTACTTGTACATTGAGCGGAGAGGTACTGTCGACACTTGTACATTCAGCGGAGAGGTACTTGTACATGGAGCGGAGAGGTACTGTCGATACTTGACATTGAGCGGAGAGGTACTTGTACATGGAGCGGATAGGTATTTGTACATTGAGCGGAGAGGTACTTGTACATTGAGCGGAGAGGTACTGTCGACACTTGTACATTCAGCGGAGAGCTACTTGTACATGGAGCGGAGAGGTATTTGTACATTGAGCGGAGAGGTACTTGTACATGGAGCGGAGAGGTACTTGTACATAGAGCGGAGAGGTACTTATACATGGAGCGGAGAGGTATTTGTACATTGAGCGGAGAGGTACTTGTACATGGAGCGGAGAGGTACTTGTACATGAGAGCGGAGAGGTATTTGTACATGGAGCGGAAAGGTACTGTCGACACTTGTACATTGAGCGGAGAGCTACTTGTACATGGAGCGGAGAGGTACTTGTACATGAGAGCGGAGAGGTACTTGTACATGGAGCGGAGAGGTATTTGTACATGGAGCGGAGAGGTACTGTCGACACTTGACATTGAGCGGAGAGGTACTTGTACATGGAGCGGAGAGGTACTTGTACATGAGAGCGGAGAGGTATTTGTACATGGAGCGGAGAGGTACTGTCGACACTTGACATTGAGCGGAGAGGTACTTGTACATGGAGCGGAGAGGTACTTGTACATGGAGCGGAGAGGTACTTGTACATGAGAGCGGAGAGGTATTTGTACATGGAGCGGAAAGGTACTGTCGACACTTGTACATTGAGCGGAGAGCTACTTGTACATGGAGCGGAGAGGTACTTGTACATGAGAGCGGAGAGGTACTTGTACATGGAGCGGAGAGGTATTTGTACATGGAGCGGAGAGGTACTGTCGACACTTGACATTGAGCGGAGAGGTACTTGTACATGGAGCGGAGAGGTACTTGTACATGAGAGCGGAGAGGTATTTGTACATGGAGCGGAGAGGTACTGTCGACACTTGACATTGAGCGGAGAGGTACTTGTACATGGAGCGGAGAGGTACTTGTACATGGAGCGGAGAGGTACTTGTACATGGACCGGAGAGGTACTTGTACATGGAGCGGAGAGGTACTTGTACATGGAGCGGAGATGTACTTGTACATTGAGCGGAGAGGTACTTGTACATGGAGCAGAGATGTACTTGTACATGGAGCGGAGATGTACTTGTACATTGAGCGGAGAGGTACTTGTACATGGAGCGGAGAGGTACTTGTACATGGAGCGGAGATGTACTTGTACATGGAGCGGAGATGTACTTGTACATTGAGCGGAGAGGTACTTGTACATGGAGCAGAGATGTACTTGTACATGGAGCGGAGAGGTACTTGTACATGGAGCGGAGAGGTATTTGTACATGGAGCGGAGAGGTACTGTCGACACTTGACATTGAGCGGAGAGGTACTTGTACATGGAGCGGAGAGGTACTTGTACATGAGAGCGGAGAGGTATTTGTACATGGAGCGGAGAGGTACTGTCGACACTTGACATTGAGCGGAGAGGTACTTGTACATGGAGCGGAGAGGTACTTGTACATGGAGCGGAGAGGTACTTGTACATGGACCGGAGAGGTACTTGTACATGGAGCGGAGAGGTACTTGTACATGGAGCGGAGATGTACTTGTACATTGAGCGGAGAGGTACTTGTACATGGAGCAGAGATGTACTTGTACATGGAGCGGAGATGTACTTGTACATTGAGCGGAGAGGTACTTGTACATGGAGCGGAGAGGTACTTGTACATGGAGCGGAGATGTACTTGTACATGGAGCGGAGAGGTACTTGTACATGGAGCGGAGATGTACTTGTACATTGAGCGGAGAGGTACTTGTACATGGAGCAGAGATGTACTTGTACATGGAGCGGAGAGGTACTTGTACATGGAGCGGAGAGGTACTTGTACATGGAGCGGAGAGGTACTTGTACATGGAGCGGTGAGGTACTTGTACATTGAGCGGAGATGTACTTGTACATGGAGCGGAGAGGTACTTGTACATTGAGCGGAGAGGTACTTGTACATGGAGCGGAGAGGTACTTGTACATGGAGCGGAGAGGTACTTGTACATGGAGCGGAGAGGTACTTGTACATGGAGCGGAGAGGTACTTGTACATTGAGCGGAGATGTACTTGTACATGGAGCGGAGATGTACGTGTACATGGATCGGAGAGGTACTTGTACATGAGAGCGGAGAGGTACTGTCGACACTTGTACATTGAGCGTAGAGGTACTGTCGACACTTGTACATTGAGCGGAGAGGTACTTGTACATGGAGCGGAGAGGTACTGTCGACACTTGTACATTGAGCGGAGAGGTACTTGTACATTGAGCGGAGAGGTACTTGTACATGGAGCGCAGAGGTACTTGTACATTGAGCGGAGAGGTACTTGTACATGGAGCGGAGAGGTACTTGTACATGAGAGCGGAGAGGTACTTGTACATGGAGCGGAGAGGTACTTGTACATTGAGCGGAGAGGTACTGTCGACACTTGTACATTCAGCGGAGAGGTACTTGTACATGGAGCGGAGAGGTACTGTCGATACTTGACATTGAGCGGAGAGGTACTTGTACATGGAGCGGATAGGTATTTGTACATTGAGCGGAGAGGTACTTGTACATTGAGCGGAGAGGTACTGTCGACACTTGTACATTCAGCGGAGAGCTACTTGTACATGGAGCGGAGAGGTATTTGTACATTGAGCGGAGAGGTACTTGTACATGGAGCGGAGAGGTACTTGTACATAGAGCGGAGAGGTACTTATACATGGAGCGGAGAGGTATTTGTACATTGAGCGGAGAGGTACTTGTACATGGAGCGGAGAGGTACTTGTACATGAGAGCGGAGAGGTATTTGTACATGGAGCGGAAAGGTACTGTCGACACTTGTACATTGAGCGGAGAGCTACTTGTACATGGAGCGGAGAGGTACTTGTACATGAGAGCGGAGAGGTACTTGTACATGGAGCGGAGAGGTATTTGTACATGGAGCGGAGAGGTACTGTCGACACTTGACATTGAGCGGAGAGGTACTTGTACATGGAGCGGAGAGGTACTTGTACATGAGAGCGGAGAGGTATTTGTACATGGAGCGGAGAGGTACTGTCGACACTTGACATTGAGCGGAGAGGTACTTGTACATGGAGCGGAGAGGTACTTGTACATGGAGCGGAGAGGTACTTGTACATGAGAGCGGAGAGGTATTTGTACATGGAGCGGAAAGGTACTGTCGACACTTGTACATTGAGCGGAGAGCTACTTGTACATGGAGCGGAGAGGTACTTGTACATGAGAGCGGAGAGGTACTTGTACATGGAGCGGAGAGGTATTTGTACATGGAGCGGAGAGGTACTGTCGACACTTGACATTGAGCGGAGAGGTACTTGTACATGGAGCGGAGAGGTACTTGTACATGAGAGCGGAGAGGTATTTGTACATGGAGCGGAGAGGTACTGTCGACACTTGACATTGAGCGGAGAGGTACTTGTACATGGAGCGGAGAGGTACTTGTACATGGAGCGGAGAGGTACTTGTACATGGACCGGAGAGGTACTTGTACATGGAGCGGAGAGGTACTTGTACATGGAGCGGAGATGTACTTGTACATTGAGCGGAGAGGTACTTGTACATGGAGCAGAGATGTACTTGTACATGGAGCGGAGATGTACTTGTACATTGAGCGGAGAGGTACTTGTACATGGAGCGGAGAGGTACTTGTACATGGAGCGGAGATGTACTTGTACATGGAGCGGAGATGTACTTGTACATTGAGCGGAGAGGTACTTGTACATGGAGCAGAGATGTACTTGTACATGGAGCGGAGAGGTACTTGTACATGGAGCGGAGAGGTATTTGTACATGGAGCGGAGAGGTACTGTCGACACTTGACATTGAGCGGAGAGGTACTTGTACATGGAGCGGAGAGGTACTTGTACATGAGAGCGGAGAGGTATTTGTACATGGAGCGGAGAGGTACTGTCGACACTTGACATTGAGCGGAGAGGTACTTGTACATGGAGCGGAGAGGTACTTGTACATGGAGCGGAGAGGTACTTGTACATGGACCGGAGAGGTACTTGTACATGGAGCGGAGAGGTACTTGTACATGGAGCGGAGATGTACTTGTACATTGAGCGGAGAGGTACTTGTACATGGAGCAGAGATGTACTTGTACATGGAGCGGAGATGTACTTGTACATTGAGCGGAGAGGTACTTGTACATGGAGCGGAGAGGTACTTGTACATGGAGCGGAGATGTACTTGTACATGGAGCGGAGAGGTACTTGTACATGGAGCGGAGATGTACTTGTACATTGAGCGGAGAGGTACTTGTACATGGAGCAGAGATGTACTTGTACATGGAGCGGAGAGGTACTTGTACATGGAGCGGAGAGGTACTTGTACATGGAGCGGAGAGGTACTTGTACATGGAGCGGTGAGGTACTTGTACATTGAGCGGAGATGTACTTGTACATGGAGCGGAGAGGTACTTGTACATTGAGCGGAGAGGTACTTGTACATGGAGCGGAGAGGTACTTGTACATGGAGCGGAGAGGTACTTGTACATGGAGCGGAGAGGTACTTGTACATGGAGCGGAGAGGTACTTGTACATTGAGCGGAGATGTACTTGTACATGGAGCGGAGATGTACGTGTACATGGATCGGAGAGGTACTTGTACATGAGAGCGGAGAGGTACTGTCGACACTTGTACATTGAGCGTAGAGGTACTGTCGACACTTGTACATTGAGCGGAGAGGTACTTGTACATGGAGCGGAGAGGTACTGTCGACACTTGTACATTGAGCGGAGAGGTACTTGTACATTGAGCGGAGAGGTACTTGTACATGGAGCGCAGAGGTACTTGTACATTGAGCGGAGAGGTACTTGTACATGGAGCGGAGAGGTACTTGTACATGAGAGCGGAGAGGTACTTGTACATGGAGCGGAGAGGTACTTGTACATTGAGCGGAGAGGTACTGTCGACACTTGTACATTCAGCGGAGAGGTACTTGTACATGGAGCGGAGAGGTACTGTCGATACTTGACATTGAGCGGAGAGGTACTTGTACATGGAGCGGATAGGTATTTGTACATTGAGCGGAGAGGTACTTGTACATTGAGCGGAGAGGTACTGTCGACACTTGTACATTCAGCGGAGAGCTACTTGTACATGGAGCGGAGAGGTATTTGTACATTGAGCGGAGAGGTACTTGTACATGGAGCGGAGAGGTACTTGTACATAGAGCGGAGAGGTACTTATACATGGAGCGGAGAGGTATTTGTACATTGAGCGGAGAGGTACTTGTACATGGAGCGGAGAGGTACTTGTACATGAGAGCGGAGAGGTATTTGTACATGGAGCGGAAAGGTACTGTCGACACTTGTACATTGAGCGGAGAGCTACTTGTACATGGAGCGGAGAGGTACTTGTACATGAGAGCGGAGAGGTACTTGTACATGGAGCGGAGAGGTATTTGTACATGGAGCGGAGAGGTACTGTCGACACTTGACATTGAGCGGAGAGGTACTTGTACATGGAGCGGAGAGGTACTTGTACATGAGAGCGGAGAGGTATTTGTACATGGAGCGGAGAGGTACTGTCGACACTTGACATTGAGCGGAGAGGTACTTGTACATGGAGCGGAGAGGTACTTGTACATGGAGCGGAGAGGTACTTGTACATGAGAGCGGAGAGGTATTTGTACATGGAGCGGAAAGGTACTGTCGACACTTGTACATTGAGCGGAGAGCTACTTGTACATGGAGCGGAGAGGTACTTGTACATGAGAGCGGAGAGGTACTTGTACATGGAGCGGAGAGGTATTTGTACATGGAGCGGAGAGGTACTGTCGACACTTGACATTGAGCGGAGAGGTACTTGTACATGGAGCGGAGAGGTACTTGTACATGAGAGCGGAGAGGTATTTGTACATGGAGCGGAGAGGTACTGTCGACACTTGACATTGAGCGGAGAGGTACTTGTACATGGAGCGGAGAGGTACTTGTACATGGAGCGGAGAGGTACTTGTACATGGACCGGAGAGGTACTTGTACATGGAGCGGAGAGGTACTTGTACATGGAGCGGAGATGTACTTGTACATTGAGCGGAGAGGTACTTGTACATGGAGCAGAGATGTACTTGTACATGGAGCGGAGATGTACTTGTACATTGAGCGGAGAGGTACTTGTACATGGAGCGGAGAGGTACTTGTACATGGAGCGGAGATGTACTTGTACATGGAGCGGAGATGTACTTGTACATTGAGCGGAGAGGTACTTGTACATGGAGCAGAGATGTACTTGTACATGGAGCGGAGAGGTACTTGTACATGGAGCGGAGAGGTATTTGTACATGGAGCGGAGAGGTACTGTCGACACTTGACATTGAGCGGAGAGGTACTTGTACATGGAGCGGAGAGGTACTTGTACATGAGAGCGGAGAGGTATTTGTACATGGAGCGGAGAGGTACTGTCGACACTTGACATTGAGCGGAGAGGTACTTGTACATGGAGCGGAGAGGTACTTGTACATGGAGCGGAGAGGTACTTGTACATGGACCGGAGAGGTACTTGTACATGGAGCGGAGAGGTACTTGTACATGGAGCGGAGATGTACTTGTACATTGAGCGGAGAGGTACTTGTACATGGAGCAGAGATGTACTTGTACATGGAGCGGAGATGTACTTGTACATTGAGCGGAGAGGTACTTGTACATGGAGCGGAGAGGTACTTGTACATGGAGCGGAGATGTACTTGTACATGGAGCGGAGAGGTACTTGTACATGGAGCGGAGATGTACTTGTACATTGAGCGGAGAGGTACTTGTACATGGAGCAGAGATGTACTTGTACATGGAGCGGAGAGGTACTTGTACATGGAGCGGAGAGGTACTTGTACATGGAGCGGAGAGGTACTTGTACATGGAGCGGTGAGGTACTTGTACATTGAGCGGAGATGTACTTGTACATGGAGCGGAGAGGTACTTGTACATTGAGCGGAGAGGTACTTGTACATGGAGCGGAGAGGTACTTGTACATGGAGCGGAGAGGTACTTGTACATGGAGCGGAGAGGTACTTGTACATGGAGCGGAGAGGTACTTGTACATTGAGCGGAGATGTACTTGTACATGGAGCGGAGATGTACGTGTACATGGATCGGAGAGGTACTTGTACATGAGAGCGGAGAGGTACTGTCGACACTTGTACATTGAGCGTAGAGGTACTGTCGACACTTGTACATTGAGCGGAGAGGTACTTGTACATGGAGCGGAGAGGTACTGTCGACACTTGTACATTGAGCGGAGAGGTACTTGTACATTGAGCGGAGAGGTACTTGTACATGGAGCGCAGAGGTACTTGTACATTGAGCGGAGAGGTACTTGTACATGGAGCGGAGAGGTACTTGTACATGAGAGCGGAGAGGTACTTGTACATGGAGCGGAGAGGTACTGTCGACACTTGTACATTCAGCGGAGAGGTACTTGTACATGGAGCGGAGAGGTACTGTCGATACTTGACATTGAGCGGAGAGGTACTTGTACATGGAGCGGAGAGGTATTTGTACATTGAGCGGAGAGGTACTTGTACATTGAGCGGAGAGGTACTGTCGACACTTGACATTGAGCGGAGAGGTACTTGTACATGGAGCGGAGAGGTACTTGTACATGAGAGCGGAGAGGTATTTGTACATGGAGCGGAGAGGTACTGTCGACACTTGACATTGAGCGGAGAGGTACTTGTACATGGAGCGGAGAGGTACTTGTACATGGAGCGGAGAGGTACTTGTACATGGACCGGAGAGGTACTTGTACATGGAGCGGAGAGGTACTTGTACATGGAGCGGAGATGTACTTGTACATTGAGCGGAGAGGTACTTGTACATGGAGCAGAGATGTACTTGTACATGGAGCGGAGATGTACTTGTACATTGAGCGGAGAGGTACTTGTACATGGAGCGGAGAGGTACTTGTACATGGAGCGGAGATGTACTTGTACATGGAGCGGAGAGGTACTTGTACATGGAGCGGAGATGTACTTGTACATTGAACGGAGAGGTACTTGTACATGGAGCAGAGATGTACTTGTACATGGAGCGGAGAGGTACTTGTACATGGAGCGGAGAGGTACTTGTACATGGAGCGGAGAGGTACTTGTACATGGAGCGGAGAGGTACTTGTACATTGAGCGGAGATGTACTTGTACATGGAGCGGAGAGGTACTTGTACATTGAGCGGAGAGGTACTTGTACATGGAGCGGAGAGGTACTTGTACATGGAGCGGAGAGGTACTTGTACATGGAGCGGAGAGGTACTTGTACATGGAGCGGAGAGGTACTTGTACATTGAGCGGAGATGTACTTGTACATGGAGCGGAGATGTACTTGTACATGGATCGGAGAGGTACTTGTACATGAGAGCGGAGAGGTACTGTCGACACTTGTACATTGAGCGTAGAGGTACTGTCGACACTTGTACATTGAGCGGAGAGGTACTTGTACATGGAGCGGAGAGGTACTGTCGACACTTGTACATTGAGCGGAGAGGTACTTGTACATTGAGCGGAGAGGTACTTGTACATGGAGCGCAGAGGTACTTGTACATTGAGCGGAGAGGTACTTGTACATGGAGCGGAGAGGTACTTGTACATGAGAGCGGAGAGGTACTTGTACATGGAGCGGAGAGGTACTGTCGACACTTGTACATTCAGCGGAGAGGTACTTGTACATGGAGCGGAGAGGTACTGTCGATACTTGACATTGAGCGGAGAGGTACTTGTACATGGAGCGGAGAGGTATTTGTACATTGAGCGGAGAGGTACTTGTACATTGAGCGGAGAGGTACTGTCGACACTTGTACATTCAGCGGAGAGCTACTTGTACATGGAGCGGAGAGGTATTTGTACATTGAGCGGAGAGGTACTTGTACATGGAGCGGAGAGGTACTTGTACATAGAGCGGAGAGGTACTTATACATGGAGCGGAGAGGTATTTGTACATTGAGCGGAGAGGTACTTGTACATGGAGCGGAGAGGTACTTGTACATGAGAGCGGAGAGGTATTTGTACATGGAGCGGAAAGGTACTGTCGACACTTGTACATTGAGCGGAGAGCTACTTGTACATGGAGCGGAGAGGTACTTGTACATGAGAGCGGAGAGGTACTTGTACATGGAGCGGAGAGGTATTTGTACATGGAGCGGAGAGGTACTGTCGACACTTGACATTGAGCGGAGAGGTACTTGTACATGGAGCGGAGAGGTACTTGTACATGAGAGCGGAGAGGTATTTGTACATGGAGCGGAGAGGTACTGTCGACACTTGACATTGAGCGGAGAGGTACTTGTACATGGAGCGGAGAGGTACTTGTACATGGAGCGGAGAGGTACTTGTACATGGACCGGAGAGGTACTTGTACATGGAGCGGAGAGGTACTTGTACATGGAGCGGAGATGTACTTGTACATTGAGCGGAGAGGTACTTGTACATGGAGCAGAGATGTACTTGTACATGGAGCGGAGATGTACTTGTACATTGAGCGGAGAGGTACTTGTACATGGAGCGGAGAGGTACTTGTACATGGAGCGGAGATGTACTTGTACATGGAGCGGAGATGTACTTGTACATTGAGCGGAGAGGTACTTGTACATGGAGCAGAGATGTACTTGTACATGGAGCGGAGAGGTACTTGTACATGGAGCGGAGAGGTATTTGTACATGGAGCGGAGAGGTACTGTCGACACTTGACATTGAGCGGAGAGGTACTTGTACATGGAGCGGAGAGGTACTTGTACATGAGAGCGGAGAGGTATTTGTACATGGAGCGGAGAGGTACTGTCGACACTTGACATTGAGCGGAGAGGTACTTGTACATGGAGCGGAGAGGTACTTGTACATGGAGCGGAGAGGTACTTGTACATGGACCGGAGAGGTACTTGTACATGGAGCGGAGAGGTACTTGTACATGGAGCGGAGATGTACTTGTACATTGAGCGGAGAGGTACTTGTACATGGAGCAGAGATGTACTTGTACATGGAGCGGAGATGTACTTGTACATTGAGCGGAGAGGTACTTGTACATGGAGCGGAGAGGTACTTGTACATGGAGCGGAGATGTACTTGTACATGGAGCGGAGAGGTACTTGTACATGGAGCGGAGATGTACTTGTACATTGAACGGAGAGGTACTTGTACATGGAGCAGAGATGTACTTGTACATGGAGCGGAGAGGTACTTGTACATGGAGCGGAGAGGTACTTGTACATGGAGCGGAGAGGTACTTGTACATGGAGCGGAGAGGTACTTGTACATTGAGCGGAGATGTACTTGTACATGGAGCGGAGAGGTACTTGTACATTGAGCGGAGAGGTACTTGTACATGGAGCGGAGAGGTACTTGTACATGGAGCGGAGAGGTACTTGTACATGGAGCGGAGAGGTACTTGTACATGGAGCGGAGAGGTACTTGTACATTGAGCGGAGATGTACTTGTACATGGAGCGGAGATGTACTTGTACATGGATCGGAGAGGTACTTGTACATGAGAGCGGAGAGGTACTGTCGACACTTGTACATTGAGCGTAGAGGTACTGTCGACACTTGTACATTGAGCGGAGAGGTACTTGTACATGGAGCGGAGAGGTACTGTCGACACTTGTACATTGAGCGGAGAGGTACTTGTACATTGAGCGGAGAGGTACTTGTACATGGAGCGCAGAGGTACTTGTACATTGAGCGGAGAGGTACTTGTACATGGAGCGGAGAGGTACTTGTACATGAGAGCGGAGAGGTACTTGTACATGGAGCGGAGAGGTACTGTCGACACTTGTACATTCAGCGGAGAGGTACTTGTACATGGAGCGGAGAGGTACTGTCGATACTTGACATTGAGCGGAGAGGTACTTGTACATGGAGCGGAGAGGTATTTGTACATTGAGCGGAGAGGTACTTGTACATTGAGCGGAGAGGTACTGTCGACACTTGTACATTCAGCGGAGAGCTACTTGTACATGGAGCGGAGAGGTATTTGTACATTGAGCGGAGAGGTACTTGTACATGGAGCGGAGAGGTACTTGTACATAGAGCGGAGAGGTACTTATACATGGAGCGGAGAGGTATTTGTACATTGAGCGGAGAGGTACTTGTACATGGAGCGGAGAGGTACTTGTACATGAGAGCGGAGAGGTATTTGTACATGGAGCGGAAAGGTACTGTCGACACTTGTACATTGAGCGGAGAGCTACTTGTACATGGAGCGGAGAGGTACTTGTACATGAGAGCGGAGAGGTACTTGTACATGGAGCGGAGAGGTATTTGTACATGGAGCGGAGAGGTACTGTCGACACTTGACATTGAGCGGAGAGGTACTTGTACATGGAGCGGAGAGGTACTTGTACATGAGAGCGGAGAGGTATTTGTACATGGAGCGGAGAGGTACTGTCGACACTTGACATTGAGCGGAGAGGTACTTGTACATGGAGCGGAGAGGTACTTGTACATGGAGCGGAGAGGTACTTGTACATGGACCGGAGAGGTACTTGTACATGGAGCGGAGAGGTACTTGTACATGGAGCGGAGATGTACTTGTACATTGAGCGGAGAGGTACTTGTACATGGAGCAGAGATGTACTTGTACATGGAGCGGAGATGTACTTGTACATTGAGCGGAGAGGTACTTGTACATGGAGCGGAGAGGTACTTGTACATGGAGCGGAGATGTACTTGTACATGGAGCGGAGATGTACTTGTACATTGAGCGGAGAGGTACTTGTACATGGAGCAGAGATGTACTTGTACATGGAGCGGAGAGGTACTTGTACATGGAGCGGAGAGGTACTTGTACATGGAGCGGAGAGGTACTTGTACATGGAGCGGAGAGGTACTTGTACATTGAGCGGAGAGGTACTTGTACATGGAGCGGAGAGGTACTTGTACATTGAGCGGAGAGGTACTTGTACATGGAGCGGAGAGGTACTTGTACATGGAGCGGAGAGGTACTTGTACATGGAGCGGAGAGGTACTTGTACATGGAGCGGAGAGGTACTTGTACATGGAGCGGAGAGGTACTTGTACATTGAGCGGAGATGTACTTGTACATGGAGCGGAGATGTACTTGTACATGGATCGGAGAGGTACTTGTACATGAGAGCGGAGAGGTACTGTCGACACTTGTACATTGAGCGTAGAGGTACTGTCGACACTTGTACATTGAGCGGAGAGGTACTTGTACATGGAGCGGAGAGGTACTGTCGACACTTGTACATTGAGCGGAGAGGTACTTGTACATTGAGCGGAGAGGTACTTGTACATGGAGCGCAGAGGTACTTGTACATTGAGCGGAGAGGTACTTGTACATGGAGCGGAGAGGTACTTGTACATGAGAGCGGAGAGGTACTTGTACATGGAGCGGAGAGGTACTTGTACATTGAGCGGAGAGGTACTGTCGACACTTGTACATTCAGCGGAGAGGTACTTGTACATGGAGCGGAGAGGTACTGTCGATACTTGACATTGAGCGGAGAGGTACTTGTACATGGAGCGGATAGGTATTTGTACATTGAGCGGAGAGGTACTTGTACATTGAGCGGAGAGGTACTGTCGACACTTGTACATTCAGCGGAGAGCTACTTGTACATGGAGCGGAGAGGTATTTGTACATTGAGCGGAGAGGTACTTGTACATGGAGCGGAGAGGTACTTGTACATAGAGCGGAGAGGTACTTATACATGGAGCGGAGAGGTATTTGTACATTGAGCGGAGAGGTACTTGTACATGGAGCGGAGAGGTACTTGTACATGAGAGCGGAGAGGTATTTGTACATGGAGCGGAAAGGTACTGTCGACACTTGTACATTGAGCGGAGAGCTACTTGTACATGGAGCGGAGAGGTACTTGTACATGAGAGCGGAGAGGTACTTGTACATGGAGCGGAGAGGTATTTGTACATGGAGCGGAGAGGTACTGTCGACACTTGACATTGAGCGGAGAGGTACTTGTACATGGAGCGGAGAGGTACTTGTACATGAGAGCGGAGAGGTATTTGTACATGGAGCGGAGAGGTACTGTCGACACTTGACATTGAGCGGAGAGGTACTTGTACATGGAGCGGAGAGGTACTTGTACATGGAGCGGAGAGGTACTTGTACATGAGAGCGGAGAGGTATTTGTACATGGAGCGGAAAGGTACTGTCGACACTTGTACATTGAGCGGAGAGCTACTTGTACATGGAGCGGAGAGGTACTTGTACATGAGAGCGGAGAGGTACTTGTACATGGAGCGGAGAGGTATTTGTACATGGAGCGGAGAGGTACTGTCGACACTTGACATTGAGCGGAGAGGTACTTGTACATGGAGCGGAGAGGTACTTGTACATGAGAGCGGAGAGGTATTTGTACATGGAGCGGAGAGGTACTGTCGACACTTGACATTGAGCGGAGAGGTACTTGTACATGGAGCGGAGAGGTACTTGTACATGGAGCGGAGAGGTACTTGTACATGGACCGGAGAGGTACTTGTACATGGAGCGGAGAGGTACTTGTACATGGAGCGGAGATGTACTTGTACATTGAGCGGAGAGGTACTTGTACATGGAGCAGAGATGTACTTGTACATGGAGCGGAGATGTACTTGTACATTGAGCGGAGAGGTACTTGTACATGGAGCGGAGAGGTACTTGTACATGGAGCGGAGATGTACTTGTACATGGAGCGGAGATGTACTTGTACATTGAGCGGAGAGGTACTTGTACATGGAGCAGAGATGTACTTGTACATGGAGCGGAGAGGTACTTGTACATGGAGCGGAGAGGTATTTGTACATGGAGCGGAGAGGTACTGTCGACACTTGACATTGAGCGGAGAGGTACTTGTACATGGAGCGGAGAGGTACTTGTACATGAGAGCGGAGAGGTATTTGTACATGGAGCGGAGAGGTACTGTCGACACTTGACATTGAGCGGAGAGGTACTTGTACATGGAGCGGAGAGGTACTTGTACATGGAGCGGAGAGGTACTTGTACATGGACCGGAGAGGTACTTGTACATGGAGCGGAGAGGTACTTGTACATGGAGCGGAGATGTACTTGTACATTGAGCGGAGAGGTACTTGTACATGGAGCAGAGATGTACTTGTACATGGAGCGGAGATGTACTTGTACATTGAGCGGAGAGGTACTTGTACATGGAGCGGAGAGGTACTTGTACATGGAGCGGAGATGTACTTGTACATGGAGCGGAGAGGTACTTGTACATGGAGCGGAGATGTACTTGTACATTGAGCGGAGAGGTACTTGTACATGGAGCAGAGATGTACTTGTACATGGAGCGGAGAGGTACTTGTACATGGAGCGGAGAGGTACTTGTACATGGAGCGGAGAGGTACTTGTACATGGAGCGGTGAGGTACTTGTACATTGAGCGGAGATGTACTTGTACATGGAGCGGAGAGGTACTTGTACATTGAGCGGAGAGGTACTTGTACATGGAGCGGAGAGGTACTTGTACATGGAGCGGAGAGGTACTTGTACATGGAGCGGAGAGGTACTTGTACATGGAGCGGAGAGGTACTTGTACATTGAGCGGAGATGTACTTGTACATGGAGCGGAGATGTACGTGTACATGGATCGGAGAGGTACTTGTACATGAGAGCGGAGAGGTACTGTCGACACTTGTACATTGAGCGTAGAGGTACTGTCGACACTTGTACATTGAGCGGAGAGGTACTTGTACATGGAGCGGAGAGGTACTGTCGACACTTGTACATTGAGCGGAGAGGTACTTGTACATTGAGCGGAGAGGTACTTGTACATGGAGCGCAGAGGTACTTGTACATTGAGCGGAGAGGTACTTGTACATGGAGCGGAGAGGTACTTGTACATGAGAGCGGAGAGGTACTTGTACATGGAGCGGAGAGGTACTTGTACATTGAGCGGAGAGGTACTGTCGACACTTGTACATTCAGCGGAGAGGTACTTGTACATGGAGCGGAGAGGTACTGTCGATACTTGACATTGAGCGGAGAGGTACTTGTACATGGAGCGGATAGGTATTTGTACATTGAGCGGAGAGGTACTTGTACATTGAGCGGAGAGGTACTGTCGACACTTGTACATTCAGCGGAGAGCTACTTGTACATGGAGCGGAGAGGTATTTGTACATTGAGCGGAGAGGTACTTGTACATGGAGCGGAGAGGTACTTGTACATAGAGCGGAGAGGTACTTATACATGGAGCGGAGAGGTATTTGTACATTGAGCGGAGAGGTACTTGTACATGGAGCGGAGAGGTACTTGTACATGAGAGCGGAGAGGTATTTGTACATGGAGCGGAAAGGTACTGTCGACACTTGTACATTGAGCGGAGAGCTACTTGTACATGGAGCGGAGAGGTACTTGTACATGAGAGCGGAGAGGTACTTGTACATGGAGCGGAGAGGTATTTGTACATGGAGCGGAGAGGTACTGTCGACACTTGACATTGAGCGGAGAGGTACTTGTACATGGAGCGGAGAGGTACTTGTACATGAGAGCGGAGAGGTATTTGTACATGGAGCGGAGAGGTACTGTCGACACTTGACATTGAGCGGAGAGGTACTTGTACATGGAGCGGAGAGGTACTTGTACATGGAGCGGAGAGGTACTTGTACATGAGAGCGGAGAGGTATTTGTACATGGAGCGGAAAGGTACTGTCGACACTTGTACATTGAGCGGAGAGCTACTTGTACATGGAGCGGAGAGGTACTTGTACATGAGAGCGGAGAGGTACTTGTACATGGAGCGGAGAGGTATTTGTACATGGAGCGGAGAGGTACTGTCGACACTTGACATTGAGCGGAGAGGTACTTGTACATGGAGCGGAGAGGTACTTGTACATGAGAGCGGAGAGGTATTTGTACATGGAGCGGAGAGGTACTGTCGACACTTGACATTGAGCGGAGAGGTACTTGTACATGGAGCGGAGAGGTACTTGTACATGGAGCGGAGAGGTACTTGTACATGGACCGGAGAGGTACTTGTACATGGAGCGGAGAGGTACTTGTACATGGAGCGGAGATGTACTTGTACATTGAGCGGAGAGGTACTTGTACATGGAGCAGAGATGTACTTGTACATGGAGCGGAGATGTACTTGTACATTGAGCGGAGAGGTACTTGTACATGGAGCGGAGAGGTACTTGTACATGGAGCGGAGATGTACTTGTACATGGAGCGGAGATGTACTTGTACATTGAGCGGAGAGGTACTTGTACATGGAGCAGAGATGTACTTGTACATGGAGCGGAGAGGTACTTGTACATGGAGCGGAGAGGTATTTGTACATGGAGCGGAGAGGTACTGTCGACACTTGACATTGAGCGGAGAGGTACTTGTACATGGAGCGGAGAGGTACTTGTACATGAGAGCGGAGAGGTATTTGTACATGGAGCGGAGAGGTACTGTCGACACTTGACATTGAGCGGAGAGGTACTTGTACATGGAGCGGAGAGGTACTTGTACATGGAGCGGAGAGGTACTTGTACATGGACCGGAGAGGTACTTGTACATGGAGCGGAGAGGTACTTGTACATGGAGCGGAGATGTACTTGTACATTGAGCGGAGAGGTACTTGTACATGGAGCAGAGATGTACTTGTACATGGAGCGGAGATGTACTTGTACATTGAGCGGAGAGGTACTTGTACATGGAGCGGAGAGGTACTTGTACATGGAGCGGAGATGTACTTGTACATGGAGCGGAGAGGTACTTGTACATGGAGCGGAGATGTACTTGTACATTGAGCGGAGAGGTACTTGTACATGGAGCAGAGATGTACTTGTACATGGAGCGGAGAGGTACTTGTACATGGAGCGGAGAGGTACTTGTACATGGAGCGGAGAGGTACTTGTACATGGAGCGGTGAGGTACTTGTACATTGAGCGGAGATGTACTTGTACATGGAGCGGAGAGGTACTTGTACATTGAGCGGAGAGGTACTTGTACATGGAGCGGAGAGGTACTTGTACATGGAGCGGAGAGGTACTTGTACATGGAGCGGAGAGGTACTTGTACATGGAGCGGAGAGGTACTTGTACATTGAGCGGAGATGTACTTGTACATGGAGCGGAGATGTACGTGTACATGGATCGGAGAGGTACTTGTACATGAGAGCGGAGAGGTACTGTCGACACTTGTACATTGAGCGTAGAGGTACTGTCGACACTTGTACATTGAGCGGAGAGGTACTTGTACATGGAGCGGAGAGGTACTGTCGACACTTGTACATTGAGCGGAGAGGTACTTGTACATTGAGCGGAGAGGTACTTGTACATGGAGCGCAGAGGTACTTGTACATTGAGCGGAGAGGTACTTGTACATGGAGCGGAGAGGTACTTGTACATGAGAGCGGAGAGGTACTTGTACATGGAGCGGAGAGGTACTGTCGACACTTGTACATTCAGCGGAGAGGTACTTGTACATGGAGCGGAGAGGTACTGTCGATACTTGACATTGAGCGGAGAGGTACTTGTACATGGAGCGGAGAGGTATTTGTACATTGAGCGGAGAGGTACTTGTACATTGAGCGGAGAGGTACTGTCGACACTTGTACATTCAGCGGAGAGCTACTTGTACATGGAGCGGAGAGGTATTTGTACATTGAGCGGAGAGGTACTTGTACATGGAGCGGAGAGGTACTTGTACATAGAGCGGAGAGGTACTTATACATGGAGCGGAGAGGTATTTGTACATTGAGCGGAGAGGTACTTGTACATGGAGCGGAGAGGTACTTGTACATGAGAGCGGAGAGGTATTTGTACATGGAGCGGAAAGGTACTGTCGACACTTGTACATTGAGCGGAGAGCTACTTGTACATGGAGCGGAGAGGTACTTGTACATGAGAGCGGAGAGGTACTTGTACATGGAGCGGAGAGGTATTTGTACATGGAGCGGAGAGGTACTGTCGACACTTGACATTGAGCGGAGAGGTACTTGTACATGGAGCGGAGAGGTACTTGTACATGAGAGCGGAGAGGTATTTGTACATGGAGCGGAGAGGTACTGTCGACACTTGACATTGAGCGGAGAGGTACTTGTACATGGAGCGGAGAGGTACTTGTACATGGAGCGGAGAGGTACTTGTACATGGACCGGAGAGGTACTTGTACATGGAGCGGAGAGGTACTTGTACATGGAGCGGAGATGTACTTGTACATTGAGCGGAGAGGTACTTGTACATGGAGCAGAGATGTACTTGTACATGGAGCGGAGATGTACTTGTACATTGAGCGGAGAGGTACTTGTACATGGAGCGGAGAGGTACTTGTACATGGAGCGGATATGTACTTGTACATGGAGCGGAGATGTACTTGTACATTGAGCGGAGAGGTACTTGTACATGGAGCAGAGATGTACTTGTACATGGAGCGGAGAGGTACTTGTACATGGAGCGGAGAGGTACTTGTACATGGAGCGGAGAGGTACTTGTACATGGAGCGGAGAGGTACTTGTACATTGAGCGGAGAGGTACTTGTACATGGAGCGGAGAGGTACTTGTACATTGAGCGGAGAGGTACTTGTACATGGAGCGGAGAGGTACTTGTACATGGAGCGGAGAGGTACTTGTACATGGAGCGGAGAGGTACTTGTACATGGAGCGGAGAGGTACTTGTACATGGAGCGGAGAGGTACTTGTACATTGAGCGGAGATGTACTTGTACATGGAGCGGAGATGTACTTGTACATGGATCGGAGAGGTACTTGTACATGAGAGCGGAGAGGTACTGTCGACACTTGTACATTGAGCGTAGAGGTACTGTCGACACTTGTACATTGAGCGGAGAGGTACTTGTACATGGAGCGGAGAGGTACTGTCGACACTTGTACATTGAGCGGAGAGGTACTTGTACATTGAGCGGAGAGGTACTTGTACATGGAGCGCAGAGGTACTTGTACATTGAGCGGAGAGGTACTTGTACATGGAGCGGAGAGGTACTTGTACATGAGAGCGGAGAGGTACTTGTACATGGAGCGGAGAGGTACTTGTACATTGAGCGGAGAGGTACTGTCGACACTTGTACATTCAGCGGAGAGGTACTTGTACATGGAGCGGAGAGGTACTGTCGATACTTGACATTGAGCGGAGAGGTACTTGTACATGGAGCGGAGAGGTATTTGTACATTGAGCGGAGAGGTACTTGTACATTGAGCGGAGAGGTACTGTCGACACTTGTACATTCAGCGGAGAGCTACTTGTACATGGAGCGGAGAGGTATTTGTACATTGAGCGGAGAGGTACTTGTACATGGAGCGGAGAGGTACTTGTACATAGAGCGGAGAGGTACTTATACATGGAGCGGAGAGGTATTTGTACATTGAGCGGAGAGGTACTTGTACATGGAGCGGAGAGGTACTTGTACATGAGAGCGGAGAGGTATTTGTACATGGAGCGGAAAGGTACTGTCGACACTTGTACATTGAGCGGAGAGCTACTTGTACATGGAGCGGAGAGGTACTTGTACATGAGAGCGGAGAGGTACTTGTACATGGAGCGGAGAGGTATTTGTACATGGAGCGGAGAGGTACTGTCGACACTTGACATTGAGCGGAGAGGTACTTGTACATGGAGCGGAGAGGTACTTGTACATGAGAGCGGAGAGGTATTTGTACATGGAGCGGAGAGGTACTGTCGACACTTGACATTGAGCGGAGAGGTACTTGTACATGGAGCGGAGAGGTACTTGTACATGGAGCGGAGAGGTACTTGTACATGGACCGGAGAGGTACTTGTACATGGAGCGGAGAGGTACTTGTACATGGAGCGGAGAGGTACTTGTACATTGAGCGGAGAGGTACTGGTACATGGAGCGGAGATGTACTTGTACATTGAGCGGAGAGGTACTTGTACATGGAGCGGAGAGGTACTTGTACATTGAGCGGAGAGGTACTTGTACATTGAGCGGAGACGTACTTGTACATTGAGCGGAGATGTACTTGTACATTGAGCGGAGATGTACTTGTACATTGAGCGGAGAGGTACTGGTACATGGAGCGGAGAGGTACTTGTACATGGAGCGGAGAGGTATTTGTACATGGAGCGGAGAGGTATTTGTACATGGAGCGGAGAGGTACTTGTACATTGAGCGGAGAGGTACTTGTACATGGAGCGGAGAGGTACTTGTACATGGAGCGGAGAGGTACTTGTACATGTAGCGGAGAGGTGCTTGTACATGGAGCGGAGAGGTACTTGTACATGGAGCGGAGAGGTATTTGTACATGGAGCGGAGAGGTACTTGTACATGGAGCGGAGAGGTACTTGTACATTCAGCGGAGAGGTACTTGTACATTGAGCGGAGAGGTACTTGTAGATGGAGCGGAGAGGTACTGTCGACACTTGTACATTGAGCGGAGAGGTACTTGTACATGGAGCGGAGAGGTACTTGTACATGGAGCGGAGAGGTACTGTCGACACTTGTACATTGAGCGGAGAGGTACTTGTACATGGAGCGGAGAGGTACTTGTACATGGAGCGGAGATGTACTTGTACAGGGAGCGGAGAGGTACTTGTACATTGAGCGGAGAGGTACTTGTACATGGAGCGGAGAGGTACTTGTACATGGAGCGGAGAGGTACTTGTACATGGAGCGGAGAGGTACTTGTACATTGAGCGGAGAGGTACTTGTACATGGAGCGGAGAGGTACTTGTACATGGAGCGGAGAGGTACTTGTACATGGAGCGGAGAGGTACTTGTACATTGAGCGGAGAGGTACTTGTACATGGAGCGGAGAGGTACTTGTACATGGAGCGGAGAGGTACTTGTACATGGAGCGGAGAGGTACTTGTACATGGAGCGGAGAGGTACTTGTACATTGAGCGGAGATGTACTTGTACATGGAGCGGAGATGTACTTGTACATGGATCGGAGAGGTACTTGTACATGAGAGCGGAGAGGTACTGTCGACACTTGTACATTGAGCGTAGAGGTACTGTCGACACTTGTACATTGAGCGGAGAGGTACTTGTACATGGAGCGGAGAGGTACTGTCGACACTTGTACATTGAGCGGAGAGGTACTTGTACATTGAGCGGAGAGGTACTTGTACATGGAGCGCAGAGGTACTTGTACATTGAGCGGAGAGGTACTTGTACATGGAGCGGAGAGGTACTTGTACATGAGAGCGGAGAGGTACTTGTACATGGAGCGGAGAGGTACTTGTACATTGAGCGGAGAGGTACTGTCGACACTTGTACATTCAGCGGAGAGGTACTTGTACATGGAGCGGAGAGGTACTGTCGATACTTGACATTGAGCGGAGAGGTACTTGTACATGGAGCGGAGAGGTACTTGTACATGGAGCGGAGAGGTACTTGTACATGGAGCGGAGAGGTACTTGTACATTGAGCGGAGAGGTACTTGTACATGGATCGGAGAGGTACTTGTACATGAGAGCGGAGAGGTACTGTCGACACTTGTACATTGAGCGTAGAGGTACTGTCGACACTTGTACATTGAGCGGAGAGGTACTTGTACATGGAGCGGAGAGGTACTGTCGACACTTGTACATTGAGCGGAGAGGTACTTGTACATTGAGCGGAGAGGTACTTGTACATGGAGCGCAGAGGTACTTGTACATTGAGCGGAGAGGTACTTGTACATGGAGCGGAGAGGTACTTGTACATGAGAGCGGAGAGGTACTTGTACATGGAGCGGAGAGGTACTTGTACATTGAGCGGAGAGGTACTGTCGACACTTGTACATTCAGCGGAGAGGTACTTGTACATGGAGCGGAGAGGTACTGTCGATACTTGACATTGAGCGGAGAGGTACTTGTACATGGAGCGGAGAGGTACTTGTACATGGAGCGGAGAGGTACTTGTACATGGAGCGGAGAGGTACTTGTACATTGAGCGGAGAGGTACTTGTACATGGAGCGGAGAGGTACTTGTACATTGAGCGGAGAGGTACTTGTACATGGAGCGGAGAGGTACTTGTACATGGAGCGGAGAGGTACTTGTACATGGAGCGGAGAGGTACTTGTACATGGAGCGGAGAGGTACTTGTACATTGAGCGGAGATGTACTTGTACATGGAGCGGAGATGTACTTGTACATGGATCGGAGAGGTACTTGTACATGAGAGCGGAGAGGTACTGTCGACACTTGTACATTCAGCGGAGAGGTACTTGTACATTGAGCGTAGAGGTACTGTCGACACTTGTACATTGAGCGGAGAGGTACTTGTACATGGAGCGGAGAGGTACTGTCGACACTTGTACATTGAGCGGAGAGGTACTTGTACATTGAGCGGAGAGGTACTTGTACATGGAGCGCAGAGGTACTTGTACATTGAGCGGAGAGGTACTTGTACATGGAGCGGAGAGGTACTTGTACATGAGAGCGGAGAGGTACTTGTACATGGAGCGGAGAGGTACTTGTACATTGAGCGGAGAGGTACTGTCGACACTTGTACATTCAGCGGAGAGGTACTTGTACATGGAGCGGAGAGGTACTGTCGATACTTGACATTGAGCGGAGAGGTACTTGTACATGGAGCGGAGAGGTATTTGTACATTGAGCGGAGAGGTACTTGTACATTGAGCGGAGAGGTACTGTCGACACTTGTACATTCAGCGGAGAGCTACTTGTACATGGAGCGGAGAGGTATTTGTACATTGAGCGGAGAGGTACTTGTACATGGAGCGGAGAGGTACTTGTACATAGAGCGGAGAGGTACTTATACATGGAGCGGAGAGGTATTTGTACATTGAGCGGAGAGGTACTTGTACATGGAGCGGAGAGGTACTTGTACATGAGAGCGGAGAGGTATTTGTACATGGAGCGGAAAGGTACTGTCGACACTTGTACATTGAGCGGAGAGCTACTTGTACATGGAGCGGAGAGGTACTTGTACATGAGAGCGGAGAGGTACTTGTACATGGAGCGGAGAGGTATTTGTACATGGAGCGGAGAGGTACTGTCGACACTTGACATTGAGCGGAGAGGTACTTGTACATGGAGCGGAGAGGTACTTGTACATGAGAGCGGAGAGGTATTTGTACATGGAGCGGAGAGGTACTGTCGACACTTGACATTGAGCGGAGAGGTACTTGTACATGGAGCGGAGAGGTACTTGTACATGGAGCGGAGAGGTACTTGTACATGGACCGGAGAGGTACTTGTACATGGAGCGGAGAGGTACTTGTACATGGAGCAGAGATGTACTTGTACATGGAGCGGAGATGTACTTGTACATTGAGCGGAGAGGTACTTGTACATGGAGCGGAGAGGTACTTGTACATGGAGCGGAGATGTACTTGTACATGGAGCGGAGAGGTACTTGTACATGGAGCGGAGATGTACTTGTACATTGAGCGGAGAGGTACTTGTACATGGAGCAGAGATGTACTTGTACATGGAGCGGAGAGGTACTTGTACATGGAGCGGAGAGGTACTTGTACATGGAGCGGAGAGGTACTTGTACATGGAGCGGAGAGGTACTTGTACATTGAGCGGAGATGTACTTGTACATGGAGCGGAGAGGTACTTGTACATTGAGCGGAGAGGTACTTGTACATGGAGCGGAGAGGTACTTGTACATGGAGCGGAGAGGTACTTGTACATGGAGCGGAGAGGTACTTGTACATGGAGCGGAGAGGTACTTGTACATTGAGCGGAGATGTACTTGTACATGGAGCGGAGATGTACTTGTACATGGATCAGAGAGGTACTTGTACATGAGAGCGGAGAGGTACTGTCGACACTTGTACATTGAGCGTAGAGGTACTGTCGACACTTGTACATTGAGCGGAGAGGTACTTGTACATGGAGCGGAGAGGTACTGTCGACACTTGTACATTGAGCGGAGAGGTACTTGTACATTGAGCGGAGAGGTACTTGTACATGGAGCGCAGAGGTACTTGTACATTGAGCGGAGAGGTACTTGTACATGGAGCGGAGAGGTACTTGTACATGAGAGCGGAGAGGTACTTGTACATGGAGCGGAGAGGTACTGTCGACACTTGTACATTCAGCGGAGAGGTACTTGTACATGGAGCGGAGAGGTACTGTCGATACTTGACATTGAGCGGAGAGGTACTTGTACATGGAGCGGAGAGGTATTTGTACATTGAGCGGAGAGGTACTTGTACATTGAGCGGAGAGGTACTGTCGACACTTGTACATTCAGCGGAGAGCTACTTGTACATGGAGCGGAGAGGTATTTGTACATTGAGCGGAGAGGTACTTGTACATGGAGCGGAGAGGTACTTGTACATAGAGCGGAGAGGTACTTATACATGGAGCGGAGAGGTATTTGTACATTGAGCGGAGAGGTACTTGTACATGGAGCGGAGAGGTACTTGTACATGAGAGCGGAGAGGTATTTGTACATGGAGCGGAAAGGTACTGTCGACACTTGTACATTGAGCGGAGAGCTACTTGTACATGGAGCGGAGAGGTACTTGTACATGAGAGCGGAGAGGTACTTGTACATGGAGCGGAGAGGTATTTGTACATGGAGCGGAGAGGTACTGTCGACACTTGACATTGAGCGGAGAGGTACTTGTACATGGAGCGGAGAGGTACTTGTACATGAGAGCGGAGAGGTATTTGTACATGGAGCGGAGAGGTACTGTCGACACTTGACATTGAGCGGAGAGGTACTTGTACATGGAGCGGAGAGGTACTTGTACATGGAGCGGAGAGGTACTTGTACATGGACCGGAGAGGTACTTGTACATGGAGCGGAGAGGTACTTGTACATGGAGCGGAGATGTACTTGTACATTGAGCGGAGAGGTACTTGTACATGGAGCAGAGATGTACTTGTACATGGAGCGGAGATGTACTTGTACATTGAGCGGAGAGGTACTTGTACATGGAGCGGAGAGGTACTTGTACATGGAGCGGAGATGTACTTGTACATGGAGCGGAGAGGTACTTGTACATGGAGCGGAGATGTACTTGTACATTGAGCGGAGAGGTACTTGTACATGGAGCAGAGATGTACTTGTACATGGAGCGGAGAGGTACTTGTACATGGAGCGGAGAGGTACTTGTACATGGAGCGGAGAGGTACTTGTACATGGAGCGGAGAGGTACTTGTACATTGAGCGGAGAGGTACTTGTACATGGAGCGGAGAGGTACTTGTACATTGAGCGGAGAGGTACTTGTACATGGAGCGGAGAGGTACTTGTACATGGAGCGGAGAGGTACTTGTACATGGAGCGGAGAGGTACTTGTACATGGAGCGGAGAGGTACTTGTACATGGAGCGGAGAGGTACTTGTACATTGAGCGGAGATGTACTTGTACATGGAGCGGAGATGTACTTGTACATGGATCGGAGAGGTACTTGTACATGAGAGCGGAGAGGTACTGTCGACACTTGTACATTGAGCGTAGAGGTACTGTCGACACTTGTACATTGAGCGGAGAGGTACTTGTACATGGAGCGGAGAGGTACTGTCGACACTTGTACATTGAGCGGAGAGGTACTTGTACATTGAGCGGAGAGGTACTTGTACATGGAGCGCAGAGGTACTTGTACATTGAGCGGAGAGGTACTTGTACATGGAGCGGAGAGGTACTTGTACATTGAGCGGAGAGGTACTGTCGACACTTGTACATTCAGCGGAGAGGTACTTGTACATGGAGCGGAGAGGTACTGTCGATACTTGACATTGAGCGGAGAGGTACTTGTACATGGAGCGGAGAGGTATTTGTACATTGAGCGGAGAGGTACTTGTACATTGAGCGGAGAGGTACTGTCGACACTTGTACATTCAGCGGAGAGCTACTTGTACATGGAGCGGATAGGTATTTGTACATTGAGCGGAGAGGTACTTGTACATGGAGCGGAGAGGTACTTGTACATAGAGCGGAGAGGTACTTATACATGGAGCGGAGAGGTATTTGTACATTGAGCGGAGAGGTACTTGTACATGGAGCGGAGAGGTACTTGTACATGAGAGCGGAGAGGTATTTGTACATGGAGCGGAAAGGTACTGTCGACACTTGTACATTGAGCGGAGAGCTACTTGTACATGGAGCGGAGAGGTACTTGTACATGAGAGCGGAGAGGTACTTGTACATGGAGCGGAGAGGTATTTGTACATGGAGCGGAGAGGTACTGTCGACACTTGACATTGAGCGGAGAGGTACTTGTACATGGAGCGGAGAGGTACTTGTACATGAGAGCGGAGAGGTATTTGTACATGGAGCGGAGAGGTACTGTCGACACTTGACATTGAGCGGAGAGGTACTTGTACATGGAGCGGAGAGGTACTTGTACATGGAGCGGAGAGGTACTTGTACATGGACCGGAGAGGTACTTGTACATGGAGCGGAGAGGTACTTGTACATGGAGCGGAGATGTACTTGTACATTGAGCGGAGAGGTACTTGTACATGGAGCAGAGATGTACTTGTACATGGAGCGGAGATGTACTTGTACATTGAGCGGTGAGGTACTTGTACATGGAGCGGAGAGGTACTTGTACATGGAGCGGAGATGTACTTGTACATGGAGCGGAGAGGTACTTGTACATGGAGCGGAGATGTACTTGTACATTGAGCGGAGAGGTACTTGTACATGGAGCAGAGATGTACTTGTACATGGAGCGGAGAGGTACTTGTACATGGAGCGGAGAGGTACTTGTACATGGAGCGGAGAGGTACTTGTACATGGAGCGGAGAGGTACTTGTACATTGAGCGGAGAGGTACTTGTACATTGAGCGGAGAGGTACTTGTACATGGAGCTAGGGCTGGGTATCGAGTTTCGATACTTACTTGGCACCGAAATGGAAACATCGATACTAAGGGGTATCGAAGCCTCCCTTGTCAATCGATACCAATTTTCGATACCAAAACAAAACAGCGTCATTGAGCCTATAAGCATGCGACATGCTTGCACGCCGCGCTCTAATACGGCTGGTGATTGGCTGTCATGTAGAGGCATGCAGGAAACGTTACGCCCACTTTAGCCGGTGTGTTTGTTGTGACTGTGAGCCAGGCGTGCGGTGCGGATAGTATACAAGAAGTTAGCCACTCAAGCTACTCCTATCCTGGATTACCATATGGCGAAGATGATGAAAAGCAGGAAAAGAAACAGAAACAACACGGACTGGTTTCCACAGACAAGAGAAATAATTGAGAGGTGGGTCAGCTCAGCTTACCGCAAGTTAGCGGTTATCAGATCCCTCAGTCTGACAAATCCATGCATCTGGCTGTGAGTTGTAGCATTAGATCGTTTAATTAATTGCCGCCGTAACGTTATGCGCAAGCGGGCATTGTGTATTTTTAGCAACTCGTTAACAAACGCTGATGTCATGATAGTTTGTTGAATGTAAATGCGATTCATTTATATTGATTGGCTAGTCAGTGAAGTTGAGCTGTCTCGTCAGATTTGACAAGAATGACGTTCTGTTGCAGCAGTGAGCACACTGATCTGCAACGCTAGCGTTAATGTTTAATTAATTAGCGTTATGTGCAAGCGGGCAGTTATCGCCCATGTATTTTTAGCAACTCGTTAACAAACGCTGATGTCATGATAGTTTGTTGAATATAAATGCGATTCACTTTGTGGCATATAAGGCTATATTGATAGGCTAGTCAATGCTCAACTAGTCTTCCATGCATGAAGTGGAGCCATCTCATCAGTTTGTACAAGAATAGAGTTCTGTTGCATCAGTGAGCATTAAACCCTGATTTGCAACTCTTTGTTTTGCACTGAAAACTATTCCACTGATTTATTTGTTTTAGCTACATTTCTTTCCTTTGTAGTACTCCAATATTTTTTGTAGGGACGGCAATACGTTTAGAGAACTTAAAGTTATGTTAAATACAGTAGGTTTTATTTTTTTCTGCTGTAAAACTTAAGATGGGGGGAAACTAAAGATTTGTAAAATAATTTCAATGTGTAATGCAGTTTTATTTTTGTTAAAATGGATTTTTCTAAAAATTGGTATCGAAAAAAGTATCGTTCAGGAACCGGTATCGAAATCCAAGTATCGAAACGGTATCGATATCGAAAAATTTTGAACGATACCCAGCCCTACATGGAGCGCAGATGTACTTGTACATTGAGCGGAGAGGTACTGGTACATGGAGCGGAGATGTACTTGTACATTGAGCGGAGAGGTACTTGTACATTGAGCGGAGAGGTACTTGTACATGGAGCGGAGATGTACTTGTACATTGAGCGGAGAGGTACTGGTACATGGAGCGGAGATGTACTTGTACATTGAGCGGAGAGGTACTTGTACATGGAGTGGAGATGTACTTGTACATTGAGCGGAGAGGTACTGGTACATGGAGCGGAGATGTACTTGTACATTGAGCGGAGAGGTACTTGTACATGGAGTGGAGATGTACTTGTACATTGAGCGGAGAGGTACTGGTACATGGAGCGGAGATGTACTTGTACATTGAGCGGAGAGGTACTTGTACATGGAGTGGAGATGTACTTGTACATGGAGCGGAGATGTACTTGTACATTGAGCGGAGAGGTACTTGTACATGGAGCGGAGATGTACTTGTACATGGAGCGGAGAGGTACTTGTACATGGAGCGGAGATGTACTTGTACATTGAGCGGAGAGGTACTTGTACATGGAGCGGAGAGGTACTTGTACATGGAGCGGAGATGTACTTGTACATGGAGCGGAGAGGTACTTGTACATGGAGCGGAGATGTACTTGTACATTGAGCGGAGAGGTACTTGTACATGGAGCAGAGATGTACTTGTACATGGAGCGGAGAGGTACTTGTACATGGAGCGGAGAGGTACTTGTACATGGAGCGGAGAGGTACTTGTACATGGAGCGGAGAGGTACTTGTACATTGAGCGGAGAGGTACTTGTACATTGAGCGGAGAGGTACTTGTACATGGAGCTAGGGCTGGGTATCGAGTTTCGATACTTACTTGGCACCGAAATGGAAACATCGATACTAAGGGGTATCGAAGCCTCCCTTGTCAATCGATACCAATTTTCGATACCAAAACAAAACAGCGTCATTGAGCCTATAAGCATGCGACATGCTTGCACGCCGCGCTCTAATACGGCTGGTGATTGGCTGTCATGTAGAGGCATGCAGGAAACGTTACGCCCACTTTAGCCGGTGTGTTTGTTGTGACTGTGAGCCAGGCGTGCGGTGCGGATAGTATACAAGAAGTTAGCCACTCAAGCTACTCCTATCCTGGATTACCATATGGCGAAGATGATGAAAAGCAGGAAAAGAAACAGAAACAACACGGACTGGTTTCCACAGACAAGAGAAATAATTGAGAGGTGGGTCAGCTCAGCTTACCGCAAGTTAGCGGTTATCAGATCCCTCAGTCTGACAAATCCATGCATCTGGCTGTGAGTTGTAGCATTAGATCGTTTAATTAATTGCCGCCGTAACGTTATGCGCAAGCGGGCATTGTGTATTTTTAGCAACTCGTTAACAAACGCTGATGTCATGATAGTTTGTTGAATGTAAATGCGATTCATTTATATTGATTGGCTAGTCAGTGAAGTTGAGCTGTCTCGTCAGATTTGACAAGAATGACGTTCTGTTGCAGCAGTGAGCACACTGATCTGCAACGCTAGCGTTAATGTTTAATTAATTAGCGTTATGTGCAAGCGGGCAGTTATCGCCCATGTATTTTTAGCAACTCGTTAACAAACGCTGATGTCATGATAGTTTGTTGAATATAAATGCGATTCACTTTGTGGCATATAAGGCTATATTGATAGGCTAGTCAATGCTCAACTAGTCTTCCATGCATGAAGTGGAGCCATCTCATCAGTTTGTACAAGAATAGAGTTCTGTTGCATCAGTGAGCATTAAACCCTGATTTGCAACTCTCTGTTTTGCACTGAAAACTATTCCACTGATTTATTTGTTTTAGCTACATTTCTTTCCTTTGTAGTACTCCAATATTTTTTGTAGGGACGGCAATACGTTTAGAGAACTTAAAGTTATGTTAAATACAGTAGGTTTTATTTTTTTCTGCTGTAAAACTTAAGATGGGGGGAAACTAAAGATTTGTAAAATAATTTCAATGTGTAATGCAGTTTTATTTTTGTTAAAATGGATTTTTCTAAAAATTGGTATCGAAAAAAGTATCGTTCAGGAACCGGTGTCGAAATCCAAGTATCGAAACGGTATCGATATCGAAAATTTTTGAACGATACCCAGCCCTACATGGAGCGCAGATGTACTTGTACATTGAGCGGAGAGGTACTGGTACATGGAGCGGAGATGTACTTGTACATTGAGCGGAGAGGTACTTGTACATTGAGCGGAGAGGTACTTGTACATGGAGCGGAGATGTACTTGTACATTGAGCGGAGAGGTACTGGTACATGGAGCGGAGATGTACTTGTACATTGAGCGGAGAGGTACTTGTACATGGAGTGGAGATGTACTTGTACATTGAGCGGAGAGGTACTGGTACATGGAGCGGAGATGTACTTGTACATTGAGCGGAGAGGTACTTGTACATGGAGCGGAGATGTACTTGTACATTGAGCGGAGAGGTACTGGTACATGGAGCGGAGATGTACTTGTACATTGAGCGGAGAGGTACTTGTACATGGAGTGGAGATGTACTTGTACATGGAGCGGAGATGTACTTGTACATTGAGCGGAGAGGTACTTGTACATGGAGCGGAGATGTACTTGTACATGGAGCGGAGAGGTACTTGTACATGGAGCGGAGAGGTACTTGTACATGGAGCGGAGATGTACTTGTACATGGAGCGGAGATGTACTTGTACATGGAGCGGAGAGGTACTTGTACATGGAGCGGAGAGGTACTTATACATTGAGCGGAGACGTACTTGTACATGGAGCGGAGATGTACTTGTACATTGAGCGGAGAGGTACTTGTACATTGAGCGGAGAGGTACTGGTACATGGAGCGGAGATGTACTTGTACATTGAGCGGAGAGGTACTTGTACATGGAGCGGAGAGGTACTTGTACATTGAGCGGAGAGGTACTTGTACATTGAGCGGAGACGTACTTGTACATTGAGCGGAGATGTACTTGTACATTGAGCGGAGATGTACTTGTACATTGAGCGGAGAGGTACTGGTACATGGAGCGGAGAGGTACTTGTACATGGAGCGGAGAGGTATTTGTACATGGAGCGGAGAGGTATTTGTACATGGAGCGGAGAGGTACTTGTACATGGAGCGGAGAGGTACTTGTACATGGAGCGGAGAGGTACTTGTACATGTAGCGGAGAGGTGCTTGTACATGGAGCGGAGAGGTACTTGTACATGGAGCGGAGAGGTATTTGTACATGGAGCGGAGAGGTACTTGTACATGGAGCGGAGAGGTACTTGTACATTCAGCGGAGAGGTACTTGTACATTGAGCGGAGAGGTACTTGTAGATGGAGCGGAGAGGTACTGTCGACACTTGTACATTGAGCGGAGAGGTACTTGTACATGGAGCGGAGAGGTACTTGTACATGGAGCGGAGAGGTACTGTCGACACTTGTACATTGAGCGGAGAGGTACTTGTACATGGAGCGGAGAGGTACTTGTACATGGAGCGGAGATGTACTTGTACAGGGAGCGGAGAGGTACTTGTACATTGAGCGGAGAGGTACTTGTACATGGAGCGGAGAGGTACTTGTACATGGAGCGGAGAGGTACTTGTACATGGAGCGGAGAGGTACTTGTACATTGAGCGGAGAGGTACTTGTACATGGAGCGGAGAGGTACTTGTACATTGAGCGGAGAGGTACTTGTACATGGAGCGGAGAGGTACTTGTACATGGAGCGCAGAGGTACTTGTACATTGAGCGGAGAGGTACTTGTACATGGAGCGGAGAGGTACTTGTACATGAGAGCGGAGAGGTACTTGTACATGGAGCGGAGAGGTACTTGTACATTGAGCGGAGAGGTACTGTCGACACTTGTACATTCAGCGGAGAGGTACTTGTACATGGAGCGGAGAGGTACTGTCGATACTTGACATTGAGCGGAGAGGTACTTGTACATGGAGCGGAGAGGTATTTGTACATTGAGCGGAGAGGTACTTGTACATTGAGCGGAGAGGTACTGTCGACACTTGTACATTCAGCGGAGAGCTACTTGTACATGGAGCGGAGAGGTATTTGTACATTGAGCGGAGAGGTACTTGTACATGGAGCGGAGAGGTACTTGTACATAGAGCGGAGAGGTACTTATACATGGAGCGGAGAGGTATTTGTACATTGAGCGGAGAGGTACTTGTACATGGAGCGGAGAGGTACTTGTACATGAGAGCGGAGAGGTATTTGTACATGGAGCGGAAAGGTACTGTCGACACTTGTACATTGAGCGGAGAGCTACTTGTACATGGAGCGGAGAGGTACTTGTACATGAGAGCGGAGAGGTACTTGTACATGGAGCGGAGAGGTATTTGTACATGGAGCGGAGAGGTACTGTCGACACTTGACATTGAGCGGAGAGGTACTTGTACATGGAGCGGAGAGGTACTTGTACATGAGAGCGGAGAGGTATTTGTACATGGAGCGGAGAGGTACTGTCGACACTTGACATTGAGCGGAGAGGTACTTGTACATGGAGCGGAGAGGTACTTGTACATGGAGCGGAGAGGTACTTGTACATGGACCGGAGAGGTACTTGTACATGGAGCGGAGAGGTACTTGTACATGGAGCGGAGATGTACTTGTACATTGAGCGGAGAGGTACTTGTACATGGAGCGGAGATGTACTTGTACATTGAGCGGAGAGGTACTGGTACATGGAGCGGAGATGTACTTGTACATTGAGCGGAGAGGTACTTGTACATGGAGTGGAGATGTACTTGTACATTGAGCGGAGAGGTACTGGTACATGGAGCGGAGATGTACTTGTACATTGAGCGGAGAGGTACTTGTACATGGAGTGGAGATGTACTTGTACATTGAGCGGAGAGGTACTGGTACATGGAGCGGAGATGTACTTGTACATTGAGCGGAGAGGTACTTGTACATGGAGTGGAGATGTACTTGTACATGGAGCGGAGATGTACTTGTACATTGAGCGGAGAGGTACTTGTACATGGAGCGGAGATGTACTTGTACATGGAGCGGAGAGGTACTTGTACATGGAGCGGAGATGTACTTGTACATTGAGCGGAGAGGTACTTGTACATGGAGCGGAGAGGTACTTGTACATGGAGCGGAGATGTACTTGTACATGGAGCGGAGAGGTACTTGTACATGGAGCGGAGATGTACTTGTACATTGAGCGGAGAGGTACTTGTACATGGAGCAGAGATGTACTTGTACATGGAGCGGAGAGGTACTTGTACATGGAGCGGAGAGGTACTTGTACATGGAGCGGAGAGGTACTTGTACATGGAGCGGAGAGGTACTTGTACATTGAGCGGAGTGGTACTTGTACATTGAGCGGAGAGGTACTTGTACATGGAGCTAGGGCTGGGTATCGAGTTTCGATACTTACTTGGCACCGAAATGGAAACATCGATACTAAGGGGTATCGAAGCCTCCCTTGTCAATCGATACCAATTTTCGATACCAAAACAAAACAGCGTCATTGAGCCTATAAGCATGCGACATGCTTGCACGCCGCGCTCTAATACGGCTGGTGATTGGCTGTCATGTAGAGGCATGCAGGAAACGTTACGCCCACTTTAGCCGGTGTGTTTGTTGTGACTGTGAGCCAGGCGTGCGGTGCGGATAGTATACAAGAAGTTAGCCACTCAAGCTACTCCTATCCTGGATTACCATATGGCGAAGATGATGAAAAGCAGGAAAAGAAACAGAAACAACACGGACTGGTTTCCACAGACAAGAGAAATAATTGAGAGGTGGGTCAGCTCAGCTTACCGCAAGTTAGCGGTTATCAGATCCCTCAGTCTGACAAATCCATGCATCTGGCTGTGAGTTGTAGCATTAGATCGTTTAATTAATTGCCGCCGTAACGTTATGCGCAAGCGGGCATTGTGTATTTTTAGCAACTCGTTAACAAACGCTGATGTCATGATAGTTTGTTGAATGTAAATGCGATTCATTTATATTGATTGGCTAGTCAGTGAAGTTGAGCTGTCTCGTCAGATTTGACAAGAATGACGTTCTGTTGCAGCAGTGAGCACACTGATCTGCAACGCTAGCGTTAATGTTTAATTAATTAGCGTTATGTGCAAGCGGGCAGTTATCGCCCATGTATTTTTAGCAACTCGTTAACAAACGCTGATGTCATGATAGTTTGTTGAATATAAATGCGATTCACTTTGTGGCATATAAGGCTATATTGATAGGCTAGTCAATGCTCAACTAGTCTTCCATGCATGAAGTGGAGCCATCTCATCAGTTTGTACAAGAATAGAGTTCTGTTGCATCAGTGAGCATTAAACCCTGATTTGCAACTCTCTGTTTTGCACTGAAAACTATTCCACTGATTTATTTGTTTTAGCTACATTTCTTTCCTTTGTAGTACTCCAATATTTTTTGTAGGGACGGCAATACGTTTAGAGAACTTAAAGTTATGTTAAATACAGTAGGTTTTATTTTTTTCTGCTGTAAAACTTAAGATGGGGGGAAACTAAAGATTTGTAAAATAATTTCAATGTGTAATGCAGTTTTATTTTTGTTAAAATGGATTTTTCTAAAAATTGGTATCGAAAAAAGTATCGTTCAGGAACCGGTATCGAAATCCAAGTATCGAAACGGTATCGATATCGAAAAATTTTGAACGATACCCAGCCCTACATGGAGCGCAGATGTACTTGTACATTGAGCGGAGAGGTACTGGTACATGGAGCGGAGATGTACTTGTACATTGAGCGGAGAGGTACTTGTACATTGAGCGGAGAGGTACTTGTACATGGAGCGGAGATGTACTTGTACATTGAGCGGAGAGGTACTGGTACATGGAGCGGAGATGTACTTGTACATTGAGCGGAGAGGTACTTGTACATGGAGTGGAGATGTACTTGTACATTGAGCGGAGAGGTACTGGTACATGGAGCGGAGATGTACTTGTACATTGAGCGGAGAGGTACTTGTACATGGAGCGGAGATGTACTTGTACATTGAGCGGAGAGGTACTGGTACATGGAGCGGAGATGTACTTGTACATTGAGCGGAGAGGTACTTGTACATGGAGTGGAGATGTACTTGTACATGGAGCGGAGATGTACTTGTACATTGAGCGGAGAGGTACTTGTACATGGAGCGGAGATGTACTTGTACATGGAGCGGAGAGGTACTTGTACATGGAGCGGAGAGGTACTTGTACATGGAGCGGAGATGTACTTGTACATGGAGCGGAGATGTACTTGTACATGGAGCGGAGAGGTACTTGTACATGGAGCGGAGAGGTACTTATACATTGAGCGGAGACGTACTTGTACATGGAGCGGAGATGTACTTGTACATTGAGCGGAGAGGTACTTGTACATTGAGCGGAGAGGTACTGGTACATGGAGCGGAGATGTACTTGTACATTGAGCGGAGAGGTACTTGTACATGGAGCGGAGAGGTACTTGTACATTGAGCGGAGAGGTACTTGTACATTGAGCGGAGACGTACTTGTACATTGAGCGGAGATGTACTTGTACATTGAGCGGAGATGTACTTGTACATTGAGCGGAGAGGTACTGGTACATGGAGCGGAGAGGTACTTGTACATGGAGCGGAGAGGTATTTGTACATGGAGCGGAGAGGTATTTGTACATGGAGCGGAGAGGTACTTGTACATGGAGCGGAGAGGTACTTGTACATGGAGCGGAGAGGTACTTGTACATGTAGCGGAGAGGTGCTTGTACATGGAGCGGAGAGGTACTTGTACATGGAGCGGAGAGGTATTTGTACATGGAGCGGAGAGGTACTTGTACATGGAGCGGAGAGGTACTTGTACATTCAGCGGAGAGGTACTTGTACATTGAGCGGAGAGGTACTTGTAGATGGAGCGGAGAGGTACTGTCGACACTTGTACATTGAGCGGAGAGGTACTTGTACATGGAGCGGAGAGGTACTTGTACATGGAGCGGAGAGGTACTGTCGACACTTGTACATTGAGCGGAGAGGTACTTGTACATGGAGCGGAGAGGTACTTGTACATGGAGCGGAGATGTACTTGTACAGGGAGCGGAGAGGTACTTGTACATTGAGCGGAGAGGTACTTGTACATGGAGCGGAGAGGTACTTGTACATGGAGCGGAGAGGTACTTGTACATGGAGCGGAGAGGTACTTGTACATTGAGCGGAGAGGTACTTGTACATGGAGCGGAGAGGTACTTGTACATTGAGCGGAGAGGTACTTGTACATGGAGCGGAGAGGTACTTGTACATGGAGCGCAGAGGTACTTGTACATTGAGCGGAGAGGTACTTGTACATGGAGCGGAGAGGTACTTGTACATGAGAGCGGAGAGGTACTTGTACATGGAGCGGAGAGGTACTTGTACATTGAGCGGAGAGGTACTGTCGACACTTGTACATTCAGCGGAGAGGTACTTGTACATGGAGCGGAGAGGTACTGTCGATACTTGACATTGAGCGGAGAGGTACTTGTACATGGAGCGGAGAGGTATTTGTACATTGAGCGGAGAGGTACTTGTACATTGAGCGGAGAGGTACTGTCGACACTTGTACATTCAGCGGAGAGCTACTTGTACATGGAGCGGAGAGGTATTTGTACATTGAGCGGAGAGGTACTTGTACATGGAGCGGAGAGGTACTTGTACATAGAGCGGAGAGGTACTTATACATGGAGCGGAGAGGTATTTGTACATTGAGCGGAGAGGTACTTGTACATGGAGCGGAGAGGTACTTGTACATGAGAGCGGAGAGGTATTTGTACATGGAGCGGAAAGGTACTGTCGACACTTGTACATTGAGCGGAGAGCTACTTGTACATGGAGCGGAGAGGTACTTGTACATGAGAGCGGAGAGGTACTTGTACATGGAGCGGAGAGGTATTTGTACATGGAGCGGAGAGGTACTGTCGACACTTGACATTGAGCGGAGAGGTACTTGTACATGGAGCGGAGAGGTACTTGTACATGAGAGCGGAGAGGTATTTGTACATGGAGCGGAGAGGTACTGTCGACACTTGACATTGAGCGGAGAGGTACTTGTACATGGAGCGGAGAGGTACTTGTACATGGAGCGGAGAGGTACTTGTACATGGACCGGAGAGGTACTTGTACATGGAGCGGAGAGGTACTTGTACATGGAGCGGAGATGTACTTGTACATTGAGCGGAGAGGTACTTGTACATGGAGCAGAGATGTACTTGTACATGGAGCGGAGATGTACTTGTACATTGAGCGGTGAGGTACTTGTACATGGAGCGGAGAGGTACTTGTACATGGAGCGGAGATGTACTTGTACATGGAGCGGAGAGGTACTTGTACATGGAGCGGAGATGTACTTGTACATTGAGCGGAGAGGTACTTGTACATGGAGCAGAGATGTACTTGTACATGGAGCGGAGAGGTACTTGTACATGGAGCGGAGAGGTACTTGTACATGGAGCGGAGAGGTACTTGTACATGGAGCGGAGAGGTACTTGTACATTGAGCGGAGAGGTACTTGTACATTGAGCGGAGAGGTACTTGTACATGGAGCTAGGGCTGGGTATCGAGTTTCGATACTTACTTGGCACCGAAATGGAAACATCGATACTAAGGGGTATCGAAGCCTCCCTTGTCAATCGATAGCAATTTTCGATACCAAAACAAAACAGCGTCATTGAGCCTATAAGCATGCGACATGCTTGCACGCCGCGCTCTAATACGGCTGGTGATTGGCTGTCATGTAGAGGCATGCAGGAAACGTTACGCCCACTTTAGCCGGTGTGTTTGTTGTGACTGTGAGCCAGGCGTGCGGTGCGGATAGTATACAAGAAGTTAGCCACTCAAGCTACTCCTATCCTGGATTACCATATGGCGAAGATGATGAAAAGCAGGAAAAGAAACAGAAACAACACGGACTGGTTTCCACAGACAAGAGAAATAATTGAGAGGTGGGTCAGCTCAGCTTACCGCAAGTTAGCGGTTATCAGATCCCTCAGTCTGACAAATCCATGCATCTGGCTGTGAGTTGTAGCATTAGATCGTTTAATTAATTGCCGCCGTAACGTTATGCGCAAGCGGGCATTGTGTATTTTTAGCAACTCGTTAACAAACGCTGATGTCATGATAGTTTGTTGAATGTAAATGCGATTCATTTATATTGATTGGCTAGTCAGTGAAGTTGAGCTGTCTCGTCAGATTTGACAAGAATGACGTTCTGTTGCAGCAGTGAGCACACTGATCTGCAACGCTAGCGTTAATGTTTAATTAATTAGCGTTATGTGCAAGCGGGCAGTTATCGCCCATGTATTTTTAGCAACTCGTTAACAAACGCTGATGTCATGATAGTTTGTTGAATATAAATGCGATTCACTTTGTGGCATATAAGGCTATATTGATAGGCTAGTCAATGCTCAACTAGTCTTCCATGCATGAAGTGGAGCCATCTCATCAGTTTGTACAAGAATAGAGTTCTGTTGCATCAGTGAGCATTAAACCCTGATTTGCAACTCTCTGTTTTGCACTGAAAACTATTCCACTGATTTATTTGTTTTAGCTACATTTCTTTCCTTTGTAGTACTCCAATATTTTTTGTAGGGACGGCAATACGTTTAGAGAACTTAAAGTTATGTTAAATACAGTAGGTTTTATTTTTTTCTGCTGTAAAACTTAAGATGGGGGGAAACTAAAGATTTGTAAAATAATTTCAATGTGTAATGCAGTTTTATTTTTGTTAAAATGGATTTTTCTAAAAATTGGTATCGAAAAAAGTATCGTTCAGGAACCGGTATCGAAATCCAAGTATCGAAACGGTATCGATATCGAAAAATTTTGAACGATACCCAGCCCTACATGGAGCGCAGATGTACTTGTACATTGAGCGGAGAGGTACTGGTACATGGAGCGGAGATGTACTTGTACATTGAGCGGAGAGGTACTTGTACATTGAGCGGAGAGGTACTTGTACATGGAGCGGAGATGTACTTGTACATTGAGCGGAGAGGTACTGGTACATGGAGCGGAGATGTACTTGTACATTGAGCGGAGAGGTACTTGTACATGGAGTGGAGATGTACTTGTACATTGAGCGGAGAGGTACTGGTACATGGAGCGGAGATGTACTTGTACATTGAGCGGAGAGGTACTTGTACATGGAGTGGAGATGTACTTGTACATTGAGCGGAGAGGTACTGGTACATGGAGCGGAGATGTACTTGTACATTGAGCGGAGAGGTACTTGTACATGGAGTGGAGATGTACTTGTACATGGAGCGGAGATGTACTTGTACATTGAGCGGAGAGGTACTTGTACATGGAGCGGAGATGTACTTGTACATGGAGCGGAGAGGTACTTGTACATGGAGCGGAGATGTACTTGTACATTGAGCGGAGAGGTACTTGTACATGGAGCGGAGAGGTACTTGTACATGGAGCGGAGATGTACTTGTACATGGAGCGGAGAGGTACTTGTACATGGAGCGGAGATGTACTTGTACATTGAGCGGAGAGGTACTTGTACATGGAGCAGAGATGTACTTGTACATGGAGCGGAGAGGTACTTGTACATGGAGCGGAGAGGTACTTGTACATGGAGCGGAGAGGTACTTGTACATGGAGCGGAGAGGTACTTGTACATTGAGCGGAGAGGTACTTGTACATTGAGCGGAGAGGTACTTGTACATGGAGCTAGGGCTGGGTATCGAGTTTCGATACTTACTTGGCACCGAAATGGAAACATCGATACTAAGGGGTATCGAAGCCTCCCTTGTCAATCGATACCAATTTTCGATACCAAAACAAAACAGCGTCATTGAGCCTATAAGCATGCGACATGCTTGCACGCCGCGCTCTAATACGGCTGGTGATTGGCTGTCATGTAGAGGCATGCAGGAAACGTTACGCCCACTTTAGCCGGTGTGTTTGTTGTGACTGTGAGCCAGGCGTGCGGTGCGGATAGTATACAAGAAGTTAGCCACTCAAGCTACTCCTATCCTGGATTACCATATGGCGAAGATGATGAAAAGCAGGAAAAGAAACAGAAACAACACGGACTGGTTTCCACAGACAAGATAAATAATTGAGAGGTGGGTCAGCTCAGCTTACCGCAAGTTAGCGGTTATCAGATCCCTCAGTCTGACAAATCCATGCATCTGGCTGTGAGTTGTAGCATTAGATCGTTTAATTAATTGCCGCCGTAACGTTATGCGCAAGCGGGCATTGTGTATTTTTAGCAACTCGTTAACAAACGCTGATGTCATGATAGTTTGTTGAATGTAAATGCGATTCATTTATATTGATTGGCTAGTCAGTGAAGTTGAGCTGTCTCGTCAGATTTGACAAGAATGACGTTCTGTTGCAGCAGTGAGCACACTGATCTGCAACGCTAGCGTTAATGTTTAATTAATTAGCGTTATGTGCAAGCGGGCAGTTATCGCCCATGTATTTTTAGCAACTCGTTAACAAACGCTGATGTCATGATAGTTTGTTGAATATAAATGCGATTCACTTTGTGGCATATAAGGCTATATTGATAGGCTAGTCAATGCTCAACTAGTCTTCCATGCATGAAGTGGAGCCATCTCATCAGTTTGTACAAGAATAGAGTTCTGTTGCATCAGTGAGCATTAAACCCTGATTTGCAACTCTCTGTTTTGCACTGAAAACTATTCCACTGATTTATTTGTTTTAGCTACATTTCTTTCCTTTGTAGTACTCCAATATTTTTTGTAGGGACGGCAATACGTTTAGAGAACTTAAAGTTATGTTAAATACAGTAGGTTTTATTTTTTTCTGCTGTAAAACTTAAGATGGGGGGAAACTAAAGATTTGTAAAATAATTTCAATGTGTAATGCAGTTTTATTTTTGTTAAAATGGATTTTTCTAAAAATTGGTATCGAAAAAAGTATCGTTCAGGAACCGGTATCGAAATCCAAGTATCGAAACGGTATCGATATCGAAAAATTTTGAACGATACCCAGCCCTACATGGAGCGCAGATGTACTTGTACATTGAGCGGAGAGGTACTGGTACATGGAGCGGAGATGTACTTGTACATTGAGCGGAGAGGTACTTGTACATTGAGCGGAGAGGTACTTGTACATGGAGCGGAGATGTACTTGTACATTGAGCGGAGAGGTACTGGTACATGGAGCGGAGATGTACTTGTACATTGAGCGGAGAGGTACTTGTACATGGAGTGGAGATGTACTTGTACATTGAGCGGAGAGGTACTGGTACATGGAGCGGAGATGTACTTGTACATTGAGCGGAGAGGTACTTGTACATGGAGCGGAGATGTACTTGTACATTGAGCGGAGAGGTACTGGTACATGGAGCGGAGATGTACTTGTACATTGAGCGGAGAGGTACTTGTACATGGAGTGGAGATGTACTTGTACATGGAGCGGAGATGTACTTGTACATTGAGCGGAGAGGTACTTGTACATGGAGCGGAGATGTACTTGTACATGGAGCGGAGAGGTACTTGTACATGGAGCGGAGAGGTACTTGTACATGGAGCGGAGATGTACTTGTACATGGAGCGGAGATGTACTTGTACATGGAGCGGAGAGGTACTTGTACATGGAGCGGAGAGGTACTTATACATTGAGCGGAGACGTACTTGTACATGGAGCGGAGATGTACTTGTACATTGAGCGGAGAGGTACTTGTACATTGAGCGGAGAGGTACTGGTACATGGAGCGGAGATGTACTTGTACATTGAGCGGAGAGGTACTTGTACATGGAGCGGAGAGGTACTTGTACATTGAGCGGAGAGGTACTTGTACATTGAGCGGAGACGTACTTGTACATTGAGCGGAGATGTACTTGTACATTGAGCGGAGATGTACTTGTACATTGAGCGGAGAGGTACTGGTACATGGAGCGGAGAGGTACTTGTACATGGAGCGGAGAGGTATTTGTACATGGAGCGGAGAGGTATTTGTACATGGAGCGGAGAGGTACTTGTACATTGAGCGGAGAGGTACTTGTACATGGAGCGGAGAGGTACTTGTACATGGAGCGGAGAGGTACTTGTACATGTAGCGGAGAGGTGCTTGTACATGGAGCGGAGAGGTACTTGTACATGGAGCGGAGAGGTATTTGTACATGGAGCGGAGAGGTACTTGTACATGGAGCGGAGAGGTACTTGTACATTCAGCGGAGAGGTACTTGTACATTGAGCGGAGAGGTACTTGTAGATGGAGCGGAGAGGTACTGTCGACACTTGTACATTGAGCGGAGAGGTACTTGTACATGGAGCGGAGAGGTACTTGTACATGGAGCGGAGAGGTACTGTCGACACTTGTACATTGAGCGGAGAGGTACTTGTACATGGAGCGGAGAGGTACTTGTACATGGAGCGGAGATGTACTTGTACAGGGAGCGGAGAGGTACTTGTACATTGAGCGGAGAGGTACTTGTACATGGAGCGGAGAGGTACTTGTACATGGAGCGGAGAGGTACTTGTACATGGAGCGGAGAGGTACTTGTACATTGAGCGGAGAGGTACTTGTACATGGAGCGGAGAGGTACTTGTACATGGAGCGGAGAGGTACTTGTACATGGAGCGGAGAGGTACTTGTACATTGAGCGGAGAGGTACTTGTACATGGAGCGGAGAGGTACTTGTACATGGAGCGGAGAGGTACTTGTACATGGAGCGGAGAGGTACTTGTACATGGAGCGGAGAGGTACTTGTACATTGAGCGGAGATGTACTTGTACATGGATCGGAGAGGTACTTGTACATGAGAGCGGAGAGGTACTGTCGACACTTGTACATTGAGCGTAGAGGTACTGTCGACACTTGTACATTGAGCGGAGAGGTACTTGTACATGGAGCGGAGAGGTACTGTCGACACTTGTACATTGAGCGGAGAGGTACTTGTACATTGAGCGGAGAGGTACTTGTACATGGAGCGCAGAGGTACTTGTACATTGAGCGGAGAGGTACTTGTACATGGAGCGGAGAGGTACTTGTACATGAGAGCGGAGAGGTACTTGTACATGGAGCGGAGAGGTACTTGTACATTGAGCGGAGAGGTACTGTCGACACTTGTACATTCAGCGGAGAGGTACTTGTACATGGAGCGGAGAGGTACTGTCGATACTTGACATTGAGCGGAGAGGTACTTGTACATGGAGCGGAGAGGTACTTGTACATGGAGCGGAGAGGTACTTGTACATGGAGCGGAGAGGTACTTGTACATTGAGCGGAGAGGTACTTGTACATGGAGCGGAGAGGTACTTGTACATTGAGCGGAGAGGTACTTGTACATGGAGCGGAGAGGTACTTGTACATGGAGCGGAGAGGTACTTGTACATGGAGCGGAGAGGTACTTGTACATGGAGCGGAGAGGTACTTGTACATTGAGCGGAGATGTACTTGTACATGGAGCGGAGATGTACTTGTACATGGATCGGAGAGGTACTTGTACATGAGAGCGGAGAGGTACTGTCGACACTTGTACATTCAGCGGAGAGGTACTTGTACATTGAGCGTAGAGGTACTGTCGACACTTGTACATTGAGCGGAGAGGTACTTGTACATGGAGCGGAGAGGTACTGTCGACACTTGTACATTGAGCGGAGAGGTACTTGTACATTGAGCGGAGAGGTACTTGTACATGGAGCGCAGAGGTACTTGTACATTGAGCGGAGAGGTACTTGTACATGGAGCGGAGAGGTACTTGTACATGAGAGCGGAGAGGTACTTGTACATGGAGCGGAGAGGTACTTGTACATTGAGCGGAGAGGTACTGTCGACACTTGTACATTCAGCGGAGAGGTACTTGTACATGGAGCGGAGAGGTACTGTCGATACTTGACATTGAGCGGAGAGGTACTTGTACATGGAGCGGAGAGGTATTTGTACATTGAGCGGAGAGGTACTTGTACATTGAGCGGAGAGGTACTGTCGACACTTGTACATTCAGCGGAGAGCTACTTGTACATGGAGCGGAGAGGTATTTGTACATTGAGCGGAGAGGTACTTGTACATGGAGCGGAGAGGTACTTGTACATAGAGCGGAGAGGTACTTATACATGGAGCGGAGAGGTATTTGTACATTGAGCGGAGAGGTACTTGTACATGGAGCGGAGAGGTACTTGTACATGAGAGCGGAGAGGTATTTGTACATGGAGCGGAAAGGTACTGTCGACACTTGTACATTGAGCGGAGAGCTACTTGTACATGGAGCGGAGAGGTACTTGTACATGAGAGCGGAGAGGTACTTGTACATGGAGCGGAGAGGTATTTGTACATGGAGCGGAGAGGTACTGTCGACACTTGACATTGAGCGGAGAGGTACTTGTACATGGAGCGGAGAGGTACTTGTACATGAGAGCGGAGAGGTATTTGTACATGGAGCGGAGAGGTACTGTCGACACTTGACATTGAGCGGAGAGGTACTTGTACATGGAGCGGAGAGGTACTTGTACATGGAGCGGAGAGGTACTTGTACATGGACCGGAGAGGTACTTGTACATGGAGCGGAGAGGTACTTGTACATGGAGCGGAGATGTACTTGTACATTGAGCGGAGAGGTACTTGTACATGGAGCAGAGATGTACTTGTACATGGAGCGGAGATGTACTTGTACATTGAGCGGAGAGGTACTTGTACATGGAGCGGAGAGGTACTTGTACATGGAGCGGAGATGTACTTGTACATGGAGCGGAGAGGTACTTGTACATGGAGCGGAGATGTACTTGTACATTGAGCGGAGAGGTACTTGTACATGGAGCAGAGATGTACTTGTACATGGAGCGGAGAGGTACTTGTACATGGAGCGGAGAGGTACTTGTACATGGAGCGGAGAGGTACTTGTACATTGAGCGGAGATGTACTTGTACATGGAGCGGAGAGGTACTTGTACATTGAGCGGAGAGGTACTTGTACATGGAGCGGAGAGGTACTTGTACATGGAGCGGAGAGGTACTTGTACATGGAGCGGAGAGGTACTTGTACATGGAGCGGAGAGGTACTTGTACATTGAGCGGAGATGTACTTGTACATGGAGCGGAGATGTACTTGTACATGGATCGGAGAGGTACTTGTACATGAGAGCGGAGAGGTACTGTCGACACTTGTACATTGAGCGTAGAGGTACTGTCGACACTTGTACATTGAGCGGAGAGGTACTTGTACATGGAGCGGAGAGGTACTGTCGACACTTGTACATTGAGCGGAGAGGTACTTGTACATTGAGCGGAGAGGTACTTGTACATGGAGCGCAGAGGTACTTGTACATTGAGCGGAGAGGTACTTGTACATGGAGCGGAGAGGTACTTGTACATGAGAGCGGAGAGGTACTTGTACATGGAGCGGAGAGGTACTGTCGACACTTGTACATTCAGCGGAGAGGTACTTGTACATGGAGCGGAGAGGTACTGTCGATACTTGACATTGAGCGGAGAGGTACTTGTACATGGAGCGGAGAGGTATTTGTACATTGAGCGGAGAGGTACTTGTACATTGAGCGGAGAGGTACTGTCGACACTTGTACATTCAGCGGAGAGCTACTTGTACATGGAGCGGAGAGGTATTTGTACATTGAGCGGAGAGGTACTTGTACATGGAGCGGAGAGGTACTTGTACATAGAGCGGAGAGGTACTTATACATGGAGCGGAGAGGTATTTGTACATTGAGCGGAGAGGTACTTGTACATGGAGCGGAGAGGTACTTGTACATGAGAGCGGAGAGGTATTTGTACATGGAGCGGAAAGGTACTGTCGACACTTGTACATTGAGCGGAGAGCTACTTGTACATGGAGCGGAGAGGTACTTGTACATGAGAGCGGAGAGGTACTTGTACATGGAGCGGAGAGGTATTTGTACATGGAGCGGAGAGGTACTGTCGACACTTGACATTGAGCGGAGAGGTACTTGTACATGGAGCGGAGAGGTACTTGTACATGAGAGCGGAGAGGTATTTGTACATGGAGCGGAGAGGTACTGTCGACACTTGACATTGAGCGGAGAGGTACTTGTACATGGAGCGGAGAGGTACTTGTACATGGAGCGGAGAGGTACTTGTACATGGACCGGAGAGGTACTTGTACATGGAGCGGAGAGGTACTTGTACATGGAGCGGAGATGTACTTGTACATTGAGCGGAGAGGTACTTGTACATGGAGCAGAGATGTACTTGTACATGGAGCGGAGATGTACTTGTACATTGAGCGGAGAGGTACTTGTACATGGAGCGGAGAGGTACTTGTACATGGAGCGGAGATGTACTTGTACATGGAGCGGAGAGGTACTTGTACATGGAGCGGAGATGTACTTGTACATTGAGCGGAGAGGTACTTGTACATGGAGCAGAGATGTACTTGTACATGGAGCGGAGAGGTACTTGTACATGGAGCGGAGAGGTACTTGTACATGGAGCGGAGAGGTACTTGTACATGGAGCGGAGAGGTACTTGTACATTGAGCGGAGAGGTACTTGTACATGGAGCGGAGAGGTACTTGTACATTGAGCGGAGAGGTACTTGTACATGGAGCGGAGAGGTACTTGTACATGGAGCGGAGAGGTACTTGTACATGGAGCGGAGAGGTACTTGTACATGGAGCGGAGAGGTACTTGTACATGGAGCGGAGAGGTACTTGTACATTGAGCGGAGATGTACTTGTACATGGAGCGGAGATGTACTTGTACATGGATCGGAGAGGTACTTGTACATGAGAGCGGAGAGGTACTGTCGACACTTGTACATTGAGCGTAGAGGTACTGTCGACACTTGTACATTGAGCGGAGAGGTACTTGTACATGGAGCGGAGAGGTACTGTCGACACTTGTACATTGAGCGGAGAGGTACTTGTACATTGAGCGGAGAGGTACTTGTACATGGAGCGCAGAGGTACTTGTACATTGAGCGGAGAGGTACTTGTACATGGAGCGGAGAGGTACTTGTACATGAGAGCGGAGAGGTACTTGTACATGGAGCGGAGAGGTACTGTCGACACTTGTACATTCAGCGGAGAGGTACTTGTACATGGAGCGGAGAGGTACTGTCGATACTTGACATTGAGCGGAGAGGTACTTGTACATGGAGCGGAGAGGTATTTGTACATTGAGCGGAGAGGTACTTGTACATTGAGCGGAGAGGTACTGTCGACACTTGTACATTCAGCGGAGAGCTACTTGTACATGGAGCGGAGAGGTATTTGTACATTGAGCGGAGAGGTACTTGTACATGGAGCGGAGAGGTACTTGTACATAGAGCGGAGAGGTACTTATACATGGAGCGGAGAGGTATTTGTACATTGAGCGGAGAGGTACTTGTACATGGAGCGGAGAGGTACTTGTACATGAGAGCGGAGAGGTATTTGTACATGGAGCGGAAAGGTACTGTCGACACTTGTACATTGAGCGGAGAGCTACTTGTACATGGAGCGGAGAGGTACTTGTACATGAGAGCGGAGAGGTACTTGTACATGGAGCGGAGAGGTATTTGTACATGGAGCGGAGAGGTACTGTCGACACTTGACATTGAGCGGAGAGGTACTTGTACATGGAGCGGAGAGGTACTTGTACATGAGAGCGGAGAGGTATTTGTACATGGAGCGGAGAGGTACTGTCGACACTTGACATTGAGCGGAGAGGTACTTGTACATGGAGCGGAGAGGTACTTGTACATGGAGCGGAGAGGTACTTGTACATGGACCGGAGAGGTACTTGTACATGGAGCGGAGAGGTACTTGTACATGGAGCGGAGATGTACTTGTACATTGAGCGGAGAGGTACTTGTACATGGAGCAGAGATGTACTTGTACATGGAGCGGAGATGTACTTGTACATTGAGCGGAGAGGTACTTGTACATGGAGCGGAGAGGTACTTGTACATGGAGCGGAGATGTACTTGTACATGGAGCGGAGAGGTACTTGTACATGGAGCGGAGATGTACTTGTACATTGAGCGGAGAGGTACTTGTACATGGAGCAGAGATGTACTTGTACATGGAGCGGAGAGGTACTTGTACATGGAGCGGAGAGGTACTTGTACATGGAGCGGAGAGGTACTTGTACATGGAGCGGAGAGGTACTTGTACATTGAGCGGAGAGGTACTTGTACATGGAGCGGAGAGGTACTTGTACATTGAGCGGAGAGGTACTTGTACATGGAGCGGAGAGGTACTTGTACATGGAGCGGAGAGGTACTTGTACATGGAGCGGAGAGGTACTTGTACATGGAGCGGAGAGGTACTTGTACATGGAGCGGAGAGGTACTTGTACATTGAGCGGAGATGTACTTGTACATGGAGCGGAGATGTACTTGTACATGGATCGGAGAGGTACTTGTACATGAGAGCGGAGAGGTACTGTCGACACTTGTACATTGAGCGTAGAGGTACTGTCGACACTTGTACATTGAGCGGAGAGGTACTTGTACATGGAGCGGAGAGGTACTGTCGACACTTGTACATTGAGCGGAGAGGTACTTGTACATTGAGCGGAGAGGTACTTGTACATGGAGCGCAGAGGTACTTGTACATTGAGCGGAGAGGTACTTGTACATGGAGCGGAGAGGTACTTGTACATGAGAGCGGAGAGGTACTTGTACATGGAGCGGAGAGGTACTTGTACATTGAGCGGAGAGGTACTGTCGACACTTGTACATTCAGCGGAGAGGTACTTGTACATGGAGCGGAGAGGTACTGTCGATACTTGACATTGAGCGGAGAGGTACTTGTACATGGAGCGGAGAGGTATTTGTACATTGAGCGGAGAGGTACTTGTACATTGAGCGGAGAGGTACTGTCGACACTTGTACATTCAGCGGAGAGCTACTTGTACATGGAGCGGAGAGGTATTTGTACATTGAGCGGAGAGGTACTTGTACATGGAGCGGAGAGGTACTTGTACATAGAGCGGAGAGGTACTTATACATGGAGCGGAGAGGTATTTGTACATTGAGCGGAGAGGTACTTGTACATGGAGTGGAGAGGTACTTGTACATGAGAGCGGAGAGGTATTTGTACATGGAGCGGAAAGGTACTGTCGACACTTGTACATTGAGCGGAGAGCTACTTGTACATGGAGCGGAGAGGTACTTGTACATGAGAGCGGAGAGGTACTTGTACATGGAGCGGAGAGGTATTTGTACATGGAGCGGAGAGGTACTGTCGACACTTGACATTGAGCGGAGAGGTACTTGTACATGGAGCGGAGAGGTACTTGTACATGAGAGCGGAGAGGTATTTGTACATGGAGCGGAGAGGTACTGTCGACACTTGACATTGAGCGGAGAGGTACTTGTACATGGAGCGGAGAGGTACTTGTACATGGAGCGGAGAGGTACTTGTACATGGACCGGAGAGGTACTTGTACATGGAGCGGAGAGGTACTTGTACATGGAGCGGAGATGTACTTGTACATTGAGCGGAGAGGTACTGGTACATGGAGCGGAGATGTACTTGTACATTGAGCGGAGAGGTACTTGTACATGGAGTGGAGATGTACTTGTACATTGAGCGGAGAGGTACTGGTACATGGAGCGGAGATGTACTTGTACATTGAGCGGAGAGGTACTTGTACATGGAGCGGAGATGTACTTGTACATTGAGCGGAGAGGTACTGGTACATGGAGCGGAGATGTACTTGTACATTGAGCGGAGAGGTACTTGTACATGGAGTGGAGATGTACTTGTACATGGAGCGGAGATGTACTTGTACATTGAGCGGAGAGGTACTTGTACATGGAGCGGAGATGTACTTGTACATGGAGCGGAGAGGTACTTGTACATGGAGCGGAGAGGTACTTGTACATGGAGCGGAGATGTACTTGTACATGGAGCGGAGATGTACTTGTACATGGAGCGGAGAGGTACTTGTACATGGAGCGGAGAGGTACTTATACATTGAGCGGAGACGTACTTGTACATGGAGCGGAGATGTACTTGTACATTGAGCGGAGAGGTACTTGTACATTGAGCGGAGAGGTACTGGTACATGGAGCGGAGATGTACTTGTACATTGAGCGGAGAGGTACTTGTACATGGAGCGGAGAGGTACTTGTACATTGAGCGGAGAGGTACTTGTACATTGAGCGGAGACGTACTTGTACATTGAGCGGAGATGTACTTGTACATTGAGCGGAGATGTACTTGTACATTGAGCGGAGAGGTACTGGTACATGGAGCGGAGAGGTACTTGTACATGGAGCGGAGAGGTATTTGTACATGGAGCGGAGAGGTATTTGTACATGGAGCGGAGAGGTACTTGTACATTGAGCGGAGAGGTACTTGTACATGGAGCGGAGAGGTACTTGTACATGGAGCGGAGAGGTACTTGTACATGTAGCGGAGAGGTGCTTGTACATGGAGCGGAGAGGTACTTGTACATGGAGCGGAGAGGTATTTGTACATGGAGCGGAGAGGTACTTGTACATGGAGCGGAGAGGTACTTGTACATTCAGCGGAGAGGTACTTGTACATTGAGCGGAGAGGTACTTGTAGATGGAGCGGAGAGGTACTGTCGACACTTGTACATTGAGCGGAGAGGTACTTGTACATGGAGCGGAGAGGTACTTGTACATGGAGCGGAGAGGTACTGTCGACACTTGTACATTGAGCGGAGAGGTACTTGTACATGGAGCGGAGAGGTACTTGTACATGGAGCGGAGATGTACTTGTACAGGGAGCGGAGAGGTACTTGTACATTGAGCGGAGAGGTACTTGTACATGGAGCGGAGAGGTACTTGTACATGGAGCGGAGAGGTACTTGTACATGGAGCGGAGAGGTACTTGTACATTGAGCGGAGAGGTACTTGTACATGGAGCGGAGAGGTACTTGTACATGGAGCGGAGAGGTACTTGTACATGGAGCGGAGAGGTACTTGTACATTGAGCGGAGAGGTACTTGTACATGGAGCGGAGAGGTACTTGTACATGGAGCGGAGAGGTACTTGTACATGGAGCGGAGAGGTACTTGTACATGGAGCGGAGAGGTACTTGTACATTGAGCGGAGATGTACTTGTACATGGATCGGAGAGGTACTTGTACATGAGAGCGGAGAGGTACTGTCGACACTTGTACATTGAGCGTAGAGGTACTGTCGACACTTGTACATTGAGCGGAGAGGTACTTGTACATGGAGCGGAGAGGTACTGTCGACACTTGTACATTGAGCGGAGAGGTACTTGTACATTGAGCGGAGAGGTACTTGTACATGGAGCGCAGAGGTACTTGTACATTGAGCGGAGAGGTACTTGTACATGGAGCGGAGAGGTACTTGTACATGAGAGCGGAGAGGTACTTGTACATGGAGCGGAGAGGTACTTGTACATTGAGCGGAGAGGTACTGTCGACACTTGTACATTCAGCGGAGAGGTACTTGTACATGGAGCGGAGAGGTACTGTCGATACTTGACATTGAGCGGAGAGGTACTTGTACATGGAGCGGAGAGGTACTTGTACATGGAGCGGAGAGGTACTTGTACATGGAGCGGAGAGGTACTTGTACATTGAGCGGAGAGGTACTTGTACATGGAGCGGAGAGGTACTTGTACATTGAGCGGAGAGGTACTTGTACATGGAGCGGAGAGGTACTTGTACATGGAGCGGAGAGGTACTTGTACATGGAGCGGAGAGGTACTTGTACATGGAGCGGAGAGGTACTTGTACATTGAGCGGAGATGTACTTGTACATGGAGCGGAGATGTACTTGTACATGGATCGGAGAGGTACTTGTACATGAGAGCGGAGAGGTACTGTCGACACTTGTACATTCAGCGGAGAGGTACTTGTACATTGAGCGTAGAGGTACTGTCGACACTTGTACATTGAGCGGAGAGGTACTTGTACATGGAGCGGAGAGGTACTGTCGACACTTGTACATTGAGCGGAGAGGTACTTGTACATTGAGCGGAGAGGTACTTGTACATGGAGCGCAGAGGTACTTTTACATTGAGCGGAGAGGTACTTGTACATGGAGCGGAGAGGTACTTGTACATGAGAGCGGAGAGGTACTTGTACATGGAGCGGAGAGGTACTTGTACATTGAGCGGAGAGGTACTGTCGACACTTGTACATTCAGCGGAGAGGTACTTGTACATGGAGCGGAGAGGTACTGTCGATACTTGACATTGAGCGGAGAGGTACTTGTACATGGAGCGGAGAGGTATTTGTACATTGAGCGGAGAGGTACTTGTACATTGAGCGGAGAGGTACTGTCGACACTTGTACATTCAGCGGAGAGCTACTTGTACATGGAGCGGAGAGGTATTTGTACATTGAGCGGAGAGGTACTTGTACATGGAGCGGAGAGGTACTTGTACATAGAGCGGAGAGGTACTTATACATGGAGCGGAGAGGTACTTGTACATGGAGCGGAGATGTACTTGTACATTGAGCGGAGAGGTACTTGTACATGGAGCAGAGATGTACTTGTACATGGAGCGGAGAGGTACTTGTACATGGAGCGGAGAGGTACTTGTACATGGAGCGGAGAGGTACTTGTACATGGAGCGGAGAGGTACTTGTACATTGAGCGGAGAGGTACTTGTACATGGAGCGGAGAGGTACTTGTACATGGAGCGGAGATGTACTTGTACATGGAGCGGAGAGGTACTTGTACATGGAGCGGAGATGTACTTGTACATTGAGCGGAGAGGTACTTGTACATGGAGCAGAGATGTACTTGTACATGGAGCGGAGAGGTACTTGTACATGGAGCGGAGAGGTACTTGTACATGGAGCGGAGAGGTACTTGTACATGGAGCGGAGAGGTACTTGTACATTGAGCGGAGAGGTACTTGTACATGGAGCGGAGAGGTACTTGTACATTGAGCGGAGAGGTACTTGTACATGGAGCGGAGAGGTACTTGTACATGGAGCGGAGAGGTACTTGTACATGGAGCGGAGAGGTACTTGTACATGGAGCGGAGAGGTACTTGTACATGGAGCGGAGAGGTACTTGTACATTGAGCGGAGATGTACTTGTACATGGAGCGGAGATGTACTTGTACATGGATCGGAGAGGTACTTGTACATGAGAGCGGAGAGGTACTGTCGACACTTGTACATTGAGCGTAGAGGTACTGTCGACACTTGTACATTGAGCGGAGAGGTACTTGTACATGGAGCGGAGAGGTACTGTCGACACTTGTACATTGAGCGGAGAGGTACTTGTACATTGAGCGGAGAGGTACTTGTACATGGAGCGCAGAGGTACTTGTACATTGAGCGGAGAGGTACTTGTACATGGAGCGGAGAGGTACTTGTACATGAGAGCGGAGAGGTACTTGTACATGGAGCGGAGAGGTACTGTCGACACTTGTACATTCAGCGGAGAGGTACTTGTACATGGAGCGGAGAGGTACTGTCGATACTTGACATTGAGCGGAGAGGTACTTGTACATGGAGCGGAGAGGTATTTGTACATTGAGCGGAGAGGTACTTGTACATTGAGCGGAGAGGTACTGTCGACACTTGTACATTCAGCGGAGAGCTACTTGTACATGGAGCGGAGAGGTATTTGTACATTGAGCGGAGAGGTACTTGTACATGGAGCGGAGAGGTACTTGTACATAGAGCGGAGAGGTACTTATACATGGAGCGGAGAGGTATTTGTACATTGAGCGGAGAGGTACTTGTACATGGAGCGGAGAGGTACTTGTACATGAGAGCGGAGAGGTATTTGTACATGGAGCGGAAAGGTACTGTCGACACTTGTACATTGAGCGGAGAGCTACTTGTACATGGAGCGGAGAGGTACTTGTACATGAGAGCGGAGAGGTACTTGTACATGGAGCGGAGAGGTATTTGTACATGGAGCGGAGAGGTACTGTCGACACTTGACATTGAGCGGAGAGGTACTTGTACATGGAGCGGAGAGGTACTTGTACATGAGAGCGGAGAGGTATTTGTACATGGAGCGGAGAGGTACTGTCGACACTTGACATTGAGCGGAGAGGTACTTGTACATGGAGCGGAGAGGTACTTGTACATGGAGCGGAGAGGTACTTGTACATGGACCGGAGAGGTACTTGTACATGGAGCGGAGAGGTACTTGTACATGGAGCGGAGATGTACTTGTACATTGAGCGGAGAGGTACTTGTACATGGAGCAGAGATGTACTTGTACATGGAGCGGAGATGTACTTGTACATTGAGCGGAGAGGTACTTGTACATGGAGCGGAGAGGTACTTGTACATGGAGCGGAGATGTACTTGTACATGGAGCGGAGAGGTACTTGTACATGGAGCGGAGATGTACTTGTACATTGAGCGGAGAGGTACTTGTACATGGAGCAGAGATGTACTTGTACATGGAGCGGAGAGGTACTTGTACATGGAGCGGAGAGGTACTTGTACATGGAGCGGAGAGGTACTTGTACATGGAGCGGAGAGGTACTTGTACATTGAGCGGAGAGGTACTTGTACATGGAGCGGAGAGGTACTTGTACATTGAGCGGAGAGGTACTTGTACATGGAGCGGAGAGGTACTTGTACATGGAGCGGAGAGGTACTTGTACATGGAGCGGAGAGGTACTTGTACATGGAGCGGAGAGGTACTTGTACATGGAGCGGAGAGGTACTTGTACATTGAGCGGAGATGTACTTGTACATGGAGCGGAGATGTACTTGTACATGGATCGGAGAGGTACTTGTACATGAGAGCGGAGAGGTACTGTCGACACTTGTACATTGAGCGTAGAGGTACTGTCGACACTTGTACATTGAGCGGAGAGGTACTTGTACATGGAGCGGAGAGGTACTGTCGACACTTGTACATTGAGCGGAGAGGTACTTGTACATTGAGCGGAGAGGTACTTGTACATGGAGCGCAGAGGTACTTGTACATTGAGCGGAGAGGTACTTGTACATGGAGCGGAGAGGTACTTGTACATGAGAGCGGAGAGGTACTTGTACATGGAGCGGAGAGGTACTTGTACATTGAGCGGAGAGGTACTGTCGACACTTGTACATTCAGCGGAGAGGTACTTGTACATGGAGCGGAGAGGTACTGTCGATACTTGACATTGAGCGGAGAGGTACTTGTACATGGAGCGGAGAGGTATTTGTACATTGAGCGGAGAGGTACTTGTACATTGAGCGGAGAGGTACTGTCGACACTTGTACATTCAGCGGAGAGCTACTTGTACATGGAGCGGAGAGGTATTTGTACATTGAGCGGAGAGGTACTTGTACATGGAGCGGAGAGGTACTTGTACATAGAGCGGAGAGGTACTTATACATGGAGCGGAGAGGTATTTGTACATTGAGCGGAGAGGTACTTGTACATGGAGTGGAGAGGTACTTGTACATGAGAGCGGAGAGGTATTTGTACATGGAGCGGAAAGGTACTGTCGACACTTGTACATTGAGCGGAGAGCTACTTGTACATGGAGCGGAGAGGTACTTGTACATGAGAGCGGAGAGGTACTTGTACATGGAGCGGAGAGGTATTTGTACATGGAGCGGAGAGGTACTGTCGACACTTGACATTGAGCGGAGAGGTACTTGTACATGGAGCGGAGAGGTACTTGTACATGAGAGCGGAGAGGTATTTGTACATGGAGCGGAGAGGTACTGTCGACACTTGACATTGAGCGGAGAGGTACTTGTACATGGAGCGGAGAGGTACTTGTACATGGAGCGGAGAGGTACTTGTACATGGACCGGAGAGGTACTTGTACATGGAGCGGAGAGGTACTTGTACATGGAGCGGAGATGTACTTGTACATTGAGCGGAGAGGTACTGGTACATGGAGCGGAGATGTACTTGTACATTGAGCGGAGAGGTACTTGTACATGGAGTGGAGATGTACTTGTACATTGAGCGGAGAGGTACTGGTACATGGAGCGGAGATGTACTTGTACATTGAGCGGAGAGGTACTTGTACATGGAGCGGAGATGTACTTGTACATTGAGCGGAGAGGTACTGGTACATGGAGCGGAGATGTACTTGTACATTGAGCGGAGAGGTACTTGTACATGGAGTGGAGATGTACTTGTACATGGAGCGGAGATGTACTTGTACATTGAGCGGAGAGGTACTTGTACATGGAGCGGAGATGTACTTGTACATGGAGCGGAGAGGTACTTGTACATGGAGCGGAGAGGTACTTGTACATGGAGCGGAGATGTACTTGTACATGGAGCGGAGATGTACTTGTACATGGAGCGGAGAGGTACTTGTACATGGAGCGGAGAGGTACTTATACATTGAGCGGAGACGTACTTGTACATGGAGCGGAGATGTACTTGTACATTGAGCGGAGAGGTACTTGTACATTGAGCGGAGAGGTACTGGTACATGGAGCGGAGATGTACTTGTACATTGAGCGGAGAGGTACTTGTACATGGAGCGGAGAGGTACTTGTACATTGAGCGGAGAGGTACTTGTACATTGAGCGGAGACGTACTTGTACATTGAGCGGAGATGTACTTGTACATTGAGCGGAGATGTACTTGTACATTGAGCGGAGAGGTACTGGTACATGGAGCGGAGAGGTACTTGTACATGGAGCGGAGAGGTATTTGTACATGGAGCGGAGAGGTATTTGTACATGGAGCGGAGAGGTACTTGTACATTGAGCGGAGAGGTACTTGTACATGGAGCGGAGAGGTACTTGTACATGGAGCGGAGAGGTACTTGTACATGTAGCGGAGAGGTGCTTGTACATGGAGCGGAGAGGTACTTGTACATGGAGCGGAGAGGTATTTGTACATGGAGCGGAGAGGTACTTGTACATGGAGCGGAGAGGTACTTGTACATTCAGCGGAGAGGTACTTGTACATTGAGCGGAGAGGTACTTGTAGATGGAGCGGAGAGGTACTGTCGACACTTGTACATTGAGCGGAGAGGTACTTGTACATGGAGCGGAGAGGTACTTGTACATGGAGCGGAGAGGTACTGTCGACACTTGTACATTGAGCGGAGAGGTACTTGTACATGGAGCGGAGAGGTACTTGTACATGGAGCGGAGATGTACTTGTACAGGGAGCGGAGAGGTACTTGTACATTGAGCGGAGAGGTACTTGTACATGGAGCGGAGAGGTACTTGTACATGGAGCGGAGAGGTACTTGTACATGGAGCGGAGAGGTACTTGTACATTGAGCGGAGAGGTACTTGTACATGGAGCGGAGAGGTACTTGTACATGGAGCGGAGAGGTACTTGTACATGGAGCGGAGAGGTACTTGTACATTGAGCGGAGAGGTACTTGTACATGGAGCGGAGAGGTACTTGTACATGGAGCGGAGAGGTACTTGTACATGGAGCGGAGAGGTACTTGTACATGGAGCGGAGAGGTACTTGTACATTGAGCGGAGATGTACTTGTACATGGATCGGAGAGGTACTTGTACATGAGAGCGGAGAGGTACTGTCGACACTTGTACATTGAGCGTAGAGGTACTGTCGACACTTGTACATTGAGCGGAGAGGTACTTGTACATGGAGCGGAGAGGTACTGTCGACACTTGTACATTGAGCGGAGAGGTACTTGTACATTGAGCGGAGAGGTACTTGTACATGGAGCGCAGAGGTACTTGTACATTGAGCGGAGAGGTACTTGTACATGGAGCGGAGAGGTACTTGTACATGAGAGCGGAGAGGTACTTGTACATGGAGCGGAGAGGTACTTGTACATTGAGCGGAGAGGTACTGTCGACACTTGTACATTCAGCGGAGAGGTACTTGTACATGGAGCGGAGAGGTACTGTCGATACTTGACATTGAGCGGAGAGGTACTTGTACATGGAGCGGAGAGGTACTTGTACATGGAGCGGAGAGGTACTTGTACATGGAGCGGAGAGGTACTTGTACATTGAGCGGAGAGGTACTTGTACATGGAGCGGAGAGGTACTTGTACATTGAGCGGAGAGGTACTTGTACATGGAGCGGAGAGGTACTTGTACATGGAGCGGAGAGGTACTTGTACATGGAGCGGAGAGGTACTTGTACATGGAGCGGAGAGGTACTTGTACATTGAGCGGAGATGTACTTGTACATGGAGCGGAGATGTACTTGTACATGGATCGGAGAGGTACTTGTACATGAGAGCGGAGAGGTACTGTCGACACTTGTACATTCAGCGGAGAGGTACTTGTACATTGAGCGTAGAGGTACTGTCGACACTTGTACATTGAGCGGAGAGGTACTTGTACATGGAGCGGAGAGGTACTGTCGACACTTGTACATTGAGCGGAGAGGTACTTGTACATTGAGCGGAGAGGTACTTGTACATGGAGCGCAGAGGTACTTTTACATTGAGCGGAGAGGTACTTGTACATGGAGCGGAGAGGTACTTGTACATGAGAGCGGAGAGGTACTTGTACATGGAGCGGAGAGGTACTTGTACATTGAGCGGAGAGGTACTGTCGACACTTGTACATTCAGCGGAGAGGTACTTGTACATGGAGCGGAGAGGTACTGTCGATACTTGACATTGAGCGGAGAGGTACTTGTACATGGAGCGGAGAGGTATTTGTACATTGAGCGGAGAGGTACTTGTACATTGAGCGGAGAGGTACTGTCGACACTTGTACATTCAGCGGAGAGCTACTTGTACATGGAGCGGAGAGGTATTTGTACATTGAGCGGAGAGGTACTTGTACATGGAGCGGAGAGGTACTTGTACATAGAGCGGAGAGGTACTTATACATGGAGCGGAGAGGTACTTGTACATGGAGCGGAGATGTACTTGTACATTGAGCGGAGAGGTACTTGTACATGGAGCAGAGATGTACTTGTACATGGAGCGGAGAGGTACTTGTACATGGAGCGGAGAGGTACTTGTACATGGAGCGGAGAGGTACTTGTACATGGAGCGGAGAGGTACTTGTACATTGAGCGGAGAGGTACTTGTACATGGAGCGGAGAGGTACTTGTACATTGAGCGGAGAGGTACTTGTACATGGAGCGGAGAGGTACTTGTACATGGAGCGGAGAGGTACTTGTACATGGAGCGGAGAGGTACTTGTACATGGAGCGGAGAGGTACTTGTACATGGAGCGGAGAGGTACTTGTACATTGAGCGGAGATGTACTTGTACATGGAGCGGAGATGTACTTGTACATGGATCGGAGAGGTACTTGTACATGAGAGCGGAGAGGTACTGTCGACACTTGTACATTGAGCGTAGAGGTACTGTCGACACTTGTACATTGAGCGGAGAGGTACTTGTACATGGAGCGGAGAGGTACTGTCGACACTTGTACATTGAGCGGAGAGGTACTTGTACATTGAGCGGAGAGGTACTTGTACATGGAGCGCAGAGGTACTTGTACATTGAGCGGAGAGGTACTTGTACATGGAGCGGAGAGGTACTTGTACATGAGAGCGGAGAGGTACTTGTACATGGAGCGGAGAGGTACTTGTACATTGAGCGGAGAGGTACTGTCGACACTTGTACATTCAGCGGAGAGGTACTTGTACATGGAGCGGAGAGGTACTGTCGATACTTGACATTGAGCGGAGAGGTACTTGTACATGGAGCGGAGAGGTATTTGTACATTGAGCGGAGAGGTACTTGTACATTGAGCGGAGAGGTACTGTCGACACTTGTACATTCAGCGGAGAGCTACTTGTACATGGAGCGGAGAGGTATTTGTACATTGAGCGGAGAGGTACTTGTACATGGAGCGGAGAGGTACTTGTACATAGAGCGGAGAGGTACTTATACATGGAGCGGAGAGGTATTTGTACATTGAGCGGAGAGGTACTTGTACATGGAGCGGAGAGGTACTTGTACATGAGAGCGGAGAGGTATTTGTACATGGAGCGGAAAGGTACTGTCGACACTTGTACATTGAGCGGAGAGCTACTTGTACATGGAGCGGAGAGGTACTTGTACATGAGAGCGGAGAGGTACTTGTACATGGAGCGGAGAGGTATTTGTACATGGAGCGGAGAGGTACTGTCGACACTTGACATTGAGCGGAGAGGTACTTGTACATGGAGCGGAGAGGTACTTGTACATGAGAGCGGAGAGGTATTTGTACATGGAGCGGAGAGGTACTGTCGACACTTGGCATTGAGCGGAGAGGTACTTGTACATGGAGCGGAGAGGTACTTGTACATGGAGCGGAGAGGTACTTGTACATGGACCGGAGAGGTACTTGTACATGGAGCGGAGAGGTACTTGTACATGGAGCGGAGATGTACTTGTACATTGAGCGGAGAGGTACTGGTACATGGAGCGGAGATGTACTTGTACATTGAGCGGAGAGGTACTTGTACATGGAGTGGAGATGTACTTGTACATTGAGCGGAGAGGTACTGGTACATGGAGCGGAGATGTACTTGTACATTGAGCGGAGAGGTACTTGTACATGGAGCGGAGATGTACTTGTACATTGAGCGGAGAGGTACTGGTACATGGAGCGGAGATGTACTTGTACATTGAGCGGAGAGGTACTTGTACATGGAGTGGAGATGTACTTGTACATGGAGCGGAGATGTACTTGTACATTGAGCGGAGAGGTACTTGTACATGGAGCGGAGATGTACTTGTACATGGAGCGGAGAGGTACTTGTACATGGAGCGGAGAGGTACTTGTACATGGAGCGGAGATGTACTTGTACATGGAGCGGAGATGTACTTGTACATGGAGCGGAGAGGTACTTGTACATGGAGCGGAGAGGTACTTATACATTGAGCGGAGACGTACTTGTACATGGAGCGGAGATGTACTTGTACATTGAGCGGAGAGGTACTTGTACATTGAGCGGAGAGGTACTGGTACATGGAGCGGAGATGTACTTGTACATTGAGCGGAGAGGTACTTGTACATGGAGCGGAGAGGTACTTGTACATTGAGCGGAGAGGTACTTGTACATTGAGCGGAGACGTACTTGTACATTGAGCGGAGATGTACTTGTACATTGAGCGGAGATGTACTTGTACATTGAGCGGAGAGGTACTGGTACATGGAGCGGAGAGGTACTTGTACATGGAGCGGAGAGGTATTTGTACATGGAGCGGAGAGGTATTTGTACATGGAGCGGAGAGGTACTTGTACATTGAGCGGAGAGGTACTTGTACATGGAGCGGAGAGGTACTTGTACATGGAGCGGAGAGGTACTTGTACATGTAGCGGAGAGGTGCTTGTACATGGAGCGGAGAGGTACTTGTACATGGAGCGGAGAGGTATTTGTACATGGAGCGGAGAGGTACTTGTACATGGAGCGGAGAGGTACTTGTACATTCAGCGGAGAGGTACTTGTACATTGAGCGGAGAGGTACTTGTAGATGGAGCGGAGAGGTACTGTCGACACTTGTACATTGAGCGGAGAGGTACTTGTACATGGAGCGGAGAGGTACTTGTACATGGAGCGGAGAGGTACTGTCGACACTTGTACATTGAGCGGAGAGGTACTTGTACATGGAGCGGAGAGGTACTTGTACATGGAGCGGAGATGTACTTGTACAGGGAGCGGAGAGGTACTTGTACATTGAGCGGAGAGGTACTTGTACATGGAGCGGAGAGGTACTTGTACATGGAGCGGAGAGGTACTTGTACATGGAGCGGAGAGGTACTTGTACATTGAGCGGAGAGGTACTTGTACATGGAGCGGAGAGGTACTTGTACATGGAGCGGAGAGGTACTTGTACATGGAGCGGAGAGGTACTTGTACATTGAGCGGAGAGGTACTTGTACATGGAGCGGAGAGGTACTTGTACATGGAGCGGAGAGGTACTTGTACATGGAGCGGAGAGGTACTTGTACATGGAGCGGAGAGGTACTTGTACATTGAGCGGAGATGTACTTGTACATGGATCGGAGAGGTACTTGTACATGAGAGCGGAGAGGTACTGTCGACACTTGTACATTGAGCGTAGAGGTACTGTCGACACTTGTACATTGAGCGGAGAGGTACTTGTACATGGAGCGGAGAGGTACTGTCGACACTTGTACATTGAGCGGAGAGGTACTTGTACATTGAGCGGAGAGGTACTTGTACATGGAGCGCAGAGGTACTTGTACATTGAGCGGAGAGGTACTTGTACATGGAGCGGAGAGGTACTTGTACATGAGAGCGGAGAGGTACTTGTACATGGAGCGGAGAGGTACTTGTACATTGAGCGGAGAGGTACTGTCGACACTTGTACATTCAGCGGAGAGGTACTTGTACATGGAGCGGAGAGGTACTGTCGATACTTGACATTGAGCGGAGAGGTACTTGTACATGGAGCGGAGAGGTACTTGTACATGGAGCGGAGAGGTACTTGTACATGGAGCGGAGAGGTACTTGTACATTGAGCGGAGAGGTACTTGTACATGGAGCGGAGAGGTACTTGTACATTGAGCGGAGAGGTACTTGTACATGGAGCGGAGAGGTACTTGTACATGGAGCGGAGAGGTACTTGTACATGGAGCGGAGAGGTACTTGTACATGGAGCGGAGAGGTACTTGTACATTGAGCGGAGATGTACTTGTACATGGAGCGGAGATGTACTTGTACATGGATCGGAGAGGTACTTGTACATGAGAGCGGAGAGGTACTGTCGACACTTGTACATTCAGCGGAGAGGTACTTGTACATTGAGCGTAGAGGTACTGTCGACACTTGTACATTGAGCGGAGAGGTACTTGTACATGGAGCGGAGAGGTACTGTCGACACTTGTACATTGAGCGGAGAGGTACTTGTACATTGAGCGGAGAGGTACTTGTACATGGAGCGCAGAGGTACTTTTACATTGAGCGGAGAGGTACTTGTACATGGAGCGGAGAGGTACTTGTACATGAGAGCGGAGAGGTACTTGTACATGGAGCGGAGAGGTACTTGTACATTGAGCGGAGAGGTACTGTCGACACTTGTACATTCAGCGGAGAGGTACTTGTACATGGAGCGGAGAGGTACTGTCGATACTTGACATTGAGCGGAGAGGTACTTGTACATGGAGCGGAGAGGTATTTGTACATTGAGCGGAGAGGTACTTGTACATTGAGCGGAGAGGTACTGTCGACACTTGTACATTCAGCGGAGAGCTACTTGTACATGGAGCGGAGAGGTATTTGTACATTGAGCGGAGAGGTACTTGTACATGGAGCGGAGAGGTACTTGTACATAGAGCGGAGAGGTACTTATACATGGAGCGGAGAGGTATTTGTACATTGAGCGGAGAGGTACTTGTACATGGAGCGGAGAGGTACTTGTACATGAGAGCGGAGAGGTATTTGTACATGGAGCGGAAAGGTACTGTCGACACTTGTACATTGAGCGGAGAGCTACTTGTACATGGAGCGGAGAGGTACTTGTACATGAGAGCGGATAGGTACTTGTACATGGAGCGGAGAGGTATTTGTACATGGAGCGGAGAGGTACTGTCGACACTTGACATTGAGCGGAGAGGTACTTGTACATGGAGCGGAGAGGTACTTGTACATGAGAGCGGAGAGGTATTTGTACATGGAGCGGAGAGGTACTGTCGACACTTGACATTGAGCGGAGAGGTACTTGTACATGGAGCGGAGAGGTACTTGTACATGGAGCGGAGAGGTACTTGTACATGGACCGGAGAGGTACTTGTACATGGAGCGGAGAGGTACTTGTACATGGAGCGGAGATGTACTTGTACATTGAGCGGAGAGGTACTTGTACATGGAGCAGAGATGTACTTGTACATGGAGCGGAGATGTACTTGTACATTGAGCGGAGAGGTACTTGTACATGGAGCGGAGAGGTACTTGTACATGGAGCGGAGATGTACTTGTACATGGAGCGGAGAGGTACTTGTACATGGAGCGGAGATGTACTTGTACATTGAGCGGAGAGGTACTTGTACATGGAGCAGAGATGTACTTGTACATGGAGCGGAGAGGTACTTGTACATGGAGCGGAGAGGTACTTGTACATGGAGCGGAGAGGTACTTGTACATTGAGCGGAGATGTACTTGTACATGGAGCGGAGAGGTACTTGTACATTGAGCGGAGAGGTACTTGTACATGGAGCGGAGAGGTACTTGTACATGGAGCGGAGAGGTACTTGTACATGGAGCGGAGAGGTACTTGTACATGGAGCGGAGAGGTACTTGTACATTGAGCGGAGATGTACTTGTACATGGAGCGGAGATGTACTTGTACATGGATCGGAGAGGTACTTGTACATGAGAGCGGAGAGGTACTGTCGACACTTGTACATTGAGCGTAGAGGTACTGTCGACACTTGTACATTGAGCGGAGAGGTACTTGTACATGGAGCGGAGAGGTACTGTCGACACTTGTACATTGAGCGGAGAGGTACTTGTACATTGAGCGGAGAGGTACTTGTACATGGAGCGCAGAGGTACTTGTACATTGAGCGGAGAGGTACTTGTACATGGAGCGGAGAGGTACTTGTACATGAGAGCGGAGAGGTACTTGTACATGGAGCGGAGAGGTACTGTCGACACTTGTACATTCAGCGGAGAGGTACTTGTACATGGAGCGGAGAGGTACTGTCGATACTTGACATTGAGCGGAGAGGTACTTGTACATGGAGCGGAGAGGTATTTGTACATTGAGCGGAGAGGTACTTGTACATTGAGCGGAGAGGTACTGTCGACACTTGTACATTCAGCGGAGAGCTACTTGTACATGGAGCGGAGAGGTATTTGTACATTGAGCGGAGAGGTACTTGTACATGGAGCGGAGAGGTACTTGTACATAGAGCGGAGAGGTACTTATACATGGAGCGGAGAGGTATTTGTACATTGAGCGGAGAGGTACTTGTACATGGAGCGGAGAGGTACTTGTACATGAGAGCGGAGAGGTATTTGTACATGGAGCGGAAAGGTACTGTCGACACTTGTACATTGAGCGGAGAGCTACTTGTACATGGAGCGGAGAGGTACTTGTACATGAGAGCGGAGAGGTACTTGTACATGGAGCGGAGAGGTATTTGTACATGGAGCGGAGAGGTACTGTCGACACTTGACATTGAGCGGAGAGGTACTTGTACATGGAGCGGAGAGGTACTTGTACATGAGAGCGGAGAGGTATTTGTACATGGAGCGGAGAGGTACTGTCGACACTTGACATTGAGCGGAGAGGTACTTGTACATGGAGCGGAGAGGTACTTGTACATGGAGCGGAGAGGTACTTGTACATGGACCGGAGAGGTACTTGTACATGGAGCGGAGAGGTACTTGTACATGGAGCGGAGATGTACTTGTACATTGAGCGGAGAGGTACTTGTACATGGAGCAGAGATGTACTTGTACATGGAGCGGAGATGTACTTGTACATTGAGCAGAGAGGTACTTGTACATGGAGCGGAGAGGTACTTGTACATGGAGCGGAGATGTACTTGTACATGGAGCGGAGAGGTACTTGTACATGGAGCGGAGATGTACTTGTACATTGAGCGGAGAGGTACTTGTACATGGAGCAGAGATGTACTTGTACATGGAGCGGAGAGGTACTTGTACATGGAGCGGAGAGGTACTTGTACATGGAGCGGAGAGGTACTTGTACATGGAGCGGAGAGGTACTTGTACATTGAGCGGAGAGGTACTTGTACATGGAGCGGAGAGGTACTTGTACATTGAGCGGAGAGGTACTTGTACATGGAGCGGAGAGGTACTTGTACATGGAGCGGAGAGGTACTTGTACATGGAGCGGAGAGGTACTTGTACATGGAGCGGAGAGGTACTTGTACATGGAGCGGAGAGGTACTTGTACATGGAGCGGAGAGGTACTTGTACATGGAGCGGAGATGTACTTGTACATGGAGCGGAGATGTACTTGTACATGGATCGGAGAGGTACTTGTACATGAGAGCGGAGAGGTACTGTCGACACTTGTACATTGAGCGTAGAGGTACTGTCGACACTTGTACATTGAGCGGAGAGGTACTTGTACATGGAGCGGAGAGGTACTGTCGACACTTGTACATTGAGCGGAGAGGTACTTGTACATTGAGCGGAGAGGTACTTGTACATGGAGCGCAGAGGTACTTGTACATTGAGCGGAGAGGTACTTGTACATGGAGCGGAGAGGTACTTGTACATGAGAGCGGAGAGGTACTTGTACATGGAGCGGAGAGGTACTTGTACATTGAGCGGAGAGGTACTGTCGACACTTGTACATTCAGCGGAGAGGTACTTGTACATGGAGCGGAGAGGTACTGTCGATACTTGACATTGAGCGGAGAGGTACTTGTACATGGAGCGGAGAGGTATTTGTACATTGAGCGGAGAGGTACTTGTACATTGAGCGGAGAGGTACTGTCGACACTTGTACATTCAGCGGAGAGCTACTTGTACATGGAGCGGAGAGGTATTTGTACATTGAGCGGAGAGGTACTTGTACATGGAGCGGAGAGGTACTTGTACATAGAGCGGAGAGGTACTTATACATGGAGCGGAGAGGTATTTGTACATTGAGCGGAGAGGTACTTGTACATGGAGCGGAGAGGTACTTGTACATGAGAGCGGAGAGGTATTTGTACATGGAGCGGAAAGGTACTGTCGACACTTGTACATTGAGCGGAGAGCTACTTGTACATGGAGCGGAGAGGTACTTGTACATGAGAGCGGAGAGGTACTTGTACATGGAGCGGAGAGGTATTTGTACATGGAGCGGAGAGGTACTGTCGACACTTGACATTGAGCGGAGAGGTACTTGTACATGGAGCGGAGAGGTACTTGTACATGAGAGCGGAGAGGTATTTGTACATGGAGCGGAGAGGTACTGTCGACACTTGACATTGAGCGGAGAGGTACTTGTACATGGAGCGGAGAGGTACTTGTACATGGAGCGGAGAGGTACTTGTACATGGACCGGAGAGGTACTTGTACATGGAGCGGAGAGGTACTTGTACATGGAGCGGAGAGGTACTTGTACATTGAGCGGAGAGGTACTGGTACATGGAGCGGAGATGTACTTGTACATTGAGCGGAGAGGTACTTGTACATGGAGCGGAGAGGTACTTGTACATTGAGCGGAGAGGTACTTGTACATTGAGCGGAGACGTACTTGTACATTGAGCGGAGATGTACTTGTACATTGAGCGGAGATGTACTTGTACATTGAGCGGAGAGGTACTGGTACATGGAGCGGAGAGGTACTTGTACATGGAGCGGAGAGGTATTTGTACATGGAGCGGAGAGGTATTTGTACATGGAGCGGAGAGGTACTTGTACATTGAGCGGAGAGGTACTTGTACATGGAGCGGAGAGGTACTTGTACATGGAGCGGAGAGGTACTTGTACATGTAGCGGAGAGGTGCTTGTACATGGAGCGGAGAGGTACTTGTACATGGAGCGGAGAGGTATTTGTACATGGAGCGGAGAGGTACTTGTACATGGAGCGGAGAGGTACTTGTACATTCAGCGGAGAGGTACTTGTACATTGAGCGGAGAGGTACTTGTAGATGGAGCGGAGAGGTACTGTCGACACTTGTACATTGAGCGGAGAGGTACTTGTACATGGAGCGGAGAGGTACTTGTACATGGAGCGGAGAGGTACTGTCGACACTTGTACATTGAGCGGAGAGGTACTTGTACATGGAGCGGAGAGGTACTTGTACATGGAGCGGAGATGTACTTGTACAGGGAGCGGAGAGGTACTTGTACATTGAGCGGAGAGGTACTTGTACATGGAGCGGAGAGGTACTTGTACATGGAGCGGAGAGGTACTTGTACATGGAGCGGAGAGGTACTTGTACATTGAGCGGAGAGGTACTTGTACATGGAGCGGAGAGGTACTTGTACATGGAGCGGAGAGGTACTTGTACATGGAGCGGAGAGGTACTTGTACATTGAGCGGAGAGGTACTTGTACATGGAGCGGAGAGGTACTTGTACATGGAGCGGAGAGGTACTTGTACATGGAGCGGAGAGGTACTTGTACATGGAGCGGAGAGGTACTTGTACATTGAGCGGAGATGTACTTGTACATGGATCGGAGAGGTACTTGTACATGAGAGCGGAGAGGTACTGTCGACACTTGTACATTGAGCGTAGAGGTACTGTCGACACTTGTACATTGAGCGGAGAGGTACTTGTACATGGAGCGGAGAGGTACTGTCGACACTTGTACATTGAGCGGAGAGGTACTTGTACATTGAGCGGAGAGGTACTTGTACATGGAGCGCAGAGGTACTTGTACATTGAGCGGAGAGGTACTTGTACATGGAGCGGAGAGGTACTTGTACATGAGAGCGGAGAGGTACTTGTACATGGAGCGGAGAGGTACTTGTACATTGAGCGGAGAGGTACTGTCGACACTTGTACATTCAGCGGAGAGGTACTTGTACATGGAGCGGAGAGGTACTGTCGATACTTGACATTGAGCGGAGAGGTACTTGTACATGGAGCGGAGAGGTACTTGTACATGGAGCGGAGAGGTACTTGTACATGGAGCGGAGAGGTACTTGTACATTGAGCGGAGAGGTACTTGTACATGGAGCGGAGAGGTACTTGTACATTGAGCGGAGAGGTACTTGTACATGGAGCGGAGAGGTACTTGTACATGGAGCGGAGAGGTACTTGTACATGGAGCGGAGAGGTACTTGTACATGGAGCGGAGAGGTACTTGTACATTGAGCGGAGATGTACTTGTACATGGAGCGGAGATGTACTTGTACATGGATCGGAGAGGTACTTGTACATGAGAGCGGAGAGGTACTGTCGACACTTGTACATTCAGCGGAGAGGTACTTGTACATTGAGCGTAGAGGTACTGTCGACACTTGTACATTGAGCGGAGAGGTACTTGTACATGGAGCGGAGAGGTACTGTCGACACTTGTACATTGAGCGGAGAGGTACTTGTACATTGAGCGGAGAGGTACTTGTACATGGAGCGCAGAGGTACTTTTACATTGAGCGGAGAGGTACTTGTACATGGAGCGGAGAGGTACTTGTACATGAGAGCGGAGAGGTACTTGTACATGGAGCGGAGAGGTACTTGTACATTGAGCGGAGAGGTACTGTCGACACTTGTACATTCAGCGGAGAGGTACTTGTACATGGAGCGGAGAGGTACTGTCGATACTTGACATTGAGCGGAGAGGTACTTGTACATGGAGCGGAGAGGTATTTGTACATTGAGCGGAGAGGTACTTGTACATTGAGCGGAGAGGTACTGTCGACACTTGTACATTCAGCGGAGAGCTACTTGTACATGGAGCGGAGAGGTATTTGTACATTGAGCGGAGAGGTACTTGTACATGGAGCGGAGAGGTACTTGTACATAGAGCGGAGAGGTACTTATACATGGAGCGGAGAGGTATTTGTACATTGAGCGGAGAGGTACTTGTACATGGAGCGGAGAGGTACTTGTACATGAGAGCGGAGAGGTATTTGTACATGGAGCGGAAAGGTACTGTCGACACTTGTACATTGAGCGGAGAGCTACTTGTACATGGAGCGGAGAGGTACTTGTACATGAGAGCGGATAGGTACTTGTACATGGAGCGGAGAGGTATTTGTACATGGAGCGGAGAGGTACTGTCGACACTTGACATTGAGCGGAGAGGTACTTGTACATGGAGCGGAGAGGTACTTGTACATGAGAGCGGAGAGGTATTTGTACATGGAGCGGAGAGGTACTGTCGACACTTGACATTGAGCGGAGAGGTACTTGTACATGGAGCGGAGAGGTACTTGTACATGGAGCGGAGAGGTACTTGTACATGGACCGGAGAGGTACTTGTACATGGAGCGGAGAGGTACTTGTACATGGAGCGGAGATGTACTTGTACATTGAGCGGAGAGGTACTTGTACATGGAGCAGAGATGTACTTGTACATGGAGCGGAGATGTACTTGTACATTGAGCGGAGAGGTACTTGTACATGGAGCGGAGAGGTACTTGTACATGGAGCGGAGATGTACTTGTACATGGAGCGGAGAGGTACTTGTACATGGAGCGGAGATGTACTTGTACATTGAGCGGAGAGGTACTTGTACATGGAGCAGAGATGTACTTGTACATGGAGCGGAGAGGTACTTGTACATGGAGCGGAGAGGTACTTGTACATGGAGCGGAGAGGTACTTGTACATTGAGCGGAGATGTACTTGTACATGGAGCGGAGAGGTACTTGTACATTGAGCGGAGAGGTACTTGTACATGGAGCGGAGAGGTACTTGTACATGGAGCGGAGAGGTACTTGTACATGGAGCGGAGAGGTACTTGTACATGGAGCGGAGAGGTACTTGTACATTGAGCGGAGATGTACTTGTACATGGAGCGGAGATGTACTTGTACATGGATCGGAGAGGTACTTGTACATGAGAGCGGAGAGGTACTGTCGACACTTGTACATTGAGCGTAGAGGTACTGTCGACACTTGTACATTGAGCGGAGAGGTACTTGTACATGGAGCGGAGAGGTACTGTCGACACTTGTACATTGAGCGGAGAGGTACTTGTACATTGAGCGGAGAGGTACTTGTACATGGAGCGCAGAGGTACTTGTACATTGAGCGGAGAGGTACTTGTACATGGAGCGGAGAGGTACTTGTACATGAGAGCGGAGAGGTACTTGTACATGGAGCGGAGAGGTACTGTCGACACTTGTACATTCAGCGGAGAGGTACTTGTACATGGAGCGGAGAGGTACTGTCGATACTTGACATTGAGCGGAGAGGTACTTGTACATGGAGCGGAGAGGTATTTGTACATTGAGCGGAGAGGTACTTGTACATTGAGCGGAGAGGTACTGTCGACACTTGTACATTCAGCGGAGAGCTACTTGTACATGGAGCGGAGAGGTATTTGTACATTGAGCGGAGAGGTACTTGTACATGGAGCGGAGAGGTACTTGTACATAGAGCGGAGAGGTACTTATACATGGAGCGGAGAGGTATTTGTACATTGAGCGGAGAGGTACTTGTACATGGAGCGGAGAGGTACTTGTACATGAGAGCGGAGAGGTATTTGTACATGGAGCGGAAAGGTACTGTCGACACTTGTACATTGAGCGGAGAGCTACTTGTACATGGAGCGGAGAGGTACTTGTACATGAGAGCGGAGAGGTACTTGTACATGGAGCGGAGAGGTATTTGTACATGGAGCGGAGAGGTACTGTCGACACTTGACATTGAGCGGAGAGGTACTTGTACATGGAGCGGAGAGGTACTTGTACATGAGAGCGGAGAGGTATTTGTACATGGAGCGGAGAGGTACTGTCGACACTTGACATTGAGCGGAGAGGTACTTGTACATGGAGCGGAGAGGTACTTGTACATGGAGCGGAGAGGTACTTGTACATGGACCGGAGAGGTACTTGTACATGGAGCGGAGAGGTACTTGTACATGGAGCGGAGATGTACTTGTACATTGAGCGGAGAGGTACTTGTACATGGAGCAGAGATGTACTTGTACATGGAGCGGAGATGTACTTGTACATTGAGCAGAGAGGTACTTGTACATGGAGCGGAGAGGTACTTGTACATGGAGCGGAGATGTACTTGTACATGGAGCGGAGAGGTACTTGTACATGGAGCGGAGATGTACTTGTACATTGAGCGGAGAGGTACTTGTACATGGAGCAGAGATGTACTTGTACATGGAGCGGAGAGGTACTTGTACATGGAGCGGAGAGGTACTTGTACATGGAGCGGAGAGGTACTTGTACATGGAGCGGAGAGGTACTTGTACATTGAGCGGAGAGGTACTTGTACATGGAGCGGAGAGGTACTTGTACATTGAGCGGAGAGGTACTTGTACATGGAGCGGAGAGGTACTTGTACATGGAGCGGAGAGGTACTTGTACATGGAGCGGAGAGGTACTTGTACATGGAGCGGAGAGGTACTTGTACATGGAGCGGAGAGGTACTTGTACATGGAGCGGAGAGGTACTTGTACATGGAGCGGAGATGTACTTGTACATGGAGCGGAGATGTACTTGTACATGGATCGGAGAGGTACTTGTACATGAGAGCGGAGAGGTACTGTCGACACTTGTACATTGAGCGTAGAGGTACTGTCGACACTTGTACATTGAGCGGAGAGGTACTTGTACATGGAGCGGAGAGGTACTGTCGACACTTGTACATTGAGCGGAGAGGTACTTGTACATTGAGCGGAGAGGTACTTGTACATGGAGCGCAGAGGTACTTGTACATTGAGCGGAGAGGTACTTGTACATGGAGCGGAGAGGTACTTGTACATGAGAGCGGAGAGGTACTTGTACATGGAGCGGAGAGGTACTGTCGACACTTGTACATTCAGCGGAGAGGTACTTGTACATGGAGCGGAGAGGTACTGTCGATACTTGACATTGAGCGGAGAGGTACTTGTACATGGAGCGGAGAGGTATTTGTACATTGAGCGGAGAGGTACTTGTACATTGAGCGGAGAGGTACTGTCGACACTTGTACATTCAGCGGAGAGCTACTTGTACATGGAGCGGAGAGGTATTTGTACATTGAGCGGAGAGGTACTTGTACATGGAGCGGAGAGGTACTTGTACATAGAGCGGAGAGGTACTTATACATGGAGCGGAGAGGTATTTGTACATTGAGCGGAGAGGTACTTGTACATGGAGCGGAGAGGTACTTGTACATGAGAGCGGAGAGGTATTTGTACATGGAGCGGAAAGGTACTGTCGACACTTGTACATTGAGCGGAGAGCTACTTGTACATGGAGCGGAGAGGTACTTGTACATGAGAGCGGAGAGGTACTTGTACATGGAGCGGAGAGGTATTTGTACATGGAGCGGAGAGGTACTGTCGACACTTGACATTGAGCGGAGAGGTACTTGTACATGGAGCGGAGAGGTACTTGTACATGAGAGCGGAGAGGTATTTGTACATGGAGCGGAGAGGTACTGTCGACACTTGACATTGAGCGGAGAGGTACTTGTACATGGAGCGGAGAGGTACTTGTACATGGAGCGGAGAGGTACTTGTACATGGACCGGAGAGGTACTTGTACATGGAGCGGAGAGGTACTTGTACATGGAGCGGAGATGTACTTGTACATTGAGCGGAGAGGTACTTGTACATGGAGCAGAGATGTACTTGTACATGGAGCGGAGATGTACTTGTACATTGAGCAGAGAGGTACTTGTACATGGAGCGGAGAGGTACTTGTACATGGAGCGGAGATGTACTTGTACATGGAGCGGAGAGGTACTTGTACATGGAGCGGAGATGTACTTGTACATTGAGCGGAGAGGTACTTGTACATGGAGCAGAGATGTACTTGTACATGGAGCGGAGAGGTACTTGTACATGGAGCGGAGAGGTACTTGTACATGGAGCGGAGAGGTACTTGTACATGGAGCGGAGAGGTACTTGTACATTGAGCGGAGAGGTACTTGTACATGGAGCGGAGAGGTACTTGTACATTGAGCGGAGAGGTACTTGTACATGGAGCGGAGAGGTACTTGTACATGGAGCGGAGAGGTACTTGTACATGGAGCGGAGAGGTACTTGTACATGGAGCGGAGAGGTACTTGTACATGGAGCGGAGAGGTACTTGTACATGGAGCGGAGAGGTACTTGTACATGGAGCGGAGATGTACTTGTACATGGAGCGGAGATGTACTTGTACATGGATCGGAGAGGTACTTGTACATGAGAGCGGAGAGGTACTGTCGACACTTGTACATTGAGCGTAGAGGTACTGTCGACACTTGTACATTGAGCGGAGAGGTACTTGTACATGGAGCGGAGAGGTACTGTCGACACTTGTACATTGAGCGGAGAGGTACTTGTACATTGAGCGGAGAGGTACTTGTACATGGAGCGCAGAGGTACTTGTACATTGAGCGGAGAGGTACTTGTACATGGAGCGGAGAGGTACTTGTACATGAGAGCGGAGAGGTACTTGTACATGGAGCGGAGAGGTACTTGTACATTGAGCGGAGAGGTACTGTCGACACTTGTACATTCAGCGGAGAGGTACTTGTACATGGAGCGGAGAGGTACTGTCGATACTTGACATTGAGCGGAGAGGTACTTGTACATGGAGCGGAGAGGTATTTGTACATTGAGCGGAGAGGTACTTGTACATTGAGCGGAGAGGTACTGTCGACACTTGTACATTCAGCGGAGAGCTACTTGTACATGGAGCGGAGAGGTATTTGTACATTGAGCGGAGAGGTACTTGTACATGGAGCGGAGAGGTACTTGTACATAGAGCGGAGAGGTACTTATACATGGAGCGGAGAGGTATTTGTACATTGAGCGGAGAGGTACTTGTACATGGAGCGGAGAGGTACTTGTACATGAGAGCGGAGAGGTATTTGTACATGGAGCGGAAAGGTACTGTCGACACTTGTACATTGAGCGGAGAGCTACTTGTACATGGAGCGGAGAGGTACTTGTACATGAGAGCGGAGAGGTACTTGTACATGGAGCGGAGAGGTATTTGTACATGGAGCGGAGAGGTACTGTCGACACTTGACATTGAGCGGAGAGGTACTTGTACATGGAGCGGAGAGGTACTTGTACATGAGAGCGGAGAGGTATTTGTACATGGAGCGGAGAGGTACTGTCGACACTTGACATTGAGCGGAGAGGTACTTGTACATGGAGCGGAGAGGTACTTGTACATGGAGCGGAGAGGTACTTGTACATGGACCGGAGAGGTACTTGTACATGGAGCGGAGAGGTACTTGTACATGGAGCGGAGAGGTACTTGTACATTGAGCGGAGAGGTACTGGTACATGGAGCGGAGATGTACTTGTACATTGAGCGGAGAGGTACTTGTACATGGAGCGGAGAGGTACTTGTACATTGAGCGGAGAGGTACTTGTACATTGAGCGGAGACGTACTTGTACATTGAGCGGAGATGTACTTGTACATTGAGCGGAGATGTACTTGTACATTGAGCGGAGAGGTACTGGTACATGGAGCGGAGAGGTACTTGTACATGGAGCGGAGAGGTATTTGTACATGGAGCGGAGAGGTATTTGTACATGGAGCGGAGAGGTACTTGTACATTGAGCGGAGAGGTACTTGTACATGGAGCGGAGAGGTACTTGTACATGGAGCGGAGAGGTACTTGTACATGTAGCGGAGAGGTGCTTGTACATGGAGCGGAGAGGTACTTGTACATGGAGCGGAGAGGTATTTGTACATGGAGCGGAGAGGTACTTGTACATGGAGCGGAGAGGTACTTGTACATTCAGCGGAGAGGTACTTGTACATTGAGCGGAGAGGTACTTGTAGATGGAGCGGAGAGGTACTGTCGACACTTGTACATTGAGCGGAGAGGTACTTGTACATGGAGCGGAGAGGTACTTGTACATGGAGCGGAGAGGTACTGTCGACACTTGTACATTGAGCGGAGAGGTACTTGTACATGGAGCGGAGAGGTACTTGTACATGGAGCGGAGATGTACTTGTACAGGGAGCGGAGAGGTACTTGTACATTGAGCGGAGAGGTACTTGTACATGGAGCGGAGAGGTACTTGTACATGGAGCGGAGAGGTACTTGTACATGGAGCGGAGAGGTACTTGTACATTGAGCGGAGAGGTACTTGTACATGGAGCGGAGAGGTACTTGTACATGGAGCGGAGAGGTACTTGTACATGGAGCGGAGAGGTACTTGTACATTGAGCGGAGAGGTACTTGTACATGGAGCGGAGAGGTACTTGTACATGGAGCGGAGAGGTACTTGTACATGGAGCGGAGAGGTACTTGTACATGGAGCGGAGAGGTACTTGTACATTGAGCGGAGATGTACTTGTACATGGATCGGAGAGGTACTTGTACATGAGAGCGGAGAGGTACTGTCGACACTTGTACATTGAGCGTAGAGGTACTGTCGACACTTGTACATTGAGCGGAGAGGTACTTGTACATGGAGCGGAGAGGTACTGTCGACACTTGTACATTGAGCGGAGAGGTACTTGTACATTGAGCGGAGAGGTACTTGTACATGGAGCGCAGAGGTACTTGTACATTGAGCGGAGAGGTACTTGTACATGGAGCGGAGAGGTACTTGTACATGAGAGCGGAGAGGTACTTGTACATGGAGCGGAGAGGTACTTGTACATTGAGCGGAGAGGTACTGTCGACACTTGTACATTCAGCGGAGAGGTACTTGTACATGGAGCGGAGAGGTACTGTCGATACTTGACATTGAGCGGAGAGGTACTTGTACATGGAGCGGAGAGGTACTTGTACATGGAGCGGAGAGGTACTTGTACATGGAGCGGAGAGGTACTTGTACATTGAGCGGAGAGGTACTTGTACATGGAGCGGAGAGGTACTTGTACATTGAGCGGAGAGGTACTTGTACATGGAGCGGAGAGGTACTTGTACATGGAGCGGAGAGGTACTTGTACATGGAGCGGAGAGGTACTTGTACATGGAGCGGAGAGGTACTTGTACATTGAGCGGAGATGTACTTGTACATGGAGCGGAGATGTACTTGTACATGGATCGGAGAGGTACTTGTACATGAGAGCGGAGAGGTACTGTCGACACTTGTACATTCAGCGGAGAGGTACTTGTACATTGAGCGTAGAGGTACTGTCGACACTTGTACATTGAGCGGAGAGGTACTTGTACATGGAGCGGAGAGGTACTGTCGACACTTGTACATTGAGCGGAGAGGTACTTGTACATTGAGCGGAGAGGTACTTGTACATGGAGCGCAGAGGTACTTTTACATTGAGCGGAGAGGTACTTGTACATGGAGCGGAGAGGTACTTGTACATGAGAGCGGAGAGGTACTTGTACATGGAGCGGAGAGGTACTTGTACATTGAGCGGAGAGGTACTGTCGACACTTGTACATTCAGCGGAGAGGTACTTGTACATGGAGCGGAGAGGTACTGTCGATACTTGACATTGAGCGGAGAGGTACTTGTACATGGAGCGGAGAGGTATTTGTACATTGAGCGGAGAGGTACTTGTACATTGAGCGGAGAGGTACTGTCGACACTTGTACATTCAGCGGAGAGCTACTTGTACATGGAGCGGAGAGGTATTTGTACATTGAGCGGAGAGGTACTTGTACATGGAGCGGAGAGGTACTTGTACATAGAGCGGAGAGGTACTTATACATGGAGCGGAGAGGTATTTGTACATTGAGCGGAGAGGTACTTGTACATGGAGCGGAGAGGTACTTGTACATGAGAGCGGAGAGGTATTTGTACATGGAGCGGAAAGGTACTGTCGACACTTGTACATTGAGCGGAGAGCTACTTGTACATGGAGCGGAGAGGTACTTGTACATGAGAGCGGATAGGTACTTGTACATGGAGCGGAGAGGTATTTGTACATGGAGCGGAGAGGTACTGTCGACACTTGACATTGAGCGGAGAGGTACTTGTACATGGAGCGGAGAGGTACTTGTACATGAGAGCGGAGAGGTATTTGTACATGGAGCGGAGAGGTACTGTCGACACTTGACATTGAGCGGAGAGGTACTTGTACATGGAGCGGAGAGGTACTTGTACATGGAGCGGAGAGGTACTTGTACATGGACCGGAGAGGTACTTGTACATGGAGCGGAGAGGTACTTGTACATGGAGCGGAGATGTACTTGTACATTGAGCGGAGAGGTACTTGTACATGGAGCAGAGATGTACTTGTACATGGAGCGGAGATGTACTTGTACATTGAGCGGAGAGGTACTTGTACATGGAGCGGAGAGGTACTTGTACATGGAGCGGAGATGTACTTGTACATGGAGCGGAGAGGTACTTGTACATGGAGCGGAGATGTACTTGTACATTGAGCGGAGAGGTACTTGTACATGGAGCAGAGATGTACTTGTACATGGAGCGGAGAGGTACTTGTACATGGAGCGGAGAGGTACTTGTACATGGAGCGGAGAGGTACTTGTACATTGAGCGGAGATGTACTTGTACATGGAGCGGAGAGGTACTTGTACATTGAGCGGAGAGGTACTTGTACATGGAGCGGAGAGGTACTTGTACATGGAGCGGAGAGGTACTTGTACATGGAGCGGAGAGGTACTTGTACATGGAGCGGAGAGGTACTTGTACATTGAGCGGAGATGTACTTGTACATGGAGCGGAGATGTACTTGTACATGGATCGGAGAGGTACTTGTACATGAGAGCGGAGAGGTACTGTCGACACTTGTACATTGAGCGTAGAGGTACTGTCGACACTTGTACATTGAGCGGAGAGGTACTTGTACATGGAGCGGAGAGGTACTGTCGACACTTGTACATTGAGCGGAGAGGTACTTGTACATTGAGCGGAGAGGTACTTGTACATGGAGCGCAGAGGTACTTGTACATTGAGCGGAGAGGTACTTGTACATGGAGCGGAGAGGTACTTGTACATGAGAGCGGAGAGGTACTTGTACATGGAGCGGAGAGGTACTGTCGACACTTGTACATTCAGCGGAGAGGTACTTGTACATGGAGCGGAGAGGTACTGTCGATACTTGACATTGAGCGGAGAGGTACTTGTACATGGAGCGGAGAGGTATTTGTACATTGAGCGGAGAGGTACTTGTACATTGAGCGGAGAGGTACTGTCGACACTTGTACATTCAGCGGAGAGCTACTTGTACATGGAGCGGAGAGGTATTTGTACATTGAGCGGAGAGGTACTTGTACATGGAGCGGAGAGGTACTTGTACATAGAGCGGAGAGGTACTTATACATGGAGCGGAGAGGTATTTGTACATTGAGCGGAGAGGTACTTGTACATGGAGCGGAGAGGTACTTGTACATGAGAGCGGAGAGGTATTTGTACATGGAGCGGAAAGGTACTGTCGACACTTGTACATTGAGCGGAGAGCTACTTGTACATGGAGCGGAGAGGTACTTGTACATGAGAGCGGAGAGGTACTTGTACATGGAGCGGAGAGGTATTTGTACATGGAGCGGAGAGGTACTGTCGACACTTGACATTGAGCGGAGAGGTACTTGTACATGGAGCGGAGAGGTACTTGTACATGAGAGCGGAGAGGTATTTGTACATGGAGCGGAGAGGTACTGTCGACACTTGACATTGAGCGGAGAGGTACTTGTACATGGAGCGGAGAGGTACTTGTACATGGAGCGGAGAGGTACTTGTACATGGACCGGAGAGGTACTTGTACATGGAGCGGAGAGGTACTTGTACATGGAGCGGAGATGTACTTGTACATTGAGCGGAGAGGTACTTGTACATGGAGCAGAGATGTACTTGTACATGGAGCGGAGATGTACTTGTACATTGAGCAGAGAGGTACTTGTACATGGAGCGGAGAGGTACTTGTACATGGAGCGGAGATGTACTTGTACATGGAGCGGAGAGGTACTTGTACATGGAGCGGAGATGTACTTGTACATTGAGCGGAGAGGTACTTGTACATGGAGCAGAGATGTACTTGTACATGGAGCGGAGAGGTACTTGTACATGGAGCGGAGAGGTACTTGTACATGGAGCGGAGAGGTACTTGTACATGGAGCGGAGAGGTACTTGTACATTGAGCGGAGAGGTACTTGTACATGGAGCGGAGAGGTACTTGTACATTGAGCGGAGAGGTACTTGTACATGGAGCGGAGAGGTACTTGTACATGGAGCGGAGAGGTACTTGTACATGGAGCGGAGAGGTACTTGTACATGGAGCGGAGAGGTACTTGTACATGGAGCGGAGAGGTACTTGTACATGGAGCGGAGAGGTACTTGTACATGGAGCGGAGATGTACTTGTACATGGAGCGGAGATGTACTTGTACATGGATCGGAGAGGTACTTGTACATGAGAGCGGAGAGGTACTGTCGACACTTGTACATTGAGCGTAGAGGTACTGTCGACACTTGTACATTGAGCGGAGAGGTACTTGTACATGGAGCGGAGAGGTACTGTCGACACTTGTACATTGAGCGGAGAGGTACTTGTACATTGAGCGGAGAGGTACTTGTACATGGAGCGCAGAGGTACTTGTACATTGAGCGGAGAGGTACTTGTACATGGAGCGGAGAGGTACTTGTACATGAGAGCGGAGAGGTACTTGTACATGGAGCGGAGAGGTACTTGTACATTGAGCGGAGAGGTACTGTCGACACTTGTACATTCAGCGGAGAGGTACTTGTACATGGAGCGGAGAGGTACTGTCGATACTTGACATTGAGCGGAGAGGTACTTGTACATGGAGCGGAGAGGTATTTGTACATTGAGCGGAGAGGTACTTGTACATTGAGCGGAGAGGTACTGTCGACACTTGTACATTCAGCGGAGAGCTACTTGTACATGGAGCGGAGAGGTATTTGTACATTGAGCGGAGAGGCACTTGTACATGGAGCGGAGAGGTACTTGTACATAGAGCGGAGAGGTACTTATACATGGAGCGGAGAGGTATTTGTACATTGAGCGGAGAGGTACTTGTACATGGAGCGGAGAGGTACTTGTACATGAGAGCGGAGAGGTATTTGTACATGGAGCGGAAAGGTACTGTCGACACTTGTACATTGAGCGGAGAGCTACTTGTACATGGAGCGGAGAGGTACTTGTACATGAGAGCGGAGAGGTACTTGTACATGGAGCGGAGAGGTATTTGTACATGGAGCGGAGAGGTACTGTCGACACTTGACATTGAGCGGAGAGGTACTTGTACATGGAGCGGAGAGGTACTTGTACATGAGAGCGGAGAGGTATTTGTACATGGAGCGGAGAGGTACTGTCGACACTTGACATTGAGCGGAGAGGTACTTGTACATGGAGCGGAGAGGTACTTGTACATGGAGCGGAGAGGTACTTGTACATGGACCGGAGAGGTACTTGTACATGGAGCGGAGAGGTACTTGTACATGGAGCGGAGAGGTACTTGTACATTGAGCGGAGAGGTACTGGTACATGGAGCGGAGATGTACTTGTACATTGAGCGGAGAGGTACTTGTACATGGAGCGGAGAGGTACTTGTACATTGAGCGGAGAGGTACTTGTACATTGAGCGGAGACGTACTTGTACATTGAGCGGAGATGTACTTGTACATTGAGCGGAGATGTACTTGTACATTGAGCGGAGAGGTACTGGTACATGGAGCGGAGAGGTACTTGTACATGGAGCGGAGAGGTATTTGTACATGGAGCGGAGAGGTATTTGTACATGGAGCGGAGAGGTACTTGTACATTGAGCGGAGAGGTACTTGTACATGGAGCGGAGAGGTACTTGTACATGGAGCGGAGAGGTACTTGTACATGTAGCGGAGAGGTGCTTGTACATGGAGCGGAGAGGTACTTGTACATGGAGCGGAGAGGTATTTGTACATGGAGCGGAGAGGTACTTGTACATGGAGCGGAGAGGTACTTGTACATTCAGCGGAGAGGTACTTGTACATTGAGCGGAGAGGTACTTGTAGATGGAGCGGAGAGGTACTGTCGACACTTGTACATTGAGCGGAGAGGTACTTGTACATGGAGCGGAGAGGTACTTGTACATGGAGCGGAGAGGTACTGTCGACACTTGTACATTGAGCGGAGAGGTACTTGTACATGGAGCGGAGAGGTACTTGTACATGGAGCGGAGATGTACTTGTACAGGGAGCGGAGAGGTACTTGTACATTGAGCGGAGAGGTACTTGTACATGGAGCGGAGAGGTACTTGTACATGGAGCGGAGAGGTACTTGTACATGGAGCGGAGAGGTACTTGTACATTGAGCGGAGAGGTACTTGTACATGGAGCGGAGAGGTACTTGTACATGGAGCGGAGAGGTACTTGTACATGGAGCGGAGAGGTACTTGTACATTGAGCGGAGAGGTACTTGTACATGGAGCGGAGAGGTACTTGTACATGGAGCGGAGAGGTACTTGTACATGGAGCGGAGAGGTACTTGTACATGGAGCGGAGAGGTACTTGTACATTGAGCGGAGATGTACTTGTACATGGAGCGGAGATGTACTTGTACATGGATCGGAGAGGTACTTGTACATGAGAGCGGAGAGGTACTGTCGACACTTGTACATTGAGCGTAGAGGTACTGTCGACACTTGTACATTGAGCGGAGAGGTACTTGTACATGGAGCGGAGAGGTACTGTCGACACTTGTACATTGAGCGGAGAGGTACTTGTACATTGAGCGGAGAGGTACTTGTACATGGAGCGCAGAGGTACTTGTACATTGAGCGGAGAGGTACTTGTACATGGAGCGGAGAGGTACTTGTACATGAGAGCGGAGAGGTACTTGTACATGGAGCGGAGAGGTACTTGTACATTGAGCGGAGATGTACTTGTACATGGAGCGGAGATGTACTTGTACATGGATCGGAGAGGTACTTGTACATGAGAGCGGAGAGGTACTGTCGACACTTGTACATTGAGCGTAGAGGTACTGTCGACACTTGTACATTGAGCGGAGAGGTACTTGTACATGGAGCGGAGAGGTACTGTCGACACTTGTACATTGAGCGGAGAGGTACTTGTACATTGAGCGGAGAGGTACTTGTACATGGAGCGCAGAGGTACTTGTACATTGAGCGGAGAGGTACTTGTACATGGAGCGGAGAGGTACTTGTACATGAGAGCGGAGAGGTACTTGTACATGGAGCGGAGAGGTACTTGTACATTGAGCGGAGAGGTACTGTCGACACTTGTACATTCAGCGGAGAGGTACTTGTACATGGAGCGGAGAGGTACTGTCGATACTTGACATTGAGCGGAGAGGTACTTGTACATGGAGCGGAGAGGTACTTGTACATGGAGCGGAGAGGTACTTGTACATGGAGCGGAGAGGTACTTGTACATTGAGCGGAGAGGTACTTGTACATGGAGCGGAGAGGTACTTGTACATTGAGCGGAGAGGTACTTGTACATGGAGCGGAGAGGTACTTGTACATGGAGCGGAGAGGTACTTGTACATGGAGCGGAGAGGTACTTGTACATGGAGCGGAGAGGTACTTGTACATTGAGCGGAGATGTACTTGTACATGGAGCGGAGATGTACTTGTACATGGATCGGAGAGGTACTTGTACATGAGAGCGGAGAGGTACTGTCGACACTTGTACATTCAGCGGAGAGGTACTTGTACATTGAGCGTAGAGGTACTGTCGACACTTGTACATTGAGCGGAGAGGTACTTGTACATGGAGCGGAGAGGTACTGTCGACACTTGTACATTGAGCGGAGAGGTACTTGTACATTGAGCGGAGAGGTACTTGTACATGGAGCGCAGAGGTACTTTTACATTGAGCGGAGAGGTACTTGTACATGGAGCGGAGAGGTACTTGTACATGAGAGCGGAGAGGTACTTGTACATGGAGCGGAGAGGTACTTGTACATTGAGCGGAGAGGTACTGTCGACACTTGTACATTCAGCGGAGAGGTACTTGTACATGGAGCGGAGAGGTACTGTCGATACTTGACATTGAGCGGAGAGGTACTTGTACATGGAGCGGAGAGGTATTTGTACATTGAGCGGAGAGGTACTTGTACATTGAGCGGAGAGGTACTGTCGACACTTGTACATTCAGCGGAGAGCTACTTGTACATGGAGCGGAGAGGTATTTGTACATTGAGCGGAGAGGTACTTGTACATGGAGCGGAGAGGTACTTGTACATAGAGCGGAGAGGTACTTATACATGGAGCGGAGAGGTATTTGTACATTGAGCGGAGAGGTACTTGTACATGGAGCGGAGAGGTACTTGTACATGAGAGCGGAGAGGTATTTGTACATGGAGCGGAAAGGTACTGTCGACACTTGTACATTGAGCGGAGAGCTACTTGTACATGGAGCGGAGAGGTACTTGTACATGAGAGCGGAGAGGTACTTGTACATGGAGCGGAGAGGTATTTGTACATGGAGCGGAGAGGTACTGTCGACACTTGACATTGAGCGGAGAGGTACTTGTACATGGAGCGGAGAGGTACTTGTACATGAGAGCGGAGAGGTATTTGTACATGGAGCGGAGAGGTACTGTCGACACTTGACATTGAGCGGAGAGGTACTTGTACATGGAGCGGAGAGGTACTTGTACATGGAGCGGAGAGGTACTTGTACATGGACCGGAGAGGTACTTGTACATGGAGCGGAGAGGTACTTGTACATGGAGCGGAGATGTACTTGTACATTGAGCGGAGAGGTACTTGTACATGGAGCAGAGATGTACTTGTACATGGAGCGGAGATGTACTTGTACATTGAGCGGAGAGGTACTTGTACATGGAGCGGAGAGGTACTTGTACATGGAGCGGAGATGTACTTGTACATGGAGCGGAGAGGTACTTGTACATGGAGCGGAGATGTACTTGTACATTGAGCGGAGAGGTACTTGTACATGGAGCAGAGATGTACTTGTACATGGAGCGGAGAGGTACTTGTACATGGAGCGGAGAGGTACTTGTACATGGAGCGGAGAGGTACTTGTACATTGAGCGGAGATGTACTTGTACATGGAGCGGAGAGGTACTTGTACATTGAGCGGAGAGGTACTTGTACATGGAGCGGAGAGGTACTTGTACATGGAGCGGAGAGGTACTTGTACATGGAGCGGAGAGGTACTTGTACATGGAGCGGAGAGGTACTTGTACATTGAGCGGAGATGTACTTGTACATGGAGCGGAGATGTACTTGTACATGGATCGGAGAGGTACTTGTACATGAGAGCGGAGAGGTACTGTCGACACTTGTACATTGAGCGTAGAGGTACTGTCGACACTTGTACATTGAGCGGAGAGGTACTTGTACATGGAGCGGAGAGGTACTGTCGACACTTGTACATTGAGCGGAGAGGTACTTGTACATTGAGCGGAGAGGTACTTGTACATGGAGCGCAGAGGTACTTGTACATTGAGCGGAGAGGTACTTGTACATGGAGCGGAGAGGTACTTGTACATGAGAGCGGAGAGGTACTTGTACATGGAGCGGAGAGGTACTGTCGACACTTGTACATTCAGCGGAGAGGTACTTGTACATGGAGCGGAGAGGTACTGTCGATACTTGACATTGAGCGGAGAGGTACTTGTACATGGAGCGGAGAGGTATTTGTACATTGAGCGGAGAGGTACTTGTACATTGAGCGGAGAGGTACTGTCGACACTTGTACATTCAGCGGAGAGCTACTTGTACATGGAGCGGAGAGGTATTTGTACATTGAGCGGAGAGGTACTTGTACATGGAGCGGAGAGGTACTTGTACATAGAGCGGAGAGGTACTTATACATGGAGCGGAGAGGTATTTGTACATTGAGCGGAGAGGTACTTGTACATGGAGCGGAGAGGTACTTGTACATGAGAGCGGAGAGGTATTTGTACATGGAGCGGAAAGGTACTGTCGACACTTGTACATTGAGCGGAGAGCTACTTGTACATGGAGCGGAGAGGTACTTGTACATGAGAGCGGAGAGGTACTTGTACATGGAGCGGAGAGGTATTTGTACATGGAGCGGAGAGGTACTGTCGACACTTGACATTGAGCGGAGAGGTACTTGTACATGGAGCGGAGAGGTACTTGTACATGAGAGCGGAGAGGTATTTGTACATGGAGCGGAGAGGTACTGTCGACACTTGACATTGAGCGGAGAGGTACTTGTACATGGAGCGGAGAGGTACTTGTACATGGAGCGGAGAGGTACTTGTACATTGAGCGGAGAGGTACTTGTACATGGAGCGGAGAGGTACTTGTACATTGAGCGGAGAGGTACTTGTACATGGAGCGGAGAGGTACTTGTACATGGAGCGGAGAGGTACTTGTACATGGAGCGGAGAGGTACTTGTACATGGAGCGGAGAGGTACTTGTACATTGAGCGGAGATGTACTTGTACATGGAGCGGAGATGTACTTGTACATGGATCGGAGAGGTACTTGTACATGAGAGCGGAGAGGTACTGTCGACACTTGTACATTCAGCGGAGAGGTACTTGTACATTGAGCGTAGAGGTACTGTCGACACTTGTACATTGAGCGGAGAGGTACTTGTACATGGAGCGGAGAGGTACTGTCGACACTTGTACATTGAGCGGAGAGGTACTTGTACATTGAGCGGAGAGGTACTTGTACATGGAGCGCAGAGGTACTTTTACATTGAGCGGAGAGGTACTTGTACATGGAGCGGAGAGGTACTTGTACATGAGAGCGGAGAGGTACTTGTACATGGAGCGGAGAGGTACTTGTACATTGAGCGGAGAGGTACTGTCGACACTTGTACATTCAGCGGAGAGGTACTTGTACATGGAGCGGAGAGGTACTGTCGATACTTGACATTGAGCGGAGAGGTACTTGTACATGGAGCGGAGAGGTATTTGTACATTGAGCGGAGAGGTACTTGTACATTGAGCGGAGAGGTACTGTCGACACTTGTACATTCAGCGGAGAGCTACTTGTACATGGAGCGGAGAGGTATTTGTACATTGAGCGGAGAGGTACTTGTACATGGAGCGGAGAGGTACTTGTACATAGAGCGGAGAGGTACTTATACATGGAGCGGAGAGGTATTTGTACATTGAGCGGAGAGGTACTTGTACATGGAGCGGAGAGGTACTTGTACATGAGAGCGGAGAGGTATTTGTACATGGAGCGGAAAGGTACTGTCGACACTTGTACATTGAGCGGAGAGCTACTTGTACATGGAGCGGAGAGGTACTTGTACATGAGAGCGGAGAGGTACTTGTACATGGAGCGGAGAGGTATTTGTACATGGAGCGGAGAGGTACTGTCGACACTTGACATTGAGCGGAGAGGTACTTGTACATGGAGCGGAGAGGTACTTGTACATGAGAGCGGAGAGGTATTTGTACATGGAGCGGAGAGGTACTGTCGACACTTGACATTGAGCGGAGAGGTACTTGTACATGGAGCGGAGAGGTACTTGTACATGGAGCGGAGAGGTACTTGTACATGGACCGGAGAGGTACTTGTACATGGAGCGGAGAGGTACTTGTACATGGAGCGGAGATGTACTTGTACATTGAGCGGAGAGGTACTTGTACATGGAGCAGAGATGTACTTGTACATGGAGCGGAGATGTACTTGTACATTGAGCGGAGAGGTACTTGTACATGGAGCGGAGAGGTACTTGTACATGGAGCGGAGATGTACTTGTACATGGAGCGGAGAGGTACTTGTACATGGAGCGGAGATGTACTTGTACATTGAGCGGAGAGGTACTTGTACATGGAGCAGAGATGTACTTGTACATGGAGCGGAGAGGTACTTGTACATGGAGCGGAGAGGTACTTGTACATGGAGCGGAGAGGTACTTGTACATTGAGCGGAGATGTACTTGTACATGGAGCGGAGAGGTACTTGTACATTGAGCGGAGAGGTACTTGTACATGGAGCGGAGAGGTACTTGTACATGGAGCGGAGAGGTACTTGTACATGGAGCGGAGAGGTACTTGTACATGGAGCGGAGAGGTACTTGTACATTGAGCGGAGATGTACTTGTACATGGAGCGGAGATGTACTTGTACATGGATCGGAGAGGTACTTGTACATGAGAGCGGAGAGGTACTGTCGACACTTGTACATTGAGCGTAGAGGTACTGTCGACACTTGTACATTGAGCGGAGAGGTACTTGTACATGGAGCGGAGAGGTACTGTCGACACTTGTACATTGAGCGGAGAGGTACTTGTACATTGAGCGGAGAGGTACTTGTACATGGAGCGCAGAGGTACTTGTACATTGAGCGGAGAGGTACTTGTACATGGAGCGGAGAGGTACTTGTACATGAGAGCGGAGAGGTACTTGTACATGGAGCGGAGAGGTACTGTCGACACTTGTACATTCAGCGGAGAGGTACTTGTACATGGAGCGGAGAGGTACTGTCGATACTTGACATTGAGCGGAGAGGTACTTGTACATGGAGCGGAGAGGTATTTGTACATTGAGCGGAGAGGTACTTGTACATTGAGCGGAGAGGTACTGTCGACACTTGTACATTCAGCGGAGAGCTACTTGTACATGGAGCGGAGAGGTATTTGTACATTGAGCGGAGAGGTACTTGTACATGGAGCGGAGAGGTACTTGTACATAGAGCGGAGAGGTACTTATACATGGAGCGGAGAGGTATTTGTACATTGAGCGGAGAGGTACTTGTACATGGAGCGGAGAGGTACTTGTACATGAGAGCGGAGAGGTATTTGTACATGGAGCGGAAAGGTACTGTCGACACTTGTACATTGAGCGGAGAGCTACTTGTACATGGAGCGGAGAGGTACTTGTACATGAGAGCGGAGAGGTACTTGTACATGGAGCGGAGAGGTATTTGTACATGGAGCGGAGAGGTACTGTCGACACTTGACATTGAGCGGAGAGGTACTTGTACATGGAGCGGAGAGGTACTTGTACATGAGAGCGGAGAGGTATTTGTACATGGAGCGGAGAGGTACTGTCGACACTTGACATTGAGCGGAGAGGTACTTGTACATGGAGCGGAGAGGTACTTGTACATGGAGCGGAGAGGTACTTGTACATGGACCGGAGAGGTACTTGTACATGGAGCGGAGAGGTACTTGTACATGGAGCGGAGATGTACTTGTACATTGAGCGGAGAGGTACTTGTACATGGAGCAGAGATGTACTTGTACATGGAGCGGAGATGTACTTGTACATTGAGCGGAGAGGTACTTGTACATGGAGCGGAGAGGTACTTGTACATGGAGCGGAGATGTACTTGTACATGGAGCGGAGAGGTACTTGTACATGGAGCGGAGATGTACTTGTACATTGAGCGGAGAGGTACTTGTACATGGAGCAGAGATGTACTTGTACATGGAGCGGAGAGGTACTTGTACATGGAGCGGAGAGGTACTTGTACATGGAGCGGAGAGGTACTTGTACATGGAGCGGAGAGGTACTTGTACATTGAGCGGAGAGGTACTTGTACATGGAGCGGAGAGGTACTTGTACATTGAGCGGAGAGGTACTTGTACATGGAGCGGAGAGGTACTTGTACATGGAGCGGAGAGGTACTTGTACATGGAGCGGAGAGGTACTTGTACATGGAGCGGAGAGGTACTTGTACATGGAGCGGAGAGGTACTTGTACATTGAGCGGAGATGTACTTGTACATGGAGCGGAGATGTACTTGTACATGGATCGGAGAGGTACTTGTACATGAGAGCGGAGAGGTACTGTCGACACTTGTACATTGAGCGTAGAGGTACTGTCGACACTTGTACATTGAGCGGAGAGGTACTTGTACATGGAGCGGAGAGGTACTGTCGACACTTGTACATTGAGCGGAGAGGTACTTGTACATTGAGCGGAGAGGTACTTGTACATGGAGCGCAGAGGTACTTGTACATTGAGCGGAGAGGTACTTGTACATGGAGCGGAGAGGTACTTGTACATGAGAGCGGAGAGGTACTTGTACATGGAGCGGAGAGGTACTTGTACATTGAGCGGAGAGGTACTGTCGACACTTGTACATTCAGCGGAGAGGTACTTGTACATGGAGCGGAGAGGTACTGTCGATACTTGACATTGAGCGGAGAGGTACTTGTACATGGAGCGGAGAGGTATTTGTACATTGAGCGGAGAGGTACTTGTACATTGAGCGGAGAGGTACTGTCGACACTTGTACATTCAGCGGAGAGCTACTTGTACATGGAGCGGAGAGGTATTTGTACATTGAGCGGAGAGGTACTTGTACATGGAGCGGAGAGGTACTTGTACATAGAGCGGAGAGGTACTTATACATGGAGCGGAGAGGTATTTGTACATTGAGCGGAGAGGTACTTGTACATGGAGCGGAGAGGTACTTGTACATGAGAGCGGAGAGGTATTTGTACATGGAGCGGAAAGGTACTGTCGACACTTGTACATTGAGCGGAGAGCTACTTGTACATGGAGCGGAGAGGTACTTGTACATGAGAGCGGAGAGGTACTTGTACATGGAGCGGAGAGGTATTTGTACATGGAGCGGAGAGGTACTGTCGACACTTGACATTGAGCGGAGAGGTACTTGTACATGGAGCGGAGAGGTACTTGTACATGAGAGCGGAGAGGTATTTGTACATGGAGCGGAGAGGTACTGTCGACACTTGACATTGAGCGGAGAGGTACTTGTACATGGAGCGGAGAGGTACTTGTACATGGAGCGGAGAGGTACTTGTACATGGACCGGAGAGGTACTTGTACATGGAGCGGAGAGGTACTTGTACATGGAGCGGAGAGGTACTTGTACATTGAGCGGAGAGGTACTGGTACATGGAGCGGAGATGTACTTGTACATTGAGCGGAGAGGTACTTGTACATGGAGCGGAGAGGTACTTGTACATTGAGCGGAGAGGTACTTGTACATTGAGCGGAGACGTACTTGTACATTGAGCGGAGATGTACTTGTACATTGAGCGGAGATGTACTTGTACATTGAGCGGAGAGGTACTGGTACATGGAGCGGAGAGGTACTTGTACATGGAGCGGAGAGGTATTTGTACATGGAGCGGAGAGGTATTTGTACATGGAGCGGAGAGGTACTTGTACATTGAGCGGAGAGGTACTTGTACATGGAGCGGAGAGGTACTTGTACATGGAGCGGAGAGGTACTTGTACATGTAGCGGAGAGGTGCTTGTACATGGAGCGGAGAGGTACTTGTACATGGAGCGGAGAGGTATTTGTACATGGAGCGGAGAGGTACTTGTACATGGAGCGGAGAGGTACTTGTACATTCAGCGGAGAGGTACTTGTACATTGAGCGGAGAGGTACTTGTAGATGGAGCGGAGAGGTACTGTCGACACTTGTACATTGAGCGGAGAGGTACTTGTACATGGAGCGGAGAGGTACTTGTACATGGAGCGGAGAGGTACTGTCGACACTTGTACATTGAGCGGAGAGGTACTTGTACATGGAGCGGAGAGGTACTTGTACATGGAGCGGAGATGTACTTGTACAGGGAGCGGAGAGGTACTTGTACATTGAGCGGAGAGGTACTTGTACATGGAGCGGAGAGGTACTTGTACATGGAGCGGAGAGGTACTTGTACATGGAGCGGAGAGGTACTTGTACATTGAGCGGAGAGGTACTTGTACATGGAGCGGAGAGGTACTTGTACATGGAGCGGAGAGGTACTTGTACATGGAGCGGAGAGGTACTTGTACATTGAGCGGAGAGGTACTTGTACATGGAGCGGAGAGGTACTTGTACATGGAGCGGAGAGGTACTTGTACATGGAGCGGAGAGGTACTTGTACATGGAGCGGAGAGGTACTTGTACATTGAGCGGAGATGTACTTGTACATGGAGCGGAGATGTACTTGTACATGGATCGGAGAGGTACTTGTACATGAGAGCGGAGAGGTACTGTCGACACTTGTACATTGAGCGTAGAGGTACTGTCGACACTTGTACATTGAGCGGAGAGGTACTTGTACATGGAGCGGAGAGGTACTGTCGACACTTGTACATTGAGCGGAGAGGTACTTGTACATTGAGCGGAGAGGTACTTGTACATGGAGCGCAGAGGTACTTGTACATTGAGCGGAGAGGTACTTGTACATGGAGCGGAGAGGTACTTGTACATGAGAGCGGAGAGGTACTTGTACATGGAGCGGAGAGGTACTTGTACATTGAGCGGAGATGTACTTGTACATGGAGCGGAGATGTACTTGTACATGGATCGGAGAGGTACTTGTACATGAGAGCGGAGAGGTACTGTCGACACTTGTACATTGAGCGTAGAGGTACTGTCGACACTTGTACATTGAGCGGAGAGGTACTTGTACATGGAGCGGAGAGGTACTGTCGACACTTGTACATTGAGCGGAGAGGTACTTGTACATTGAGCGGAGAGGTACTTGTACATGGAGCGCAGAGGTACTTGTACATTGAGCGGAGAGGTACTTGTACATGGAGCGGAGAGGTACTTGTACATGAGAGCGGAGAGGTACTTGTACATGGAGCGGAGAGGTACTGTCGACACTTGTACATTCAGCGGAGAGGTACTTGTACATGGAGCGGAGAGGTACTGTCGATACTTGACATTGAGCGGAGAGGTACTTGTACATGGAGCGGAGAGGTATTTGTACATTGAGCGGAGAGGTACTTGTACATTGAGCGGAGAGGTACTGTCGACACTTGTACATTCAGCGGAGTGCTACTTGTACATGGAGCGGAGAGGTATTTGTACATTGAGCGGAGAGGTACTTGTACATGGAGCGGAGAGGTACTTGTACATAGAGCGGAGAGGTACTTATACATGGAGCGGAGAGGTATTTGTACATTGAGCGGAGAGGTACTTGTACATGGAGCGGAGAGGTACTTGTACATGAGAGCGGAGAGGTATTTGTACATGGAGCGGAAAGGTACTGTCGACACTTGTACATTGAGCGGAGAGCTACTTGTACATGGAGCGGAGAGGTACTTGTACATGAGAGCGGAGAGGTACTTGTACATGGAGCGGAGAGGTATTTGTACATGGAGCGGAGAGGTACTGTCGACACTTGACATTGAGCGGAGAGGTACTTGTACATGGAGCGGAGAGGTACTTGTACATGAGAGCGGAGAGGTATTTGTACATGGAGCGGAGAGGTACTGTCGACACTTGACATTGAGCGGAGAGGTACTTGTACATGGAGCGGAGAGGTACTTGTACATGGAGCGGAGAGGTACTTGTACATGGACCGGAGAGGTACTTGTACATGGAGCGGAGAGGTACTTGTACATGGAGCGGAGATGTACTTGTACATTGAGCGGAGAGGTACTTGTACATGGAGCAGAGATGTACTTGTACATGGAGCGGAGATGTACTTGTACATTGAGCGGAGAGGTACTTGTACATGGAGCGGAGAGGTACTTGTACATGGAGCGGAGATGTACTTGTACATGGAGCGGAGAGGTACTTGTACATGGAGCGGAGATGTACTTGTACATTGAGCGGAGAGGTACTTGTACATGGAGCAGAGATGTACTTGTACATGGAGCGGAGAGGTACTTGTACATGGAGCGGAGAGGTACTTGTACATGGAGCGGAGAGGTACTTGTACATGGAGCGGAGAGGTACTTGTACATTGAGCGGAGAGGTACTTGTACATGGAGCGGAGAGGTACTTGTACATTGAGCGGAGAGGTACTTGTACATGGAGCGGAGAGGTACTTGTACATGGAGCGGAGAGGTACTTGTACATGGAGCGGAGAGGTACTTGTACATGGAGCGGAGAGGTACTTGTACATGGAGCGGAGAGGTACTTGTACATTGAGCGGAGATGTACTTGTACATGGAGCGGAGATGTACTTGTACATGGATCGGAGAGGTACTTGTACATGAGAGCGGAGAGGTACTGTCGACACTTGTACATTGAGCGTAGAGGTACTGTCGACACTTGTACATTGAGCGGAGAGGTACTTGTACATGGAGCGGAGAGGTACTGTCGACACTTGTACATTGAGCGGAGAGGTACTTGTACATTGAGCGGAGAGGTACTTGTACATGGAGCGCAGAGGTACTTGTACATTGAGCGGAGAGGTACTTGTACATGGAGCGGAGAGGTACTTGTACATGAGAGCGGAGAGGTACTTGTACATGGAGCGGAGAGGTACTTGTACATTGAGCGGAGAGGTACTGTCGACACTTGTACATTCAGCGGAGAGGTACTTGTACATGGAGCGGAGAGGTACTGTCGATACTTGACATTGAGCGGAGAGGTACTTGTACATGGAGCGGAGAGGTATTTGTACATTGAGCGGAGAGGTACTTGTACATTGAGCGGAGAGGTACTGTCGACACTTGTACATTCAGCGGAGAGCTACTTGTACATGGAGCGGAGAGGTATTTGTACATTGAGCGGAGAGGTACTTGTACATGGAGCGGAGAGGTACTTGTACATAGAGCGGAGAGGTACTTATACATGGAGCGGAGAGGTATTTGTACATTGAGCGGAGAGGTACTTGTACATGGAGCGGAGAGGTACTTGTACATGAGAGCGGAGAGGTATTTGTACATGGAGCGGAAAGGTACTGTCGACACTTGTACATTGAGCGGAGAGCTACTTGTACATGGAGCGGAGAGGTACTTGTACATGAGAGCGGAGAGGTACTTGTACATGGAGCGGAGAGGTATTTGTACATGGAGCGGAGAGGTACTGTCGACACTTGACATTGAGCGGAGAGGTACTTGTACATGGAGCGGAGAGGTACTTGTACATGAGAGCGGAGAGGTATTTGTACATGGAGCGGAGAGGTACTGTCGACACTTGACATTGAGCGGAGAGGTACTTGTACATGGAGCGGAGAGGTACTTGTACATGGAGCGGAGAGGTACTTGTACATGGACCGGAGAGGTACTTGTACATGGAGCGGAGAGGTACTTGTACATGGAGCGGAGAGGTACTTGTACATTGAGCGGAGAGGTACTGGTACATGGAGCGGAGATGTACTTGTACATTGAGCGGAGAGGTACTTGTACATGGAGCGGAGAGGTACTTGTACATTGAGCGGAGAGGTACTTGTACATTGAGCGGAGACGTACTTGTACATTGAGCGGAGATGTACTTGTACATTGAGCGGAGATGTACTTGTACATTGAGCGGAGAGGTACTGGTACATGGAGCGGAGAGGTACTTGTACATGGAGCGGAGAGGTATTTGTACATGGAGCGGAGAGGTATTTGTACATGGAGCGGAGAGGTACTTGTACATTGAGCGGAGAGGTACTTGTACATGGAGCGGAGAGGTACTTGTACATGGAGCGGAGAGGTACTTGTACATGTAGCGGAGAGGTGCTTGTACATGGAGCGGAGAGGTACTTGTACATGGAGCGGAGAGGTATTTGTACATGGAGCGGAGAGGTACTTGTACATGGAGCGGAGAGGTACTTGTACATTCAGCGGAGAGGTACTTGTACATTGAGCGGAGAGGTACTTGTAGATGGAGCGGAGAGGTACTGTCGACACTTGTACATTGAGCGGAGAGGTACTTGTACATGGAGCGGAGAGGTACTTGTACATGGAGCGGAGAGGTACTGTCGACACTTGTACATTGAGCGGAGAGGTACTTGTACATGGAGCGGAGAGGTACTTGTACATGGAGCGGAGATGTACTTGTACAGGGAGCGGAGAGGTACTTGTACATTGAGCGGAGAGGTACTTGTACATGGAGCGGAGAGGTACTTGTACATGGAGCGGAGAGGTACTTGTACATGGAGCGGAGAGGTACTTGTACATTGAGCGGAGAGGTACTTGTACATGGAGCGGAGAGGTACTTGTACATGGAGCGGAGAGGTACTTGTACATGGAGCGGAGAGGTACTTGTACATTGAGCGGAGAGGTACTTGTACATGGAGCGGAGAGGTACTTGTACATGGAGCGGAGAGGTACTTGTACATGGAGCGGAGAGGTACTTGTACATGGAGCGGAGAGGTACTTGTACATTGAGCGGAGATGTACTTGTACATGGAGCGGAGATGTACTTGTACATGGATCGGAGAGGTACTTGTACATGAGAGCGGAGAGGTACTGTCGACACTTGTACATTGAGCGTAGAGGTACTGTCGACACTTGTACATTGAGCGGAGAGGTACTTGTACATGGAGCGGAGAGGTACTGTCGACACTTGTACATTGAGCGGAGAGGTACTTGTACATTGAGCGGAGAGGTACTTGTACATGGAGCGCAGAGGTACTTGTACATTGAGCGGAGAGGTACTTGTACATGGAGCGGAGAGGTACTTGTACATGAGAGCGGAGAGGTACTTGTACATGGAGCGGAGAGGTACTTGTACATTGAGCGGAGATGTACTTGTACATGGAGCGGAGATGTACTTGTACATGGATCGGAGAGGTACTTGTACATGAGAGCGGAGAGGTACTGTCGACACTTGTACATTGAGCGTAGAGGTACTGTCGACACTTGTACATTGAGCGGAGAGGTACTTGTACATGGAGCGGAGAGGTACTGTCGACACTTGTACATTGAGCGGAGAGGTACTTGTACATTGAGCGGAGAGGTACTTGTACATGGAGCGCAGAGGTACTTGTACATTGAGCGGAGAGGTACTTGTACATGGAGCGGAGAGGTACTTGTACATGAGAGCGGAGAGGTACTTGTACATGGAGCGGAGAGGTACTGTCGACACTTGTACATTCAGCGGAGAGGTACTTGTACATGGAGCGGAGAGGTACTGTCGATACTTGACATTGAGCGGAGAGGTACTTGTACATGGAGCGGAGAGGTATTTGTACATTGAGCGGAGAGGTACTTGTACATTGAGCGGAGAGGTACTGTCGACACTTGTACATTCAGCGGAGTGCTACTTGTACATGGAGCGGAGAGGTATTTGTACATTGAGCGGAGAGGTACTTGTACATGGAGCGGAGAGGTACTTGTACATAGAGCGGAGAGGTACTTATACATGGAGCGGAGAGGTATTTGTACATTGAGCGGAGAGGTACTTGTACATGGAGCGGAGAGGTACTTGTACATGAGAGCGGAGAGGTATTTGTACATGGAGCGGAAAGGTACTGTCGACACTTGTACATTGAGCGGAGAGCTACTTGTACATGGAGCGGAGAGGTACTTGTACATGAGAGCGGAGAGGTACTTGTACATGGAGCGGAGAGGTATTTGTACATGGAGCGGAGAGGTACTGTCGACACTTGACATTGAGCGGAGAGGTACTTGTACATGGAGCGGAGAGGTACTTGTACATGAGAGCGGAGAGGTATTTGTACATGGAGCGGAGAGGTACTGTCGACACTTGACATTGAGCGGAGAGGTACTTGTACATGGAGCGGAGAGGTACTTGTACATGGAGCGGAGAGGTACTTGTACATGGACCGGAGAGGTACTTGTACATGGAGCGGAGAGGTACTTGTACATGGAGCGGAGATGTACTTGTACATTGAGCGGAGAGGTACTTGTACATGGAGCAGAGATGTACTTGTACATGGAGCGGAGATGTACTTGTACATTGAGCGGAGAGGTACTTGTACATGGAGCGGAGAGGTACTTGTACATGGAGCGGAGATGTACTTGTACATGGAGCGGAGAGGTACTTGTACATGGAGCGGAGATGTACTTGTACATTGAGCGGAGAGGTACTTGTACATGGAGCAGAGATGTACTTGTACATGGAGCGGAGAGGTACTTGTACATGGAGCGGAGAGGTACTTGTACATGGAGCGGAGAGGTACTTGTACATGGAGCGGAGAGGTACTTGTACATTGAGCGGAGAGGTACTTGTACATGGAGCGGAGAGGTACTTGTACATTGAGCGGAGAGGTACTTGTACATGGAGCGGAGAGGTACTTGTACATGGAGCGGAGAGGTACTTGTACATGGAGCGGAGAGGTACTTGTACATGGAGCGGAGAGGTACTTGTACATGGAGCGGAGAGGTACTTGTACATTGAGCGGAGATGTACTTGTACATGGAGCGGAGATGTACTTGTACATGGATCGGAGAGGTACTTGTACATGAGAGCGGAGAGGTACTGTCGACACTTGTACATTGAGCGTAGAGGTACTGTCGACACTTGTACATTGAGCGGAGAGGTACTTGTACATGGAGCGGAGAGGTACTGTCGACACTTGTACATTGAGCGGAGAGGTACTTGTACATTGAGCGGAGAGGTACTTGTACATGGAGCGCAGAGGTACTTGTACATTGAGCGGAGAGGTACTTGTACATGGAGCGGAGAGGTACTTGTACATGAGAGCGGAGAGGTACTTGTACATGGAGCGGAGAGGTACTTGTACATTGAGCGGAGAGGTACTGTCGACACTTGTACATTCAGCGGAGAGGTACTTGTACATGGAGCGGAGAGGTACTGTCGATACTTGACATTGAGCGGAGAGGTACTTGTACATGGAGCGGAGAGGTATTTGTACATTGAGCGGAGAGGTACTTGTACATTGAGCGGAGAGGTACTGTCGACACTTGTACATTCAGCGGAGAGCTACTTGTACATGGAGCGGAGAGGTATTTGTACATTGAGCGGAGAGGTACTTGTACATGGAGCGGAGAGGTACTTGTACATAGAGCGGAGAGGTACTTATACATGGAGCGGAGAGGTATTTGTACATTGAGCGGAGAGGTACTTGTACATGGAGCGGAGAGGTACTTGTACATGAGAGCGGAGAGGTATTTGTACATGGAGCGGAAAGGTACTGTCGACACTTGTACATTGAGCGGAGAGCTACTTGTACATGGAGCGGAGAGGTACTTGTACATGAGAGCGGAGAGGTACTTGTACATGGAGCGGAGAGGTATTTGTACATGGAGCGGAGAGGTACTGTCGACACTTGACATTGAGCGGAGAGGTACTTGTACATGGAGCGGAGAGGTACTTGTACATGAGAGCGGAGAGGTATTTGTACATGGAGCGGAGAGGTACTGTCGACACTTGACATTGAGCGGAGAGGTACTTGTACATGGAGCGGAGAGGTACTTGTACATGGAGCGGAGAGGTACTTGTACATGGACCGGAGAGGTACTTGTACATGGAGCGGAGAGGTACTTGTACATGGAGCGGAGAGGTACTTGTACATTGAGCGGAGAGGTACTGGTACATGGAGCGGAGATGTACTTGTACATTGAGCGGAGAGGTACTTGTACATGGAGCGGAGAGGTACTTGTACATTGAGCGGAGAGGTACTTGTACATTGAGCGGAGACGTACTTGTACATTGAGCGGAGATGTACTTGTACATTGAGCGGAGATGTACTTGTACATTGAGCGGAGAGGTACTGGTACATGGAGCGGAGAGGTACTTGTACATGGAGCGGAGAGGTATTTGTACATGGAGCGGAGAGGTATTTGTACATGGAGCGGAGAGGTACTTGTACATTGAGCGGAGAGGTACTTGTACATGGAGCGGAGAGGTACTTGTACATGGAGCGGAGAGGTACTTGTACATGTAGCGGAGAGGTGCTTGTACATGGAGCGGAGAGGTACTTGTACATGGAGCGGAGAGGTATTTGTACATGGAGCGGAGAGGTACTTGTACATGGAGCGGAGAGGTACTTGTACATTCAGCGGAGAGGTACTTGTACATTGAGCGGAGAGGTACTTGTAGATGGAGCGGAGAGGTACTGTCGACACTTGTACATTGAGCGGAGAGGTACTTGTACATGGAGCGGAGAGGTACTTGTACATGGAGCGGAGAGGTACTGTCGACACTTGTACATTGAGCGGAGAGGTACTTGTACATGGAGCGGAGAGGTACTTGTACATGGAGCGGAGATGTACTTGTACAGGGAGCGGAGAGGTACTTGTACATTGAGCGGAGAGGTACTTGTACATGGAGCGGAGAGGTACTTGTACATGGAGCGGAGAGGTACTTGTACATGGAGCGGAGAGGTACTTGTACATTGAGCGGAGAGGTACTTGTACATGGAGCGGAGAGGTACTTGTACATGGAGCGGAGAGGTACTTGTACATGGAGCGGAGAGGTACTTGTACATTGAGCGGAGAGGTACTTGTACATGGAGCGGAGAGGTACTTGTACATGGAGCGGAGAGGTACTTGTACATGGAGCGGAGAGGTACTTGTACATGGAGCGGAGAGGTACTTGTACATTGAGCGGAGATGTACTTGTACATGGAGCGGAGATGTACTTGTACATGGATCGGAGAGGTACTTGTACATGAGAGCGGAGAGGTACTGTCGACACTTGTACATTGAGCGTAGAGGTACTGTCGACACTTGTACATTGAGCGGAGAGGTACTTGTACATGGAGCGGAGAGGTACTGTCGACACTTGTACATTGAGCGGAGAGGTACTTGTACATTGAGCGGAGAGGTACTTGTACATGGAGCGCAGAGGTACTTGTACATTGAGCGGAGAGGTACTTGTACATGGAGCGGAGAGGTACTTGTACATGAGAGCGGAGAGGTACTTGTACATGGAGCGGAGAGGTACTTGTACATTGAGCGGAGAGGTACTGTCGACACTTGTACATTCAGCGGAGAGGTACTTGTACATGGAGCGGAGAGGTACTGTCGATACTTGACATTGAGCGGAGAGGTACTTGTACATGGAGCGGAGAGGTACTTGTACATGGAGCGGAGAGGTACTTGTACATGGAGCGGAGAGGTACTTGTACATTGAGCGGAGAGGTACTTGTACATGGAGCGGAGAGGTACTTGTACATTGAGCGGAGAGGTACTTGTACATGGAGCGGAGAGGTACTTGTACATGGAGCGGAGAGGTACTTGTACATGGAGCGGAGAGGTACTTGTACATGGAGCGGAGAGGTACTTGTACATGGAGCGGAGAGGTACTTGTACATTGAGCGGAGAGGTACTGGTACATGGAGCGGAGATGTACTTGTACATTGAGCGGAGAGGTACTTGTACATGGAGCGGAGAGGTACTTGTACATTGAGCGGAGAGGTACTTGTACATTGAGCGGAGACGTACTTGTACATTGAGCGGAGATGTACTTGTACATTGAGCGGAGATGTACTTGTACATTGAGCGGAGAGGTACTGGTACATGGAGCGGAGAGGTACTTGTACATGGAGCGGAGAGGTATTTGTACATGGAGCGGAGAGGTATTTGTACATGGAGCGGAGAGGTACTTGTACATTGAGCGGAGAGGTACTTGTACATGGAGCGGAGAGGTACTTGTACATGGAGCGGAGAGGTACTTGTACATGTAGCGGAGAGGTGCTTGTACATGGAGCGGAGAGGTACTTGTACATGGAGCGGAGAGGTATTTGTACATGGAGCGGAGAGGTACTTGTACATGGAGCGGAGAGGTACTTGTACATTCAGCGGAGAGGTACTTGTACATTGAGCGGAGAGGTACTTGTAGATGGAGCGGAGAGGTACTGTCGACACTTGTACATTGAGCGGAGAGGTACTTGTACATGGAGCGGAGAGGTACTTGTACATGGAGCGGAGAGGTACTGTCGACACTTGTACATTGAGCGGAGAGGTACTTGTACATGGAGCGGAGAGGTACTTGTACATGGAGCGGAGATGTACTTGTACAGGGAGCGGAGAGGTACTTGTACATTGAGCGGAGAGGTACTTGTACATGGAGCGGAGAGGTACTTGTACATGGAGCGGAGAGGTACTTGTACATGGAGCGGAGAGGTACTTGTACATTGAGCGGAGAGGTACTTGTACATGGAGCGGAGAGGTACTTGTACATGGAGCGGAGAGGTACTTGTACATGGAGCGGAGAGGTACTTGTACATTGAGCGGAGAGGTACTTGTACATGGAGCGGAGAGGTACTTGTACATGGAGCGGAGAGGTACTTGTACATGGAGCGGAGAGGTACTTGTACATGGAGCGGAGAGGTACTTGTACATTGAGCGGAGATGTACTTGTACATGGAGCGGAGATGTACTTGTACATGGATCGGAGAGGTACTTGTACATGAGAGCGGAGAGGTACTGTCGACACTTGTACATTGAGCGTAGAGGTACTGTCGACACTTGTACATTGAGCGGAGAGGTACTTGTACATGGAGCGGAGAGGTACTGTCGACACTTGTACATTGAGCGGAGAGGTACTTGTACATTGAGCGGAGAGGTACTTGTACATGGAGCGCAGAGGTACTTGTACATTGAGCGGAGAGGTACTTGTACATGGAGCGGAGAGGTACTTGTACATGAGAGCGGAGAGGTACTTGTACATGGAGCGGAGAGGTACTTGTACATTGAGCGGAGAGGTACTGTCGACACTTGTACATTCAGCGGAGAGGTACTTGTACATGGAGCGGAGAGGTACTGTCGATACTTGACATTGAGCGGAGAGGTACTTGTACATGGAGCGGAGAGGTACTTGTACATGGAGCGGAGAGGTACTTGTACATGGAGCGGAGAGGTACTTGTACATTGAGCGGAGAGGTACTTGTACATGGAGCGGAGAGGTACTTGTACATTGAGCGGAGAGGTACTTGTACATGGAGCGGAGAGGTACTTGTACATGGAGCGGAGAGGTACTTGTACATGGAGCGGAGAGGTACTTGTACATGGAGCGGAGAGGTACTTGTACATTGAGCGGAGATGTACTTGTACATGGAGCGGAGATGTACTTGTACATGGATCGGAGAGGTACTTGTACATGAGAGCGGAGAGGTACTGTCGACACTTGTACATTCAGCGGAGAGGTACTTGTACATTGAGCGTAGAGGTACTGTCGACACTTGTACATTGAGCGGAGAGGTACTTGTACATGGAGCGGAGAGGTACTGTCGACACTTGTACATTGAGCGGAGAGGTACTTGTACATTGAGCGGAGAGGTACTTGTACATGGAGCGCAGAGGTACTTGTACATTGAGCGGAGAGGTACTTGTACATGGAGCGGAGAGGTACTTGTACATGAGAGTGGAGAGGTACTTGTACATGGAGCGGAGAGGTACTTGTACATTGAGCGGAGAGGTACTGTCGACACTTGTACATTCAGCGGAGAGGTACTTGTACATGGAGCGGAGAGGTACTGTCGATACTTGACATTGAGCGGAGAGGTACTTGTACATGGAGCGGAGAGGTATTTGTACATTGAGCGGAGAGGTACTTGTACATTGAGCGGAGAGGTACTGTCGACACTTGTACATTCAGCGGAGAGCTACTTGTACATGGAGCGGAGAGGTATTTGTACATTGAGCGGAGAGGTACTTGTACATGGAGCGGAGAGGTACTTGTACATAGAGCGGAGAGGTACTTATACATGGAGCGGAGAGGTATTTGTACATTGAGCGGAGAGGTACTTGTACATGGAGCGGAGAGGTACTTGTACATGAGAGCGGAGAGGTATTTGTACATGGAGCGGAAAGGTACTGTCGACACTTGTACATTGAGCGGAGAGCTACTTGTACATGGAGCGGAGAGGTACTTGTACATGAGAGCGGAGAGGTACTTGTACATGGAGCGGAGAGGTATTTGTACATGGAGCGGAGAGGTACTGTCGACACTTGACATTGAGCGGAGAGGTACTTGTACATGGAGCGGAGAGGTACTTGTACATGAGAGCGGAGAGGTATTTGTACATGGAGCGGAGAGGTACTGTCGACACTTGACATTGAGCGGAGAGGTACTTGTACATGGAGCGGAGAGGTACTTGTACATGGAGCGGAGAGGTACTTGTACATGGACCGGAGAGGTACTTGTACATGGAGCGGAGAGGTACTTGTACATGGAGCGGAGATGTACTTGTACATTGAGCGGAGAGGTACTTGTACATGGAGCAGAGATGTACTTGTACATGGAGCGGAGATGTACTTGTACATTGAGCGGAGAGGTACTTGTACATGGAGCGGAGAGGTACTTGTACATGGAGCGGAGATGTACTTGTACATGGAGCGGAGAGGTACTTGTACATGGAGCGGAGATGTACTTGTACATTGAGCGGAGAGGTACTTGTACATGGAGCAGAGATGTACTTGTACATGGAGCAGAGAGGTACTTGTACATGGAGCGGAGAGGTACTTGTACATGGAGCGGAGAGGTACTTGTACATGGAGCGGAGAGGTACTTGTACATTGAGCGGAGATGTACTTGTACATGGAGCGGAGAGGTACTTGTACATTGAGCGGAGAGGTACTTGTACATGGAGCGGAGAGGTACTTGTACATGGAGCGGAGAGGTACTTGTACATGGAGCGGAGAGGTACTTGTACATGGAGCGGAGAGGTACTTGTACATTGAGCGGAGATGTACTTGTACATGGAGCGGAGATGTACTTGTACATGGATCGGAGAGGTACTTGTACATGAGAGCGGAGAGGTACTGTCGACACTTGTACATTGAGCGTAGAGGTACTGTCGACACTTGTACATTGAGCGGAGAGGTACTTGTACATGGAGCGGAGAGGTACTGTCGACACTTGTACATTGAGCGGAGAGGTACTTGTACATTGAGCGGAGAGGTACTTGTACATGGAGCGCAGAGGTACTTGTACATTGAGCGGAGAGGTACTTGTACATGGAGCGGAGAGGTACTTGTACATGAGAGCGGAGAGGTACTTGTACATGGAGCGGAGAGGTACTGTCGACACTTGTACATTCAGCGGAGAGGTACTTGTACATGGAGCGGAGAGGTACTGTCGATACTTGACATTGAGCGGAGAGGTACTTGTACATGGAGCGGAGAGGTATTTGTACATTGAGCGGAGAGGTACTTGTACATTGAGCGGAGAGGTACTGTCGACACTTGTACATTCAGCGGAGAGCTACTTGTACATGGAGCGGAGAGGTATTTGTACATTGAGCGGAGAGGTACTTGTACATGGAGCGGAGAGGTACTTGTACATAGAGCGGAGAGGTACTTATACATGGAGCGGAGAGGTATTTGTACATTGAGCGGAGAGGTACTTGTACATGGAGCGGAGAGGTACTTGTACATGAGAGCGGAGAGGTATTTGTACATGGAGCGGAAAGGTACTGTCGACACTTGTACATTGAGCGGAGAGCTACTTGTACATGGAGCGGAGAGGTACTTGTACATGAGAGCGGAGAGGTACTTGTACATGGAGCGGAGAGGTATTTGTACATGGAGCGGAGAGGTACTGTCGACACTTGACATTGAGCGGAGAGGTACTTGTACATGGAGCGGAGAGGTACTTGTACATGAGAGCGGAGAGGTATTTGTACATGGAGCGGAGAGGTACTGTCGACACTTGACATTGAGCGGAGAGGTACTTGTACATGGAGCGGAGAGGTACTTGTACATGGAGCGGAGAGGTACTTGTACATGGACCGGAGAGGTACTTGTACATGGAGCGGAGAGGTACTTGTACATGGAGCGGAGATGTACTTGTACATTGAGCGGAGAGGTACTTGTACATGGAGCAGAGATGTACTTGTACATGGAGCGGAGATGTACTTGTACATTGAGCGGAGAGGTACTTGTACATGGAGCGGAGAGGTACTTGTACATGGAGCGGAGATGTACTTGTACATGGAGCGGAGAGGTACTTGTACATGGAGCGGAGATGTACTTGTACATTGAGCGGAGAGGTACTTGTACATGGAGCAGAGATGTACTTGTACATGGAGCGGAGAGGTACTTGTACATGGAGCGGAGAGGTACTTGTACATGGAGCGGAGAGGTACTTGTACATGGAGCGGAGAGGTACTTGTACATTGAGCGGAGAGGTACTTGTACATGGAGCGGAGAGGTACTTGTACATTGAGCGGAGAGGTACTTGTACATGGAGCGGAGAGGTACTTGTACATGGAGCGGAGAGGTACTTGTACATGGAGCGGAGAGGTACTTGTACATGGAGCGGAGAGGTACTTGTACATGGAGCGGAGAGGTACTTGTACATTGAGCGGAGATGTACTTGTACATGGAGCGGAGATGTACTTGTACATGGATCGGAGAGGTACTTGTACATGAGAGCGGAGAGGTACTGTCGACACTTGTACATTGAGCGTAGAGGTACTGTCGACACTTGTACATTGAGCGGAGAGGTACTTGTACATGGAGCGGAGAGGTACTGTCGACACTTGTACATTGAGCGGAGAGGTACTTGTACATTGAGCGGAGAGGTACTTGTACATGGAGCGCAGAGGTACTTGTACATTGAGCGGAGAGGTACTTGTACATGGAGCGGAGAGGTACTTGTACATGAGAGCGGAGAGGTACTTGTACATGGAGCGGAGAGGTACTTGTACATTGAGCGGAGAGGTACTGTCGACACTTGTACATTCAGCGGAGAGGTACTTGTACATGGAGCGGAGAGGTACTGTCGATACTTGACATTGAGCGGAGAGGTACTTGTACATGGAGCGGAGAGGTATTTGTACATTGAGCGGAGAGGTACTTGTACATTGAGCGGAGAGGTACTGTCGACACTTGTACATTCAGCGGAGAGCTACTTGTACATGGAGCGGAGAGGTATTTGTACATTGAGCGGAGAGGTACTTGTACATGGAGCGGAGAGGTACTTGTACATAGAGCGGAGAGGTACTTATACATGGAGCGGAGAGGTATTTGTACATTGAGCGGAGAGGTACTTGTACATGGAGCGGAGAGGTACTTGTACATGAGAGCGGAGAGGTATTTGTACATGGAGCGGAAAGGTACTGTCGACACTTGTACATTGAGCGGAGAGCTACTTGTACATGGAGCGGAGAGGTACTTGTACATGAGAGCGGAGAGGTACTTGTACATGGAGCGGAGAGGTATTTGTACATGGAGCGGAGAGGTACTGTCGACACTTGACATTGAGCGGAGAGGTACTTGTACATGGAGCGGAGAGGTACTTGTACATGAGAGCGGAGAGGTATTTGTACATGGAGCGGAGAGGTACTGTCGACACTTGACATTGAGCGGAGAGGTACTTGTACATGGAGCGGAGAGGTACTTGTACATGGAGCGGAGAGGTACTTGTACATGGACCGGAGAGGTACTTGTACATGGAGCGGAGAGGTACTTGTACATGGAGCGGAGATGTACTTGTACATTGAGCGGAGAGGTACTTGTACATGGAGCAGAGATGTACTGGTACATGGAGCGGAGATGTACTTGTACATTGAGCGGAGAGGTACTTGTACATGGAGTGGAGATGTACTTGTACATTGAGCGGAGAGGTACTGGTACATGGAGCGGAGATGTACTTGTACATTGAGCGGAGAGGTACTTGTACATGGAGTGGAGATGTACTTGTACATGGAGCGGAGATGTACTTGTACATTGAGCGGAGAGGTACTTGTACATGGAGCGGAGATGTACTTGTACATGGAGCGGAGAGGTACTTGTACATGGAGCGGAGAGGTACTTGTACATGGAGCGGAGATGTACTTGTACATGGAGCGGAGATGTACTTGTACATGGAGCGGAGAGGTACTTGTACATGGAGCGGAGAGGTACTTATACATTGAGCGGAGACGTACTTGTACATGGAGCGGAGATGTACTTGTACATTGAGCGGAGAGGTACTTGTACATTGAGCGGAGAGGTACTGGTACATGGAGCGGAGATGTACTTGTACATTGAGCGGAGAGGTACTTGTACATGGAGCGGAGAGGTACTTGTACATTGAGCGGAGAGGTACTTGTACATTGAGCGGAGACGTACTTGTACATTGAGCGGAGATGTACTTGTACATTGAGCGGAGATGTACTTGTACATTGAGCAGAGAGGTACTGGTACATGGAGCGGAGAGGTACTTGTACATGGAGCGGAGAGGTATTTGTACATGGAGCGGAGAGGTATTTGTACATGGAGCGGAGAGGTACTTGTACATTGAGCGGAGAGGTACTTGTACATGGAGCGGAGAGGTACTTGTACATGGAGCGGAGAGGTACTTGTACATGTAGCGGAGAGGTGCTTGTACATGGAGCGGAGAGGTACTTGTACATGGAGCGGAGAGGTATTTGTACATGGAGCGGAGAGGTACTTGTACATGGAGCGGAGAGGTACTTGTACATTCAGCGGAGAGGTACTTGTACATTGAGCGGAGAGGTACTTGTAGATGGAGCGGAGAGGTACTGTCGACACTTGTACATTGAGCGGAGAGGTACTTGTACATGGAGCGGAGAGGTACTTGTACATGGAGCGGAGAGGTACTGTCGACACTTGTACATTGAGCGGAGAGGTACTTGTACATGGAGCGGAGAGGTACTTGTACATGGAGCGGAGATGTACTTGTACAGGGAGCGGAGAGGTACTTGTACATTGAGCGGAGAGGTACTTGTACATGGAGCGGAGAGGTACTTGTACATGGAGCGGAGAGGTACTTGTACATGGAGCGGAGAGGTACTTGTACATGGAGCGGAGAGGTACTTGTACATGGAGCGGAGAGGTACTTGTACATGGAGCGGAGAGGTACTTGTACATGGAGCGGAGAGGTACTTGTACATTGAGCGGAGATGTACTTGTACATGGAGCGGAGAGGTACTTGTACATGGAGCGGAGAGGTACTTGTACATGGAGCGGAGAGGTACTTGTACATGGAGCGGAGAGGTACTTGTACATTGAGCGGAGATGTACTTGTACATGGAGCGGAGATGTACTTGTACATGGATCGGAGAGGTACTTGTACATGAGAGCGGAGAGGTACTGTCGACACTTGTACATTGAGCGTAGAGGTACTGTCGACACTTGTACATTGAGCGGAGAGGTACTTGTACATGGAGCGGAGAGGTACTGTCGACACTTGTACATTGAGCGGAGAGGTACTTGTACATTGAGCGGAGAGGTACTTGTACATGGAGCGCAGAGGTACTTGTACATTGAGCGGAGAGGTACTTGTACATGGAGCGGAGAGGTACTTGTACATGAGAGCGGAGAGGTACTTGTACATGGAGCGGAGAGGTACTTGTACATTGAGCGGAGAGGTACTGTCGACACTTGTACATTCAGTGGAGAGGTACTAGTACATGGAGCGGAGAGGTACTGTCGATACTTGACATTGAGCGGAGAGGTACTTGTACATGGAGCGGAGAGGTACTTGTACATGGAGCGGAGAGGTACTTGTACATTGAGCGGAGAGGTACTTGTACATGGAGCGGAGAGGTACTTGTACATTGAGCGGAGAGGTACTTGTACATGGAGCGGAGAGGTACTTGTACATGGAGCGGAGAGGTACTTGTACATGGAGCGGAGAGGTACTTGTACATGGAGCGGAGAGGTACTTGTACATTGAGCGGAGATGTACTTGTACATGGAGCGGAGATGTACTTGTACATGGATCGGAGAGGTACTTGTACATGAGAGCGGAGAGGTACTGTCGACACTTGTACATTGGGCGTAGAGGTACTGTCGACACTTGTACATTGAGCGGAGAGGTACTTGTACATGGAGCGGAGAGGTACTGTCGACACTTGTACATTGAGCGGAGAGGTACTTGTACATTGAGCGGAGAGGTACTTGTACATGGAGCGCAGAGGTACTTGTACATTGAGCGGAGAGGTACTTGTACATGGAGCGGAGAGGTACTTGTACATGAGAGCGGAGAGGTACTTGTACATGGAGCGGAGAGGTACTTGTACATTGAGCGGAGAGGTACTGTCGACACTTGTACATTCAGTGGAGAGGTACTAGTACATGGAGCGGAGAGGTACTGTCGATACTTGACATTGAGCGGAGAGGTACTTGTACATGGAGCGGAGAGGTACTTGTACATGGAGCGGAGAGGTACTTGTACATGGAGCGGAGAGGTACTTGTACATTGAGCGGAGAGGTACTTGTACATGGAGCGGAGAGGTACTTGTACATTGAGCGGAGAGGTACTTGTACATGGAGCGGAGAGGTACTTGTACATGGAGCGGAGAGGTACTTGTACATGGAGCGGAGAGGTACTTGTACATGGAGCGGAGAGGTACTTGTACATTGAGCGGAGATGTACTTGTACATGGAGCGGAGATGTACTTGTACATGGATCGGAGAGGTACTTGTACATGAGAGCGGAGAGGTACTGTCGACACTTGTACATTGAGCGTAGAGGTACTGTCGACACTTGTACATTGAGCGGAGAGGTACTTGTACATGGAGCGGAGAGGTACTGTCGACACTTGTACATTGAGCGGAGAGGTACTTGTACATTGAGCGGAGAGGTACTTGTACATGGAGCGCAGAGGTACTTGTACATTGAGCGGAGAGGTACTTGTACATGGAGCGGAGAGGTACTTGTACATGAGAGTGGAGAGGTACTTGTACATGGAGCGGAGAGGTACTTGTACATTGAGCGGAGAGGTACTGTCGACACTTGTACATTCAGCGGAGAGGTACTTGTACATGGAGCGGAGAGGTACTGTCGATACTTGACATTGAGCGGAGAGGTACTTGTACATGGAGCGGAGAGGTATTTGTACATTGAGCGGAGAGGTACTTGTACATTGAGCGGAGAGGTACTGTCGACACTTGTACATTCAGCGGAGAGCTACTTGTACATGGAGCGGAGAGGTATTTGTACATTGAGCGGAGAGGTACTTGTACATGGAGCGGAGAGGTACTTGTACATAGAGCGGAGAGGTACTTATACATGGAGCGGAGAGGTATTTGTACATTGAGCGGAGAGGTACTTGTACATGGAGCGGAGAGGTACTTGTACATGAGAGCGGAGAGGTATTTGTACATGGAGCGGAAAGGTACTGTCGACACTTGTACATTGAGCGGAGAGCTACTTGTACATGGAGCGGAGAGGTACTTGTACATGAGAGCGGAGAGGTACTTGTACATGGAGCGGAGAGGTATTTGTACATGGAGCGGAGAGGTACTGTCGACACTTGACATTGAGCGGAGAGGTACTTGTACATGGAGCGGAGAGGTACTTGTACATGAGAGCGGAGAGGTATTTGTACATGGAGCGGAGAGGTACTGTCGACACTTGACATTGAGCGGAGAGGTACTTGTACATGGAGCGGAGAGGTACTTGTACATGGAGCGGAGAGGTACTTGTACATGGAGCGGAGAGGTACTTGTACATGGAGCGGAGAGGTACTTGTACATGGAGCGGAGATGTACTTGTACATTGAGCGGAGAGGTACTTGTACATGGAGCAGAGATGTACTTGTACATGGAGCGGAGATGTACTTGTACATTGAGCGGAGAGGTACTTGTACATGGAGCGGAGAGGTACTTGTACATGGAGCGGAGATGTACTTGTACATGGAGCGGAGAGGTACTTGTACATGGAGCGGAGATGTACTTGTACATTGAGCGGAGAGGTACTTGTACATGGAGCAGAGATGTACTTGTACATGGAGCGGAGAGGTACTTGTACATGGAGCGGAGAGGTACTTGTACATGGAGCGGAGAGGTACTTGTACATTGAGCGGAGAGGTACTTGTACATTGAGCGGAGAGGTACTTGTACATGGAGCTAGGGCTGGGTATCGAGTTTCGATACTTACTTGGCACCGAAATGGAAACATCGATACTAAGGGGTATCGAAGCCTCCCTTGTCAATCGATACCAATTTTCGATACCAAAACAAAACAGCGTCATTGAGCCTATAAGCATGCGACATGCTTGCACGCCGCGCTCTAATACGGCTGGTGATTGGCTGTCATGTAGAGGCATGCAGGAAACGTTACGCCCACTTTAGCCGGTGTGTTTGTTGTGACTGTGAGCCAGGCGTGCGGTGCGGATAGTATACAAGAAGTTAGCCACTCAAGCTACTCCTATCCTGGATTACCATATGGCGAAGATGATGAAAAGCAGGAAAAGAAACAGAAACAACACGGACTGGTTTCCACAGACAAGAGAAATAATTGAGAGGTGGGTCAGCTCAGCTTACCGCAAGTTAGCGGTTATCAGATCCCTCAGTCTGACAAATCCATGCATCTGGCTGTGAGTTGTAGCATTAGATCGTTTAATTAATTGCCGCCGTAACGTTATGCGCAAGCGGGCATTGTGTATTTTTAGCAACTCGTTAACAAACGCTGATGTCATGATAGTTTGTTGAATGTAAATGCGATTCATTTATATTGATTGGCTAGTCAGTGAAGTTGAGCTGTCTCGTCAGATTTGACAAGAATGACGTTCTGTTGCAGCAGTGAGCACACTGATCTGCAACGCTAGCGTTAATGTTTAATTAATTAGCGTTATGTGCAAGCGGGCAGTTATCGCCCATGTATTTTTAGCAACTCGTTAACAAACGCTGATGTCATGATAGTTTGTTGAATATAAATGCGATTCACTTTGTGGCATATAAGGCTATATTGATAGGCTAGTCAATGCTCAACTAGTCTTCCATGCATGAAGTGGAGCCATCTCATCAGTTTGTACAAGAATAGAGTTCTGTTGCATCAGTGAGCATTAAACCCTGATTTGCAACTCTCTGTTTTGCACTGAAAACTATTCCACTGATTTATTTGTTTTAGCTACATTTCTTTCCTTTGTAGTACTCCAATATTTTTTGTAGGGACGGCAATACGTTTAGAGAACTTAAAGTTATGTTAAATACAGTAGGTTTTATTTTTTTCTGCTGTAAAACTTAAGATGGGGGGAAACTAAAGATTTGTAAAATAATTTCAATGTGTAATGCAGTTTTATTTTTGTTAAAATGGATTTTTCTAAAAATTGGTATCGAAAAAAGTATCGTTCAGGAACCGGTATCGAAATCCAAGTATCGAAACGGTATCGATATCGAAAAATTTTGAACGATACCCAGCCCTACATGGAGCGCAGATGTACTTGTACATTGAGCGGAGAGGTACTGGTACATTGAGCGGAGATGTACTTGTACATTGAGCGGAGAGGTACTTGTACATTGAGCGGAGAGGTACTTGTACATGGAGCGGAGATGTACTTGTACATTGAGCGGAGAGGTACTGGTACATGGAGCGGAGATGTACTTGTACATTGAGCGGAGAGGTACTTGTACATGGAGTGGAGATGTACTTGTACATTGAGCGGAGAGGTACTGGTACATGGAGCGGAGATGTACTTGTACATTGAGCGGAGAGGTACTTGTACATGGAGTGGAGATGTACTTGTACATTGAGCGGAGAGGTACTGGTACATGGAGCGGAGATGTACTTGTACATTGAGCGGAGAGGTACTTGTACATGGAGTGGAGATGTACTTGTACATGGAGCGGAGATGTACTTGTACATTGAGCGGAGAGGTACTTGTACATGGAGCGGAGATGTACTTGTACATGGAGCGGAGAGGTACTTGTACATGGAGCGGAGAGGTACTTGTACATGGAGCGGAGATGTACTTGTACATGGAGCGGAGATGTACTTGTACATGGAGCGGAGAGGTACTTGTACATGGAGCGGAGAGGTACTTATACATTGAGCGGAGACGTACTTGTACATGGAGCGGAGATGTACTTGTACATTGAGCGGAGAGGTACTTGTACATTGAGCGGAGAGGTACTGGTACATGGAGCGGAGATGTACTTGTACATTGAGCGGAGAGGTACTTGTACATGGAGCGGAGAGGTACTTGTACATTGAGCGGAGAGGTACTTGTACATTGAGCGGAGACGTACTTGTACATTGAGCGGAGATGTACTTGTACATTGAGCGGAGATGTACTTGTACATTGAGCGGAGAGGTACTGGTACATGGAGCGGAGAGGTACTTGTACATGGAGCGGAGAGGTATTTGTACATGGAGCGGAGAGGTATTTGTACATGGAGCGGAGAGGTACTTGTACATTGAGCGGAGAGGTACTTGTACATGGAGCGGAGAGGTACTTGTACATGGAGCGGAGAGGTACTTGTACATGTAGCGGAGAGGTGCTTGTACATGGAGCGGAGAGGTACTTGTACATGGAGCGGAGAGGTATTTGTACATGGAGCGGAGAGGTACTTGTACATGGAGCGGAGAGGTACTTGTACATTCAGCGGAGAGGTACTTGTACATTGAGCGGAGAGGTACTTGTACATGGAGCGCAGAGGTACTTGTACATTGAGCGGAGAGGTACTTGTACATGGAGCGGAGAGGTACTTGTACATGAGAGTGGAGAGGTACTTGTACATGGAGCGGAGAGGTACTTGTACATTGAGCGGAGAGGTACTGTCGACACTTGTACATTCAGCGGAGAGGTACTTGTACATGGAGCGGAGAGGTACTGTCGATACTTGACATTGAGCGGAGAGGTACTTGTACATGGAGCGGAGAGGTATTTGTACATTGAGCGGAGAGGTACTTGTACATTGAGCGGAGAGGTACTGTCGACACTTGTACATTCAGCGGAGAGCTACTTGTACATGGAGCGGAGAGGTATTTGTACATTGAGCGGAGAGGTACTTGTACATGGAGCGGAGAGGTACTTGTACATAGAGCGGAGAGGTACTTATACATGGAGCGGAGAGGTATTTGTACATTGAGCGGAGAGGTACTTGTACATGGAGCGGAGAGGTACTTGTACATGAGAGCGGAGAGGTATTTGTACATGGAGCGGAAAGGTACTGTCGACACTTGTACATTGAGCGGAGAGCTACTTGTACATGGAGCGGAGAGGTACTTGTACATGAGAGCGGAGAGGTACTTGTACATGGAGCGGAGAGGTATTTGTACATGGAGCGGAGAGGTACTGTCGACACTTGACATTGAGCGGAGAGGTACTTGTACATGGAGCGGAGAGGTACTTGTACATGAGAGCGGAGAGGTATTTGTACATGGAGCGGAGAGGTACTGTCAACACTTGACATTGAGCGGAGAGGTACTTGTACATGGAGCGGAGAGGTACTTGTACATGGAGCGGAGAGGTACTTGTACATGGACCGGAGAGGTACTTGTACATGGAGCGGAGAGGTACTTGTACATGGAGCGGAGATGTACTTGTACATTGAGCGGAGAGGTACTTGTACATGGAGCAGAGATGTACTTGTACATGGAGCGGAGATGTACTTGTACATTGAGCGGAGAGGTACTTGTACATGGAGCGGAGAGGTACTTGTACATGGAGCGGAGATGTACTTGTACATTGAGCGGAGAGGTACTTGTACATGGAGCGGAGAGGTACTTGTACATGGAGCGGAGATGTACTTGTACATGGAGCGGAGAGGTACTTGTACATGGAGCGGAGATGTACTTGTACATTGAGCGGAGAGGTACTTGTACATGGAGCAGAGATGTACTTGTACATGGAGCGGAGAGGTACTTGTACATGGAGCGGAGAGGTACTTGTACATGGAGCGGAGAGGTACTTGTACATGGAGCGGAGAGGTACTTGTACATTGAGCGGAGATGTACTTGTACATGGAGCGGAGAGGTACTTGTACATTGAGCGGAGAGGTACTTGTACATGGAGCGGAGAGGTACTTGTACATGGAGCGGAGAGGTACTTGTACATGGAGCGGAGAGGTACTTGTACATGGAGCGGAGAGGTACTTGTACATTGAGCGGAGATGTACTTGTACATGGAGCGGAGATGTACTTGTACATGGATCGGAGAGGTACTTGTACATGAGAGCGGAGAGGTACTGTCGACACTTGTACATTGAGCGTAGAGGTACTGTCGACACTTGTACATTGAGCGGAGAGGTACTTGTACATGGAGCGGAGAGGTACTGTCGACACTTGTACATTGAGCGGAGAGGTACTTGTACATTGAGCGGAGAGGTACTTGTACATGGAGCGCAGAGGTACTTGTACATTGAGCGGAGAGGTACTTGTACATGGAGCGGAGAGGTACTTGTACATGAGAGCGGAGAGGTACTTGTACATGGAGCGGAGAGGTACTGTCGACACTTGTACATTCAGCGGAGAGGTACTTGTACATGGAGCGGAGAGGTACTGTCGATACTTGACATTGAGCGGAGAGGTACTTGTACATGGAGCGGAGAGGTATTTGTACATTGAGCGGAGAGGTACTTGTACATTGAGCGGAGAGGTACTGTCGACACTTGTACATTCAGCGGAGAGCTACTTGTACATGGAGCGGAGAGGTATTTGTACATTGAGCGGAGAGGTACTTGTACATGGAGCGGAGAGGTACTTGTACATAGAGCGGAGAGGTACTTATACATGGAGCGGAGAGGTATTTGTACATTGAGCGGAGAGGTACTTGTACATGGAGCGGAGAGGTACTTGTACATGAGAGCGGAGAGGTATTTGTACATGGAGCGGAAAGGTACTGTCGACACTTGTACATTGAGCGGAGAGCTACTTGTACATGGAGCGGAGAGGTACTTGTACATGAGAGCGGAGAGGTACTTGTACATGGAGCGGAGAGGTATTTGTACATGGAGCGGAGAGGTACTGTCGACACTTGACATTGAGCGGAGAGGTACTTGTACATGGAGCGGAGAGGTACTTGTACATGAGAGCGGAGAGGTATTTGTACATGGAGCGGAGAGGTACTGTCGACACTTGACATTGAGCGGAGAGGTACTTGTACATGGAGCGGAGAGGTACTTGTACATGGAGCGGAGAGGTACTTGTACATGGACCGGAGAGGTACTTGTACATGGAGCGGAGAGGTACTTGTACATGGAGCGGAGATGTACTTGTACATTGAGCGGAGAGGTACTTGTACATGGAGCAGAGATGTACTTGTACATGGAGCGGAGATGTACTTGTACATTGAGCGGAGAGGTACTTGTACATGGAGCGGAGAGGTACTTGTACATGGAGCGGAGATGTACTTGTACATGGAGCGGAGAGGTACTTGTACATGGAGCGGAGATGTACTTGTACATTGAGCGGAGAGGTACTTGTACATGGAGCAGAGATGTACTTGTACATGGAGCGGAGAGGTACTTGTACATGGAGCGGAGAGGTACTTGTACATGGAGCGGAGAGGTACTTGTACATGGAGCGGAGAGGTACTTGTACATTGAGCGGAGAGGTACTTGTACATGGAGCGGAGAGGTACTTGTACATTGAGCGGAGAGGTACTTGTACATGGAGCGGAGAGGTACTTGTACATGGAGCGGAGAGGTACTTGTACATGGAGCGGAGAGGTACTTGTACATGGAGCGGAGAGGTACTTGTACATGGAGCGGAGAGGTACTTGTACATTGAGCGGAGATGTACTTGTACATGGAGCGGAGATGTACTTGTACATGGATCGGAGAGGTACTTGTACATGAGAGCGGAGAGGTACTGTCGACACTTGTACATTGAGCGTAGAGGTACTGTCGACACTTGTACATTGAGCGGAGAGGTACTTGTACATGGAGCGGAGAGGTACTGTCGACACTTGTACATTGAGCGGAGAGGTACTTGTACATTGAGCGGAGAGGTACTTGTACATGGAGCGCAGAGGTACTTGTACATTGAGCGGAGAGGTACTTGTACATGGAGCGGAGAGGTACTTGTACATGAGAGCGGAGAGGTACTTGTACATGGAGCGGAGAGGTACTTGTACATTGAGCGGAGAGGTACTGTCGACACTTGTACATTCAGCGGAGAGGTACTTGTACATGGAGCGGAGAGGTACTGTCGATACTTGACATTGAGCGGAGAGGTACTTGTACATGGAGCGGAGAGGTATTTGTACATTGAGCGGAGAGGTACTTGTACATTGAGCGGAGAGGTACTGTCGACACTTGTACATTCAGCGGAGAGCTACTTGTACATGGAGCGGAGAGGTACTTGTACATGGAGCGGAGAGGTACTTGTACATGGACCGGAGAGGTACTTGTACATGGAGCGGAGAGGTACTTGTACATGGAGCGGAGATGTACTTGTACATTGAGCGGAGAGGTACTTGTACATGGAGCAGAGATGTACTTGTACATGGAGCGGAGATGTACTTGTACATTGAGCGGAGAGGTACTTGTACATGGAGCGGAGAGGTACTTGTACATGGAGCGGAGATGTACTTGTACATGGAGCGGAGAGGTACTTGTACATGGAGCGGAGATGTACTTGTACATTGAGCGGAGAGGTACTGGTACATGGAGCGGAGATGTACTTGTACATTGAGCGGAGAGGTACTTGTACATGGAGTGGAGATGTACTTGTACATGGAGCGGAGATGTACTTGTACATTGAGCGGAGAGGTACTTGTACATGGAGCGGAGATGTACTTGTACATGGAGCGGAGAGGTACTTGTACATTGAGCGGAGAGGTACTTGTACATGGAGCGGAGAGGTACTTGTACATGGAGCGGAGATGTACTTGTACATGGAGCGGAGAGGTACTTGTACATGGAGCGGAGATGTACTTGTACATTGAGCGGAGAGGTACTTGTACATGGAGCAGAGATGTACGTGTACATGGAGCGGAGAGGTACTTGTACATGGAGCGGAGAGGTACTTGTACATGGAGCGGAGAGGTACTTGTACATGGAGCGGAGAGGTACTTGTACATTGAGCGGAGAGGTACTTGTACATTGAGCGGAGAGGTACTTGTACATGGAGCTAGGGCTGGGTATCGAGTTTCGATACTTACTTGGCACCGAAATGGAAACATCGATACTAAGGGGTATCGAAGCCTCCCTTGTCAATCGATACCAATTTTCGATACCAAAACAAAACAGCGTCATTGAGCCTATAAGCATGCGACATGCTTGCACGCCGCGCTCTAATACGGCTGGTGATTGGCTGTCATGTAGAGGCATGCAGGAAACGTTACGCCCACTTTAGCCGGTGTGTTTGTTGTGACTGTGAGCCAGGCGTGCGGTGCGGATAGTATACAAGAAGTTAGCCACTCAAGCTACTCCTATCCTGGATTACCATATGGCGAAGATGATGAAAAGCAGGAAAAGAAACAGAAACAACACGGACTGGTTTCCACAGACAAGAGAAATAATTGAGAGGTGGGTCAGCTCAGCTTACCGCAAGTTAGCGGTTATCAGATCCCTCAGTCTGACAAATCCATGCATCTGGCTGTGAGTTGTAGCATTAGATCGTTTAATTAATTGCCGCCGTAACGTTATGTGCAAGCGGGCATTGTGTATTTTTAGCAACTCGTTAACAAACGCTGATGTCATGATAGTTTGTTGAATGTAAATGCGATTCATTTATATTGATTGGGTAGTCAGTGAAGTTGAGCTGTCTCGTCAGATTTGACAAGAATGACGTTCTGTTGCAGCAGTGAGCACACTGATCTGCAACGCTAGCGTTAATGTTTAATTAATTAGCGTTATGTGCAAGCGGGCAGTTATCGCCCATGTATTTTTAGCAACTCGTTAACAAACGCTGATGTCATGATAGTTTGTTGAATATAAATGCGATTCACTTTGTGGCATATAAGGCTATATTGATAGGCTAGTCAATGCTCAACTAGTCTTCCATGCATGAAGTGGAGCCATCTCATCAGTTTGTACAAGAATAGAGTTCTGTTGCATCAGTGAGCATTAAACCCTGATTTGCAACTCTCTGTTTTGCACTGAAAACTATTCCACTGATTTATTTGTTTTAGCTACATTTCTTTCCTTTGTAGTACTCCAATATTTTTTGTAGGGACGGCAATACGTTTAGAGAACTTAAAGTTATGTTAAATACAGTAGGTTTTATTTTTTTCTGCTGTAAAACTTAAGATGGGGGGAAACTAAAGATTTGTAAAATAATTTCAATGTGTAATGCAGTTTTATTTTTGTTAAAATGGATTTTTCTAAAAATTGGTATCGAAAAAAGTATCGTTCAGGAACCGGTATCGAAATCCAAGTATCGAAACGGTATCGATATCGAAAAATTTTGAACGATACCCAGCCCTACATGGAGCGCAGATGTACTTGTACATTGAGCGGAGAGGTACTGGTACATGGAGCGGAGATGTACTTGTACATTGAGCGGAGAGGTACTTGTACATTGAGCGGAGAGGTACTTGTACATGGAGCGGAGATGTACTTGTACATTGAGCGGAGAGGTACTGGTACATGGAGCGGAGATGTACTTGTACATTGAGCGGAGAGGTACTTGTACATGGAGTGGAGATGTACTTGTACATTGAGCGGAGAGGTACTGGTACATGGAGCGGAGATGTACTTGTACATTGAGCGGAGAGGTACTTGTACATGGAGTGGAGATGTACTTGTACATTGAGCGGAGAGGTACTGGTACATGGAGCGGAGATGTACTTGTACATTGAGCGGAGAGGTACTTGTACATGGAGTGGAGATGTACTTGTACATGGAGCGGAGATGTACTTGTACATTGAGCGGAGAGGTACTTGTACATGGAGCGGAGATGTACTTGTACATGGAGCGGAGAGGTACTTGTACATGGAGCGGAGAGGTACTTGTACATGGAGCGGAGATGTACTTGTACATGGAGCGGAGATGTACTTGTACATGGAGCGGAGAGGTACTTGTACATGGAGCGGAGAGGTACTTATACATTGAGCGGAGACGTACTTGTACATGGAGCGGAGATGTACTTGTACATTGAGCGGAGAGGTACTTGTACATTGAGCGGAGAGGTACTGGTACATGGAGCGGAGATGTACTTGTACATTGAGCGGAGAGGTACTTGTACATGGAGCGGAGAGGTACTTGTACATTGAGCGGAGAGGTACTTGTACATTGAGCGGAGACGTACTTGTACATTGAGCGGAGATGTACTTGTACATTGAGCGGAGATGTACTTGTACATTGAGCAGAGAGGTACTGGTACATGGAGCGGAGAGGTACTTGTACATGGAGCGGAGAGGTATTTGTACATGGAGCGGAGAGGTATTTGTACATGGAGCGGAGAGGTACTTGTACATTGAGCGGAGAGGTACTTGTACATGGAGCGGAGAGGTACTTGTACATGGAGCGGAGAGGTACTTGTACATGTAGCGGAGAGGTGCTTGTACATGGAGCGGAGAGGTACTTGTACATGGAGCGGAGAGGTATTTGTACATGGAGCGGAGAGGTACTTGTACATGGAGCGGAGAGGTACTTGTACATTCAGCGGAGAGGTACTTGTACATTGAGCGGAGAGGTACTTGTAGATGGAGCGGAGAGGTACTGTCGACACTTGTACATTGAGCGGAGAGGTACTTGTACATGGAGCGGAGAGGTACTTGTACATGGAGCGGAGAGGTACTGTCGACACTTGTACATTGAGCGGAGAGGTACTTGTACATGGAGCGGAGAGGTACTTGTACATGGAGCGGAGATGTACTTGTACAGGGAGCGGAGAGGTACTTGTACATTGAGCGGAGAGGTACTTGTACATGGAGCGGAGAGGTACTTGTACATGGAGCGGAGAGGTACTTGTACATGGAGCGGAGAGGTACTTGTACATTGAGCGGAGAGGTACTTGTACATGGAGCGGAGAGGTACTTGTACATGGAGCGGAGAGGTACTTGTACATGGAGCGGAGAGGTACTTGTACATTGAGCGGAGAGGTACTTGTACATGGAGCGGAGAGGTACTTGTACATGGAGCGGAGAGGTACTTGTACATGGAGCGGAGAGGTACTTGTACATGGAGCGGAGAGGTACTTGTACATTGAGCGGAGATGTACTTGTACATGGAGCGGAGATGTACTTGTACATGGATCGGAGAGGTACTTGTACATGAGAGCGGAGAGGTACTGTCGACACTTGTACATTGAGCGTAGAGGTACTGTCGACACTTGTACATTGAGCGGAGAGGTACTTGTACATGGAGCGGAGAGGTACTGTCGACACTTGTACATTGAGCGGAGAGGTACTTGTACATTGAGCGGAGAGGTACTTGTACATGGAGCGCAGAGGTACTTGTACATTGAGCGGAGAGGTACTTGTACATGGAGCGGAGAGGTACTTGTACATGAGAGCGGAGAGGTACTTGTACATGGAGCGGAGAGGTACTTGTACATTGAGCGGAGAGGTACTGTCGACACTTGTACATTCAGTGGAGAGGTACTAGTACATGGAGCGGAGAGGTACTGTCGATACTTGACATTGAGCGGAGAGGTACTTGTACATGGAGCGGAGAGGTACTTGTACATGGAGCGGAGAGGTACTTGTACATGGAGCGGAGAGGTACTTGTACATTGAGCGGAGAGGTACTTGTACATGGAGCGGAGAGGTACTTGTACATTGAGCGGAGAGGTACTTGTACATGGAGCGGAGAGGTACTTGTACATGGAGCGGAGAGGTACTTGTACATGGAGCGGAGAGGTACTTGTACATGGAGCGGAGAGGTACTTGTACATTGAGCGGAGATGTACTTGTACATGGAGCGGAGATGTACTTGTACATGGATCGGAGAGGTACTTGTACATGAGAGCGGAGAGGTACTGTCGACACTTGTACATTGAGCGTAGAGGTACTGTCGACACTTGTACATTGAGCGGAGAGGTACTTGTACATGGAGCGGAGAGGTACTGTCGACACTTGTACATTGAGCGGAGAGGTACTTGTACATTGAGCGGAGAGGTACTTGTACATGGAGCGCAGAGGTACTTGTACATTGAGCGGAGAGGTACTTGTACATGGAGCGGAGAGGTACTTGTACATGAGAGCGGAGAGGTACTTGTACATGGAGCGGAGAGGTACTTGTACATTGAGCGGAGAGGTACTGTCGACACTTGTACATTCAGCGGAGAGGTACTTGTACATGGAGCGGAGAGGTACTGTCGATACTTGACATTGAGCGGAGAGGTACTTGTACATGGAGCGGAGAGGTATTTGTACATTGAGCGGAGAGGTACTTGTACATTGAGCGGAGAGGTACTGTCGACACTTGTACATTCAGCGGAGAGCTACTTGTACATGGAGCGGAGAGGTATTTGTACATTGAGCGGAGAGGTACTTGTACATGGAGCGGAGAGGTACTTGTACATAGAGCGGAGAGGTACTTATACATGGAGCGGAGAGGTATTTGTACATTGAGCGGAGAGGTACTTGTACATGGAGCGGAGAGGTACTTGTACATGAGAGCGGAGAGGTATTTGTACATGGAGCGGAAAGGTACTGTCGACACTTGTACATTGAGCGGAGAGCTACTTGTACATGGAGCGGAGAGGTACTTGTACATGAGAGCGGAGAGGTACTTGTACATGGAGCGGAGAGGTACTTGTACATTGAGCGGAGAGGTACTGTCGACACTTGTACATTCAGTGGAGAGGTACTAGTACATGGAGCGGAGAGGTACTGTCGATACTTGACATTGAGCAGAGAGGTACTTGTACATGGAGCGGAGAGGTACTTGTACATGGAGCGGAGAGGTACTTGTACATGGAGCGGAGAGGTACTTGTACATGGAGCGGAGAGGTACTTGTACATGGAGCGGAGAGGTACTTGTACATTGAGCGGAGAGGTACTTGTACATGGAGCGGAGAGGTACTTGTACATTGAGCGGAGAGGTACTTGTACATGGAGCGGAGAGGTACTTGTACATGGAGCGGAGAGGTACTTGTACATGGAGCGGAGAGGTACTTGTACATGGAGCGGAGAGGTACTTGTACATTGAGCGGAGATGTACTTGTACATGGAGCGGAGATGTACTTGTACATGGATCGGAGAGGTACTTGTACATGAGAGCGGAGAGGTACTGTCGACACTTGTACATTGAGCGTAGAGGTACTGTCGACACTTGTACATTGAGCGGAGAGGTACTTGTACATGGAGCGGAGAGGTACTGTCGACACTTGTACATTGAGCGGAGAGGTACTTGTACATTGAGCGGAGAGGTACTTGTACATGGAGCGCAGAGGTACTTGTACATTGAGCGGAGAGGTACTTGTACATGGAGCGGAGAGGTACTTGTACATGAGAGCGGAGAGGTACTTGTACATGGAGCGGAGAGGTACTTGTACATTGAGCGGAGAGGTACTGTCGACACTTGTACATTCAGCGGAGAGGTACTTGTACATGGAGCGGAGAGGTACTGTCGATACTTGACATTGAGCGGAGAGGTACTTGTACATGGAGCGGAGAGGTATTTGTACATTGAGCGGAGAGGTACTTGTACATTGAGCGGAGAGGTACTGTCGACACTTGTACATTCAGCGGAGAGCTACTTGTACATGGAGCGGAGAGGTATTTGTACATTGAGCGGAGAGGTACTTGTACATGGAGCGGAGAGGTACTTGTACATAGAGCGGAGAGGTACTTATACATGGAGCGGAGAGGTATTTGTACATTGAGCGGAGAGGTACTTGTACATGGAGCGGAGAGGTACTTGTACATGAGAGCGGAGAGGTATTTGTACATGGAGCGGAAAGGTACTGTCGACACTTGTACATTGAGCGGAGAGCTACTTGTACATGGAGCGGAGAGGTACTTGTACATGAGAGCGGAGAGGTACTTGTACATGGAGCGGAGAGGTATTTGTACATGGAGCGGAGAGGTACTGTCGACACTTGACATTGAGCGGAGAGGTACTTGTACATGGAGCGGAGAGGTACTTGTACATGAGAGCGGAGAGGTATTTGTACATGGAGCGGAGAGGTACTGTCGACACTTGACATTGAGCGGAGAGGTACTTGTACATGGAGCGGAGAGGTACTTGTACATGGAGCGGAGAGGTACTTGTACATGGAGCGGAGAGGTACTTGTACATGGAGCGGAGAGGTACTTGTACATGGAGCGGAGATGTACTTGTACATTGAGCGGAGAGGTACTTGTACATGGAGCAGAGATGTACTTGTACATGGAGCGGAGATGTACTTGTACATTGAGCGGAGAGGTACTTGTACATGGAGCGGAGAGGTACTTGTACATGGAGCGGAGATGTACTTGTACATGGAGCGGAGAGGTACTTGTACATGGAGCGGAGATGTACTTGTACATTGAGCGGAGAGGTACTTGTACATGGAGCAGAGATGTACTTGTACATGGAGCGGAGAGGTACTTGTACATGGAGCGGAGAGGTACTTGTACATGGAGCGGAGAGGTACTTGTACATTGAGCGGAGAGGTACTTGTACATTGAGCGGAGAGGTACTTGTACATGGAGCTAGGGCTGGGTATCGAGTTTCGATACTTACTTGGCACCGAAATGGAAACATCGATACTAAGGGGTATCGAAGCCTCCCTTGTCAATCGATACCAATTTTCGATACCAAAACAAAACAGCGTCATTGAGCCTATAAGCATGCGACATGCTTGCACGCCGCGCTCTAATACGGCTGGTGATTGGCTGTCATGTAGAGGCATGCAGGAAACGTTACGCCCACTTTAGCCGGTGTGTTTGTTGTGACTGTGAGCCAGGCGTGCGGTGCGGATAGTATACAAGAAGTTAGCCACTCAAGCTACTCCTATCCTGGATTACCATATGGCGAAGATGATGAAAAGCAGGAAAAGAAACAGAAACAACACGGACTGGTTTCCACAGACAAGAGAAATAATTGAGAGGTGGGTCAGCTCAGCTTACCGCAAGTTAGCGGTTATCAGATCCCTCAGTCTGACAAATCCATGCATCTGGCTGTGAGTTGTAGCATTAGATCGTTTAATTAATTGCCGCCGTAACGTTATGCGCAAGCGGGCATTGTGTATTTTTAGCAACTCGTTAACAAACGCTGATGTCATGATAGTTTGTTGAATGTAAATGCGATTCATTTATATTGATTGGCTAGTCAGTGAAGTTGAGCTGTCTCGTCAGATTTGACAAGAATGACGTTCTGTTGCAGCAGTGAGCACACTGATCTGCAACGCTAGCGTTAATGTTTAATTAATTAGCGTTATGTGCAAGCGGGCAGTTATCGCCCATGTATTTTTAGCAACTCGTTAACAAACGCTGATGTCATGATAGTTTGTTGAATATAAATGCGATTCACTTTGTGGCATATAAGGCTATATTGATAGGCTAGTCAATGCTCAACTAGTCTTCCATGCATGAAGTGGAGCCATCTCATCAGTTTGTACAAGAATAGAGTTCTGTTGCATCAGTGAGCATTAAACCCTGATTTGCAACTCTCTGTTTTGCACTGAAAACTATTCCACTGATTTATTTGTTTTAGCTACATTTCTTTCCTTTGTAGTACTCCAATATTTTTTGTAGGGACGGCAATACGTTTAGAGAACTTAAAGTTATGTTAAATACAGTAGGTTTTATTTTTTTCTGCTGTAAAACTTAAGATGGGGGGAAACTAAAGATTTGTAAAATAATTTCAATGTGTAATGCAGTTTTATTTTTGTTAAAATGGATTTTTCTAAAAATTGGTATCGAAAAAAGTATCGTTCAGGAACCGGTATCGAAATCCAAGTATCGAAACGGTATCGATATCGAAAAATTTTGAACGATACCCAGCCCTACATGGAGCGCAGATGTACTTGTACATTGAGCGGAGAGGTACTGGTACATTGAGCGGAGATGTACTTGTACATTGAGCGGAGAGGTACTTGTACATTGAGCGGAGAGGTACTTGTACATGGAGCGGAGATGTACTTGTACATTGAGCGGAGAGGTACTGGTACATGGAGCGGAGATGTACTTGTACATTGAGCGGAGAGGTACTTGTACATGGAGTGGAGATGTACTTGTACATTGAGCGGAGAGGTACTGGTACATGGAGCGGAGATGTACTTGTACATTGAGCGGAGAGGTACTTGTACATGGAGTGGAGATGTACTTGTACATTGAGCGGAGAGGTACTGGTACATGGAGCGGAGATGTACTTGTACATTGAGCGGAGAGGTACTTGTACATGGAGTGGAGATGTACTTGTACATGGAGCGGAGATGTACTTGTACATTGAGCGGAGAGGTACTTGTACATGGAGCGGAGATGTACTTGTACATGGAGCGGAGAGGTACTTGTACATGGAGCGGAGAGGTACTTGTACATGGAGCGGAGATGTACTTGTACATGGAGCGGAGATGTACTTGTACATGGAGCGGAGAGGTACTTGTACATGGAGCGGAGAGGTACTTATACATTGAGCGGAGACGTACTTGTACATGGAGCGGAGATGTACTTGTACATTGAGCGGAGAGGTACTTGTACATTGAGCGGAGAGGTACTGGTACATGGAGCGGAGATGTACTTGTACATTGAGCGGAGAGGTACTTGTACATGGAGCGGAGAGGTACTTGTACATTGAGCGGAGAGGTACTTGTACATTGAGCGGAGACGTACTTGTACATTGAGCGGAGATGTACTTGTACATTGAGCGGAGATGTACTTGTACATTGAGCGGAGAGGTACTGGTACATGGAGCGGAGAGGTACTTGTACATGGAGCGGAGAGGTATTTGTACATGGAGCGGAGAGGTATTTGTACATGGAGCGGAGAGGTACTTGTACATTGAGCGGAGAGGTACTTGTACATGGAGCGGAGAGGTACTTGTACATGGAGCGGAGAGGTACTTGTACATGTAGCGGAGAGGTGCTTGTACATGGAGCGGAGAGGTACTTGTACATGGAGCGGAGAGGTATTTGTACATGGAGCGGAGAGGTACTTGTACATGGAGCGGAGAGGTACTTGTACATTCAGCGGAGAGGTACTTGTACATTGAGCGGAGAGGTACTTGTAGATGGAGCGGAGAGGTACTGTCGACACTTGTACATTGAGCGGAGAGGTACTTGTACATGGAGCGGAGAGGTACTTGTACATGGAGCGGAGAGGTACTGTCGACACTTGTACATTGAGCGGAGAGGTACTGGTACATGGAGCGGAGATGTACTTGTACATTGAGCGGAGAGGTACTTGTACATGGAGTGGAGATGTACTTGTACATGGAGCGGAGATGTACTTGTACATTGAGCGGAGAGGTACTTGTACATGGAGCGGAGATGTACTTGTACATGGAGCGGAGAGGTACTTGTACATGGAGCGGAGAGGTACTTGTACATGGAGCGGAGATGTACTTGTACATGGAGCGGAGATATACTTGTACATGGAGCGGAGAGGTACTTGTACATGGAGCGGAGAGGTACTTATACATTGAGCGGAGACGTACTTGTACATGGAGCGGAGATGTACTTGTACATTGAGCGGAGAGGTACTTGTACATTGAGCGGAGAGGTACTGGTACATGGAGCGGAGATGTACTTGTACATTGAGCGGAGAGGTACTTGTACATGGAGCGGAGAGGTACTTGTACATTGAGCGGAGAGGTACTTGTACATTGAGCGGAGACGTACTTGTACATTGAGCGGAGATGTACTTGTACATTGAGCGGAGATGTACTTGTACATTGAGCGGAGAGGTACTGGTACATGGAGCGGAGAGGTACTTGTACATGGAGCGGAGAGGTATTTGTACATGGAGCGGAGAGGTATTTGTACATGGAGCGGAGAGGTACTTGTACATTGAGCGGAGAGGTACTTGTACATGGAGCGGAGAGGTACTTGTACATGGAGCGGAGAGGTACTTGTACATGTAGCGGAGAGGTGCTTGTACATGGAGCGGAGAGGTACTTGTACATGGAGCGGAGAGGTATTTGTACATGGAGCGGAGAGGTACTTGTACATGGAGCGGAGAGGTACTTGTACATTCAGCGGAGAGGTACTTGTACATTGAGCGGAGAGGTACTTGTAGATGGAGCGGAGAGGTACTGTCGACACTTGTACATTGAGCGGAGAGGTACTTGTACATGGAGCGGAGAGGTACTTGTACATGGAGCGGAGAGGTACTGTCGACACTTGTACATTGAGCGGAGAGGTACTTGTACATGGAGCGGAGAGGTACTTGTACATGGAGCGGAGATGTACTTGTACAGGGAGCGGAGAGGTACTTGTACATTGAGCGGAGAGGTACTTGTACATGGAGCGGAGAGGTACTTGTACATGGAGCGGAGAGGTACTTGTACATGGAGCGGAGAGGTACTTGTACATTGAGCGGAGAGGTACTTGTACATGGAGCGGAGAGGTACTTGTACATTGAGCGGAGAGGTACTTGTACATGGAGCGGAGAGGTACTTCTACATGGAGCGGAGAGGTACTTGTACATGGAGCGGAGAGGTACTTGTACATGGAGCGGAGAGGTACTTGTACATTGAGCGGAGATGTACTTGTACATGGAGCGGAGATGTACTTGTACATGGATCGGAGAGGTACTTGTACATGAGAGCGGAGAGGTACTGTCGACACTTGTACATTGAGCGTAGAGGTACTGTCGACACTTGTACATTGAGCGGAGAGGTACTTGTACATGGAGCGGAGAGGTACTGTCGACACTTGTACATTGAGCGGAGAGGTACTTGTACATTGAGCGGAGAGGTACTTGTACATGGAGCGCAGATGTACTTGTACATTGAGCGGAGAGGTACTTGTACATGGAGCGGAGAGGTACTTGTACATGAGAGCGGAGAGGTACTTGTACATGGAGCGGAGAGGTACTTGTACATTGAGCGGAGAGGTACTGTCGACACTTGTACATTCAGCGGAGAGGTACTTGTACATGGAGCGGAGAGGTACTGTCGATACTTGACATTGAGCGGAGAGGTACTTGTACATGGAGCGGAGAGGTACTTGTACATGGAGCGGAGAGGTACTTGTACATGGAGCGGAGAGGTACTTGTACATTGAGCGGAGAGGTACTTGTACATGGAGCGGAGAGGTACTTGTACATTGAGCGGAGAGGTACTTGTACATGGAGCGGAGAGGTACTTGTACATGGAGCGGAGAGGTACTTGTACATGGAGCGGAGAGGTACTTGTACATGGAGCGGAGAGGTACTTGTACATTGAGCGGAGAGGTACTTGTACATGGAGCGGAGAGGTACTTGTACATGGAGCGGAGAGGTACTTGTACATTGAGCGGAGAGGTACTTGTACATGGAGCGGAGAGGTACTTGTACATTGAGCGGAGAGGTACTTGTACATGGAGCGGAGAGGTACTTGTACATGGAGCGGAGAGGTACTTGTACATGGAGCGGAGAGGTACTTGTACATTGAGCGGAGAGGTACTTGTACATTGAGCGGAGAGGTACTTGTACATGGAGCTAGGGCTGGGTATCGAGTTTCGATACTTACTTGGCACCGAAATGGAAACATCGATACTAAGGGGTATCGAAGCCTCCCTTGTCAATCGATACCAATTTTCGATACCAAAACAAAACAGCGTCATTGAGCCTATAAGCATGCGACATGCTTGCACGCCGCGCTCTAATACGGCTGGTGATTGGCTGTCATGTAGAGGCATGCAGGAAACGTTACGCCCACTTTAGCCGGTGTGTTTGTTGTGACTGTGAGCCAGGCGTGCGGTGCGGATAGTATACAAGAAGTTAGCCACTCAAGCTACTCCTATCCTGGATTACCATATGGCGAAGATGATGAAAAGCAGGAAAAGAAACAGAAACAACACGGACTGGTTTCCACAGACAAGAGAAATAATTGAGAGGTGGGTCAGCTCAGCTTACCGCAAGTTAGCGGTTATCAGATCCCTCAGTCTGACAAATCCATGCATCTGGCTGTGAGTTGTAGCATTAGATCGTTTAATTAATTGCCGCCGTAACGTTATGCGCAAGCGGGCATTGTGTATTTTTAGCAACTCGTTAACAAACGCTGATGTCATGATAGTTTGTTGAATGTAAATGCGATTCATTTATATTGATTGGCTAGTCAGTGAAGTTGAGCTGTCTCGTCAGATTTGACAAGAATGACGTTCTGTTGCAGCAGTGAGCACACTGATCTGCAACGCTAGCGTTAATGTTTAATTAATTAGCGTTATGTGCAAGCGGGCAGTTATCGCCCATGTATTTTTAGCAACTCGTTAACAAACGCTGATGTCATGATAGTTTGTTGAATATAAATGCGATTCACTTTGTGGCATATAAGGCTATATTGATAGGCTAGTCAATGCTCAACTAGTCTTCCATGCATGAAGTGGAGCCATCTCATCAGTTTGTACAAGAATAGAGTTCTGTTGCATCAGTGAGCATTAAACCCTGATTTGCAACTCTCTGTTTTGCACTGAAAACTATTCCACTGATTTATTTGTTTTAGCTACATTTCTTTCCTTTGTAGTACTCCAATATTTTTTGTAGGGACGGCAATACGTTTAGAGAACTTAAAGTTATGTTAAATACAGTAGGTTTTATTTTTTTCTGCTGTAAAACTTAAGATGGGGGGAAACTAAAGATTTGTAAAATAATTTCAATGTGTAATGCAGTTTTATTTTTGTTAAAATGGATTTTTCTAAAAATTGGTATCGAAAAAAGTATCGTTCAGGAACCGGTATCGAAATCCAAGTATCGAAACGGTATCGATATCGAAAAATTTTGAACGATACCCAGCCCTACATGGAGCGCAGATGTACTTGTACATTGAGCGGAGAGGTACTGGTACATTGAGCGGAGATGTACTTGTACATTGAGCGGAGAGGTACTTGTACATTGAGCGGAGAGGTACTTGTACATGGAGCGGAGATGTACTTGTACATTGAGCGGAGAGGTACTGGTACATGGAGCGGAGATGTACTTGTACATTGAGCGGAGAGGTACTTGTACATGGAGTGGAGATGTACTTGTACATTGAGCGGAGAGGTACTGGTACATGGAGCGGAGATGTACTTGTACATTGAGCGGAGAGGTACTTGTACATGGAGTGGAGATGTACTTGTACATTGAGCGGAGAGGTACTGGTACATGGAGCGGAGATGTACTTGTACATTGAGCGGAGAGGTACTTGTACATGGAGTGGAGATGTACTTGTACATGGAGCGGAGATGTACTTGTACATTGAGCGGAGAGGTACTTGTACATGGAGCGGAGATGTACTTGTACATGGAGCGGAGAGGTACTTGTACATGGAGCGGAGAGGTACTTGTACATGGAGCGGAGATGTACTTGTACATGGAGCGGAGATGTACTTGTACATGGAGCGGAGAGGTACTTGTACATGGAGCGGAGAGGTACTTATACATTGAGCGGAGACGTACTTGTACATGGAGCGGAGATGTACTTGTACATTGAGCGGAGAGGTACTTGTACATTGAGCGGAGAGGTACTGGTACATGGAGCGGAGATGTACTTGTACATTGAGCGGAGAGGTACTTGTACATGGAGCGGAGAGGTACTTGTACATTGAGCGGAGAGGTACTTGTACATTGAGCGGAGACGTACTTGTACATTGAGCGGAGATGTACTTGTACATTGAGCGGAGATGTACTTGTACATTGAGCGGAGAGGTACTGGTACATGGAGCGGAGAGGTACTTGTACATGGAGCGGAGAGGTATTTGTACATGGAGCGGAGAGGTATTTGTACATGGAGCGGAGAGGTACTTGTACATTGAGCGGAGAGGTACTTGTACATGGAGCGGAGAGGTACTTGTACATGGAGCGGAGAGGTACTTGTACATGTAGCGGAGAGGTGCTTGTACATGGAGCGGAGAGGTACTTGTACATGGAGCGGAGAGGTATTTGTACATGGAGCGGAGAGGTACTTGTACATGGAGCGGAGAGGTACTTGTACATTCAGCGGAGAGGTACTTGTACATTGAGCGGAGAGGTACTTGTAGATGGAGCGGAGAGGTACTGTCGACACTTGTACATTGAGCGGAGAGGTACTTGTACATGGAGCGGAGAGGTACTTGTACATGGAGCGGAGAGGTACTGTCGACACTTGTACATTGAGCGGAGAGGTACTGGTACATGGAGCGGAGATGTACTTGTACATTGAGCGGAGAGGTACTTGTACATGGAGTGGAGATGTACTTGTACATGGAGCGGAGATGTACTTGTACATTGAGCGGAGAGGTACTTGTACATGGAGCGGAGATGTACTTGTACATGGAGCGGAGAGGTACTTGTACATGGAGCGGAGAGGTACTTGTACATGGAGCGGAGATGTACTTGTACATGGAGCGGAGATATACTTGTACATGGAGCGGAGAGGTACTTGTACATGGAGCGGAGAGGTACTTATACATTGAGCGGAGACGTACTTGTACATGGAGCGGAGATGTACTTGTACATTGAGCGGAGAGGTACTTGTACATTGAGCGGAGAGGTACTGGTACATGGAGCGGAGATGTACTTGTACATTGAGCGGAGAGGTACTTGTACATGGAGCGGAGAGGTACTTGTACATTGAGCGGAGAGGTACTTGTACATTGAGCGGAGACGTACTTGTACATTGAGCGGAGATGTACTTGTACATTGAGCGGAGATGTACTTGTACATTGAGCGGAGAGGTACTGGTACATGGAGCGGAGAGGTACTTGTACATGGAGCGGAGAGGTATTTGTACATGGAGCGGAGAGGTATTTGTACATGGAGCGGAGAGGTACTTGTACATTGAGCGGAGAGGTACTTGTACATGGAGCGGAGAGGTACTTGTACATGGAGCGGAGAGGTACTTGTACATGTAGCGGAGAGGTGCTTGTACATGGAGCGGAGAGGTACTTGTACATGGAGCGGAGAGGTATTTGTACATGGAGCGGAGAGGTACTTGTACATGGAGCGGAGAGGTACTTGTACATTCAGCGGAGAGGTACTTGTACATTGAGCGGAGAGGTACTTGTAGATGGAGCGGAGAGGTACTGTCGACACTTGTACATTGAGCGGAGAGGTACTTGTACATGGAGCGGAGAGGTACTTGTACATGGAGCGGAGAGGTACTGTCGACACTTGTACATTGAGCGGAGAGGTACTTGTACATGGAGCGGAGAGGTACTTGTACATGGAGCGGAGATGTACTTGTACAGGGAGCGGAGAGGTACTTGTACATTGAGCGGAGAGGTACTTGTACATGGAGCGGAGAGGTACTTGTACATGGAGCGGAGAGGTACTTGTACATGGAGCGGAGAGGTACTTGTACATTGAGCGGAGAGGTACTTGTACATGGAGCGGAGAGGTACTTGTACATGGAGCGGAGAGGTACTTGTACATGGAGCGGAGAGGTACTTGTACATTGAGCGGAGAGGTACTTGTACATGGAGCGGAGAGGTACTTCTACATGGAGCGGAGAGGTACTTGTACATGGAGCGGAGAGGTACTTGTACATGGAGCGGAGAGGTACTTGTACATTGAGCGGAGATGTACTTGTACATGGAGCGGAGATGTACTTGTACATGGATCGGAGAGGTACTTGTACATGAGAGCGGAGAGGTACTGTCGACACTTGTACATTGAGCGTAGAGGTACTGTCGACACTTGTACATTGAGCGGAGAGGTACTTGTACATGGAGCGGAGAGGTACTGTCGACACTTGTACATTGAGCGGAGAGGTACTTGTACATTGAGCGGAGAGGTACTTGTACATGGAGCGCAGATGTACTTGTACATGGAGCGGAGAGGTATTTGTACATTGAGCGGAGAGCTACTTGTACATGGAGCGGAGAGGTATTTGTACATTGAGCGGAGAGGTACTTATACATGGAGCGGAGAGGTATTTGTACATTGAGCGGAGAGGTACTTGTACATGGAGCGGAGAGGTATTTGTACATTGAGCGGAGAGGTACTTGTACATGGAGCGGAGAGGTACTTGTACATAGAGCGGAGAGGTACTTATACATGGAGCGGAGAGGTATTTGTACATTGAGCGGAGAGGTACTTGTACATGGAGCGGAGAGGTACTTGTACATGAGAGCGGAGAGGTATTTGTACATGGAGCGGAAAGGTACTGTCGACACTTGTACATTGAGCGGAGAGCTACTTGTACATGGAGCGGAGAGGTACTTGTACATGAGAGCGGAGAGGTACTTGTACATGGAGCGGAGAGGTATTTGTACATGGAGCGGAGAGGTACTGTCGACACTTGACATTGAGCGGAGAGGTACTTGTACATGGAGCGGAGAGGTACTTGTACATGAGAGCGGAGAGGTATTTGTACATGGAGCGGAGAGGTACTGTCGACACTTGACATTGAGCGGAGAGGTACTTGTACATGGAGCGGAGAGGTACTTGTACATAGAGCGGAGAGGTACTTGTACATGGAGCGGAGAGGTACTTGTACATGGAGCGGAGAGGTACTTGTACATGGAGCGGAGATGTACTTGTACATTGAGCGGAGAGGTACTTGTACATGGAGCAGAGATGTACTTGTACATGGAGCGGAGATGTACTTGTACATTGAGCGGAGAGGTACTTGTACATGGAGCGGAGAGGTACTTGTACATGGAGCGGAGATGTACTTGTACATGGAGCGGAGAGGTACTTGTACATGGAGCGGAGAGGTACTTGTACATGGAGCGGAGAGGTACTTGTACATTGAGCGGAGAGGTACTTGTACATGGAGCGGAGAGGTACTTCTACATGGAGCGGAGAGGTACTTGTACATGGAGCGGAGAGGTACTTGTACATGGAGCGGAGAGGTACTTGTACATTGAGCGGAGATGTACTTGTACATGGAGCGGAGATGTACTTGTACATGGATCGGAGAGGTACTTGTACATGAGAGCGGAGAGGTACTGTCGACACTTGTACATTGAGCGTAGAGGTACTGTCGACACTTGTACATTGAGCGGAGAGGTACTTGTACATGGAGCGGAGAGGTACTGTCGACACTTGTACATTGAGCGGAGAGGTACTTGTACATTGAGCGGAGAGGTACTTGTACATGGAGCGCAGATGTACTTGTACATTGAGCGGAGAGGTACTTGTACATGGAGCGGAGAGGTACTTGTACATGAGAGCGGAGAGGTACTTGTACATGGAGCGGAGAGGTACTTGTACATTGAGCGGAGAGGTACTGTCGACACTTGTACATTCAGCGGAGAGGTACTTGTACATGGAGCGGAGAGGTACTGTCGATACTTGACATTGAGCGGAGAGGTACTTGTACATGGAGCGGAGAGGTACTTGTACATGGAGCGGAGAGGTACTTGTACATGGAGCGGAGAGGTACTTGTACATTGAGCGGAGAGGTACTTGTACATGGAGCGGAGAGGTACTTGTACATTGAGCGGAGAGGTACTTGTACATGGAGCGGAGAGGTACTTGTACATGGAGCGGAGAGGTACTTGTACATGGAGCGGAGAGGTACTTGTACATGGAGCGGAGAGGTACTTGTACATTGAGCGGAGATGTACTTGTACATGGAGCGGAGATGTACTTGTACATGGATCGGAGAGGTACTTGTACATGAGAGCGGAGAGGTACTGTCGACACTTGTACATTGAGCGTAGAGGTACTGTCGACACTTGTACATTGAGCGGAGAGGTACTTGTACATGGAGCGGAGAGGTACTGTCGACACTTGTACATTGAGCGGAGAGGTACTTGTACATTGAGCGGAGAGGTACTTGTACATGGAGCGCAGAGGTACTTGTACATTGAGCGGAGAGGTACTTGTACATGGAGCGGAGAGGTACTTGTACATGAGAGCGGAGAGGTACTTGTACATGGAGCGGAGAGGTACTTGTACATTGAGCGGAGAGGTACTGTCGACACTTGTACATTCAGCGGAGAGGTACTTGTACATGGAGCGGAGAGGTACTGTCGATACTTGACATTGAGCGGAGAGGTACTTGTACATGGAGCGGAGAGGTATTTGTACATTGAGCGGAGAGGTACTTGTACATTGAGCGGAGAGGTACTGTCGACACTTGTACATTCAGCGGAGAGCTACTTGTACATGGAGCGGAGAGGTATTTGTACATTGAGCGGAGAGGTACTTGTACATGGAGCGGAGAGGTACTTGTACATAGAGCGGAGAGGTACTTATACATGGAGCGGAGAGGTATTTGTACATTGAGCGGAGAGGTACTTGTACATGGAGCGGAGAGGTACTTGTACATGAGAGCGGAGAGGTATTTGTACATGGAGCGGAAAGGTACTGTCGACACTTGTACATTGAGCGGAGAGCTACTTGTACATGGAGCGGAGAGGTACTTGTACATGAGAGCGGAGAGGTACTTGTACATGGAGCGGAGAGGTATTTGTACATGGAGCGGAGAGGTACTGTCGACACTTGACATTGAGCGGAGAGGTACTTGTACATGGAGCGGAGAGGTACTTGTACATGAGAGCGGAGAGGTATTTGTACATGGAGCGGAGAGGTACTGTCGACACTTGACATTGAGCGGAGAGGTACTTGTACATGGAGCGGAGAGGTACTTGTACATAGAGCGGAGAGGTACTTGTACATGGAGCGGAGAGGTACTTGTACATGGAGCGGAGAGGTACTTGTACATGGAGCGGAGATGTACTTGTACATTGAGCGGAGAGGTACTTGTACATGGAGCAGAGATGTACTTGTACATGGAGCGGAGATGTACTTGTACATTGAGCGGAGAGGTACTTGTACATGGAGCGGAGAGGTACTTGTACATGGAGCGGAGATGTACTTGTACATGGAGCGGAGAGGTACTTGTACATGGAGCGGAGATGTACTTGTACATTGAGCGGAGAGGTACTTGTACATGGAGCAGAGATGTACTTGTACATGGAGCGGAGAGGTACTTGTACATGGAGCGGAGAGGTACTTGTACATGGAGCGGAGAGGTACTTGTACATTGAGCGGAGAGGTACTTGTACATGGAGCTAGGGCTGGGTATCGAGTTTCGATACTTACTTGGCACCGAAATGGAAACATCGATACTAAGGGGTATCGAAGCCTCCCTTGTCAATCGATACCAATTTTCGATACCAAAACAAAACAGCGTCATTGAGCCTATAAGCATGCGACATGCTTGCACGCCGCGCTCTAATACGGCTGGTGATTGGCTGTCATGTAGAGGCATGCAGGAAACGTTACGCCCACTTTAGCCGGTGTGTTTGTTGTGACTGTGAGCCAGGCGTGCGGTGCGGATAGTATACAAGAAGTTAGCCACTCAAGCTACTCCTATCCTGGATTACCATATGGCGAAGATGATGAAAAGCAGGAAAAGAAACAGAAACAACACGGACTGGTTTCCACAGACAAGAGAAATAATTGAGAGGTGGGTCAGCTCAGCTTACCGCAAGTTAGCGGTTATCAGATCCCTCAGTCTGACAAATCCATGCATCTGGCTGTGAGTTGTAGCATTAGATCGTTTAATTAATTGCCGCCGTAACGTTATGCGCAAGCGGGCATTGTGTATTTTTAGCAACTCGTTAACAAACGCTGATGTCATGATAGTTTGTTGAATGTAAATGCGATTCATTTATATTGATTGGCTAGTCAGTGAAGTTGAGCTGTCTCGTCAGATTTGACAAGAATGACGTTCTGTTGCAGCAGTGAGCACACTGATCTGCAACGCTAGCGTTAATGTTTAATTAATTAGCGTTATGTGCAAGCGGGCAGTTATCGCCCATGTATTTTTAGCAACTCGTTAACAAACGCTGATGTCATGATAGTTTGTTGAATATAAATGCGATTCACTTTGTGGCATATAAGGCTATATTGATAGGCTAGTCAATGCTCAACTAGTCTTCCATGCATGAAGTGGAGCCATCTCATCAGTTTGTACAAGAATAGAGTTCTGTTGCATCAGTGAGCATTAAACCCTGATTTGCAACTCTCTGTTTTGCACTGAAAACTATTCCACTGATTTATTTGTTTTAGCTACATTTCTTTCCTTTGTAGTACTCCAATATTTTTTGTAGGGACGGCAATACGTTTAGAGAACTTAAAGTTATGTTAAATACAGTAGGTTTTATTTTTTTCTGCTGTAAAACTTAAGATGGGGGGAAACTAAAGATTTGTAAAATAATTTCAATGTGTAATGCAGTTTTATTTTTGTTAAAATGGATTTTTCTAAAAATTGGTATCGAAAAAAGTATCGTTCAGGAACCGGTATCGAAATCCAAGTATCGAAACGGTATCGATATCGAAAAATTTTGAACGATACCCAGCCCTACATGGAGCGCAGATGTACTTGTACATTGAGCGGAGAGGTACTGGTACATGGAGCGGAGATGTACTTGTACATTGAGCGGAGAGGTACTTGTACATTGAGCGGAGAGGTACTTGTACATGGAGCGGAGATGTACTTGTACATTGAGCGGAGAGGTACTGGTACATGGAGCGGAGATGTACTTGTACATTGAGCGGAGAGGTACTTGTACATGGAGTGGAGATGTACTTGTACATTGAGCGGAGAGGTACTGGTACATGGGGCGGAGATGTACTTGTACATTGAGCGGAGAGGTACTTGTACATGGAGTGGAGATGTACTTGTACATTGAGCGGAGAGGTACTGGTACATGGAGCGGAGATGTACTTGTACATTGAGCGGAGAGGTACTTGTACATGGAGTGGAGATGTACTTGTACATGGAGCGGAGATGTACTTGTACATTGAGCGGAGAGGTACTTGTACATGGAGCGGAGATGTACTTGTACATGGAGCGGAGAGGTACTTGTACATGGAGCGGAGAGGTACTTGTACATGGAGCGGAGATGTACTTGTACATGGAGCGGAGATGTACTTGTACATGGAGCGGAGAGGTACTTGTACATGGAGCGGAGAGGTACTTATACATTGAGCGGAGACGTACTTGTACATGGAGCGGAGATGTACTTGTACATTGAGCGGAGAGGTACTTGTACATTGAGCGGAGAGGTACTGGTACATGGAGCGGAGATGTACTTGTACATTGAGCGGAGAGGTACTTGTACATGGAGCGGAGAGGTACTTGTACATTGAGCGGAGAGGTACTTGTACATTGAGCGGAGACGTACTTGTACATTGAGCGGAGATGTACTTGTACATTGAGCGGAGATGTACTTGTACATTGAGCGGAGAGGTACTGGTACATGGAGCGGAGAGGTACTTGTACATGGAGCGGAGAGGTATTTGTACATGGAGCGGAGAGGTATTTGTACATGGAGCGGAGAGGTACTTGTACATTGAGCGGAGAGGTACTTGTACATGGAGCGGAGAGGTACTTGTACATGGAGCGGAGAGGTACTTGTACATGTAGCGGAGAGGTGCTTGTACATGGAGCGGAGAGGTACTTGTACATGGAGCGGAGAGGTATTTGTACATGGAGCGGAGAGGTACTTGTACATGGAGCGGAGAGGTACTTGTACATTCAGCGGAGAGGTACTTGTACATTGAGCGGAGAGGTACTTGTAGATGGAGCGGAGAGGTACTGTCAACACTTGTACATTGAGCGGAGAGGTACTTGTACATGGAGCGGAGAGGTACTTGTACATGGAGCGGAGAGGTACTGTCGACACTTGTACATTGAGCGGAGAGGTACTTGTACATGGAGCGGAGAGGTACTTGTACATGGAGCGGAGATGTACTTGTACAGGGAGCGGAGAGGTACTTGTACATTGAGCGGAGAGGTACTTGTACATGGAGCGGAGAGGTACTTGTACATTGAGCGGAGAGGTACTTGTACATGGAGCGGAGAGGTACTTGTACATGGAGCGGAGAGGTACTTGTACATGGAGCGGAGAGGTACTTGTACATGGAGCGGAGAGGTACTTGTACATTGAGCGGAGATGTACTTGTACATGGAGCGGAGATGTACTTGTACATGGATCGGAGAGGTACTTGTACATGAGAGCGGAGAGGTACTGTCGACACTTGTACATTGAGCGTAGAGGTACTGTCGACACTTGTACATTGAGCGGAGAGGTACTTGTACATGGAGCGGAGAGGTACTGTCGACACTTGTACATTGAGCGGAGAGGTACTTGTACATTGAGCGGAGAGGTACTTGTACATGGAGCGCAGAGGTACTTGTACATTGAGCGGAGAGGTACTTGTACATGGAGCGGAGAGGTACTTGTACATGAGAGCGGAGAGGTACTTGTACATGGAGCGGAGAGGTACTTGTACATTGAGCGGAGAGGTACTGTCGACACTTGTACATTCAGCGGAGAGGTACTTGTACATGGAGCGGAGAGGTACTGTCGATACTTGACATTGAGCGGAGAGGTACTTGTACATGGAGCGGAGAGGTACTTGTACATGGAGCGGAGAGGTACTTGTACATGGAGCGGAGAGGTACTTGTACATTGAGCGGAGAGGTACTTGTACATGGAGCGGAGAGGTACTTGTACATGGAGCGGAGAGGTACTTGTACATGGAGCGGAGAGGTACTTGTACATGGAGCGGAGAGGTACTTGTACATGGAGCGGAGAGGTACTTGTACATTGAGCGGAGATGTACTTGTACATGGAGCGGAGATGTACTTGTACATGGATCGGAGAGGTACTTGTACATGAGAGCGGAGAGGTACTGTCGACACTTGTACATTGAGCGTAGAGGTACTGTCGACACTTGTACATTGAGCGGAGAGGTACTTGTACATGGAGCGGAGAGGTACTGTCGACACTTGTACATTGAGCGGAGAGGTACTTGTACATTGAGCGGAGAGGTACTTGTACATGGAGCGCAGAGGTACTTGTACATTGAGCGGAGAGGTACTTGTACATGGAGCGGAGAGGTACTTGTACATGAGAGCGGAGAGGTACTTGTACATGGAGCGGAGAGGTACTTGTACATTGAGCGGAGAGGTACTGTCGACACTTGTACATTCAGCGGAGAGGTACTTGTACATGGAGCGGAGAGGTACTGTCGATACTTGACATTGAGCGGAGAGGTACTTGTACATGGAGCGGAGAGGTATTTGTACATTGAGCGGAGAGGTACTTGTACATTGAGCGGAGAGGTACTGTCGACACTTGTACATTCAGCGGAGAGCTACTTGTACATGGAGCGGAGAGGTATTTGTACATTGAGCGGAGAGGTACTTGTACATGGAGCGGAGAGGTACTTGTACATAGAGCGGAGAGGTACTTATACATGGAGCGGAGAGGTATTTGTACATTGAGCGGAGAGGTACTTGTACATGGAGCGGAGAGGTACTTGTACATGAGAGCGGAGAGGTATTTGTACATGGAGCGGAAAGGTACTGTCGACACTTGTACATTGAGCGGAGAGCTACTTGTACATGGAGCGGAGAGGTACTTGTACATGAGAGCGGAGAGGTACTTGTACATGGAGCGGAGAGGTATTTGTACATGGAGCGGAGAGGTACTGTCGACACTTGACATTGAGCGGAGAGGTACTTGTACATGGAGCGGAGAGGTACTTGTACATGAGAGCGGAGAGGTATTTGTACATGGAGCGGAGAGGTACTGTCGACACTTGACATTGAGCGGAGAGGTACTTGTACATGGAGCGGAGAGGTACTTGTACATGGAGCGGAGAGGTACTTGTACATGGAGCGGAGAGGTACTTGTACATGGAGCGGAGAGGTACTTGTACATGGAGCGGAGATGTACTTGTACATTGAGCGGAGAGGTACTTGTACATGGAGCAGAGATGTACTTGTACATGGAGCGGAGATGTACTTGTACATTGAGCGGAGAGGTACTTGTACATGGAGCGGAGAGGTACTTGTACATGGAGCGGAGATGTACTTGTACATGGAGCGGAGAGGTACTTGTACATGGAGCGGAGATGTACTTGTACATTGAGCGGAGAGGTACTTGTACATGGAGCAGAGATGTACTTGTACATGGAGCGGAGAGGTACTTGTACATGGAGCGGAGAGGTACTTGTACATGGAGCGGAGAGGTACTTGTACATTGAGCGGAGAGGTACTTGTACATTGAGCGGAGAGGTACTTGTACATGGAGCTAGGGCTGGGTATCGAGTTTCGATACTTACTTGGCACCGAAATGGAAACATCGATACTAAGGGGTATCGAAGCCTCCCTTGTCAATCGATACCAATTTTCGATACCAAAACAAAACAGCGTCATTGAGCCTATAAGCATGCGACATGCTTGCACGCCGCGCTCTAATACGGCTGGTGATTGGCTGTCATGTAGAGGCATGCAGGAAACGTTACGCCCACTTTAGCCGGTGTGTTTGTTGTGACTGTGAGCCAGGCGTGCGGTGCGGATAGTATACAAGAAGTTAGCCACTCAAGCTACTCCTATCCTGGATTACCATATGGCGAAGATGATGAAAAGCAGGAAAAGAAACAGAAACAACACGGACTGGTTTCCACAGACAAGAGAAATAATTGAGAGGTGGGTCAGCTCAGCTTACCCACCTTAGCGGTTATCAGATCCCTCAGTCTGACAAATCCATGCATCTGGCTGTGAGTTGTAGCATTAGATCGTTTAATTAATTGCCGCCGTAACGTTATGCGCAAGCGGGCATTGTGTATTTTTAGCAACTCGTTAACAAACGCTGATGTCATGATAGTTTGTTGAATGTAAATGCGATTCATTTATATTGATTGGCTAGTCAGTGAAGTTGAGCTGTCTCGTCAGATTTGACAAGAATGACGTTCTGTTGCAGCAGTGAGCACACTGATCTGCAACGCTAGCGTTAATGTTTAATTAATTAGCGTTATGTGCAAGCGGGCAGTTATCGCCCATGTATTTTTAGCAACTCGTTAACAAACGCTGATGTCATGATAGTTTGTTGAATATAAATGCGATTCACTTTGTGGCATATAAGGCTATATTGATAGGCTAGTCAATGCTCAACTAGTCTTCCATGCATGAAGTGGAGCCATCTCATCAGTTTGTACAAGAATAGAGTTCTGTTGCATCAGTGAGCATTAAACCCTGATTTGCAACTCTCTGTTTTGCACTGAAAACTATTCCACTGATTTATTTGTTTTAGCTACATTTCTTTCCTTTGTAGTACTCCAATATTTTTTGTAGGGACGGCAATACGTTTAGAGAACTTAAAGTTATGTTAAATACAGTAGGTTTTATTTTTTTCTGCTGTAAAACTTAAGATGGGGGGAAACTAAAGATTTGTAAAATAATTTCAATGTGTAATGCAGTTTTATTTTTGTTAAAATGGATTTTTCTAAAAATTGGTATCGAAAAAAGTATCGTTCAGGAACCGGTATCGAAATCCAAGTATCGAAACGGTATCGATATCGAAAAATTTTGAACGATACCCAGCCCTACATGGAGCGCAGATGTACTTGTACATTGAGCGGAGAGGTACTGGTACATGGAGCGGAGATGTACTTGTACATTGAGCGGAGAGGTACTTGTACATTGAGCGGAGAGGTACTTGTACATGGAGCGGAGATGTACTTGTACATTGAGCGGAGAGGTACTGGTACATGGAGCGGAGATGTACTTGTACATTGAGCGGAGAGGTACTTGTACATGGAGTGGAGATGTACTTGTACATTGAGCGGAGATGTACTGGTACATGGGGCGGAGATGTACTTGTACATTGAGCGGAGAGGTACTTGTACATGGAGTGGAGATGTACTTGTACATTGAGCGGAGAGGTACTGGTACATGGAGCGGAGATGTACTTGTACATTGAGCGGAGAGGTACTTGTACATGGAGTGGAGATGTACTTGTACATGGAGCGGAGATGTACTTGTACATTGAGCGGAGAGGTACTTGTACATGGAGCGGAGATGTACTTGTACATGGAGCGGAGAGGTACTTGTACATGGAGCGGAGATGTACTTGTACATTGAGCGGAGAGGTACTTGTACATGGAGCGGAGAGGTACTTGTACATTGAGCGGAGAGGTACTTGTACATGGAGCAGAGATGTACTTGTACATGGAGCGGAGAGGTACTTGTACATGGAGCGGAGAGGTACTTGTACATTGAGCGGAGATGTACTTGTACATGGAGCGGAGATGTACTTGTACATGGATCGGAGAGGTACTTGTACATGAGAGCGGAGAGGTACTGTCGACACTTGTACATTGAGCGTAGAGGTACTGTCGACACTTGTACATTGAGCGGAGAGGTACTTGTACATGGAGCGGAGAGGTACTGTCGACACTTGTACATTGAGCGGAGAGGTACTTGTACATTGAGCGGAGAGGTACTTGTACATGGAGCGCAGAGGTACTTGTACATGAGAGCGGAGAGGTACTTGTACATGGAGCGGAGAGGTACTTGTACATTGAGCGGAGAGGTACTGTCGACACTTGTACATTCAGCGGAGAGGTACTTGTACATGGAGCGGAGAGGTACTGTCGATACTTGACATTGAGCGGAGAGGTACTTGTACATGGAGCGGAGAGGTACTTGTACATGGAGCGGAGAGGTACTTGTACATGGAGCGGAGAGGTACTTGTACATTGAGCGGAGAGGTACTTGTACATGGAGCGGAGAGGTACTTGTACATTGAGCGGAGAGGTACTTGTACATGGAGCGGAGAGGTACTTGTACATGGAGCGGAGAGGTACTTGTACATGGAGCGGAGAGGTACTTGTACATGGAGCGGAGAGGTACTTGTACATTGAGCGGAGATGTACTTGTACATGGAGCGGAGATGTACTTGTACATGGATCGGAGAGGTACTTGTACATGAGAGCGGAGAGGTACTGTCGACACTTGTACATTGAGCGTAGAGGTACTGTCGACACTTGTACATTGAGCGGAGAGGTACTTGTACATGGAGCGGAGAGGTACTGTCGACACTTGTACATTGAGCGGAGAGGTACTTGTACATTGAGCGGAGAGGTACTTGTACATGGAGCGCAGAGGTACTTGTACATTGAGCGGAGAGGTACTTGTACATGGAGCGGAGAGGTACTTGTACATGAGAGCGGAGAGGTACTTGTACATGGAGCGGAGAGGTACTTGTACATTGAGCGGAGAGGTACTGTCGACACTTGTACATTCAGCGGAGAGGTACTTGTACATGGAGCGGAGAGGTACTGTCGATACTTGACATTGAGCGGAGAGGTACTTGTACATGGAGCGGAGAGGTATTTGTACATTGAGCGGAGAGGTACTTGTACATTGAGCGGAGAGGTACTGTCGACACTTGTACATTCAGCGGAGAGCTACTTGTACATGGAGCGGAGAGGTATTTGTACATTGAGCGGAGAGGTACTTGTACATGGAGCGGAGAGGTACTTGTACATAGAGCGGAGAGGTACTTATACATGGAGCGGAGAGGTATTTGTACATTGAGCGGAGAGGTACTTGTACATGGAGCGGAGAGGTACTTGTACATGAGAGCGGAGAGGTATTTGTACATGGAGCGGAAAGGTACTGTCGACACTTGTACATTGAGCGGAGAGCTACTTGTACATGGAGCGGAGAGGTACTTGTACATGAGAGCGGAGAGGTACTTGTACATGGAGCGGAGAGGTATTTGTACATGGAGCGGAGAGGTACTGTCGACACTTGACATTGAGCGGAGAGGTACTTGTACATGGAGCGGAGAGGTACTTGTACATGAGAGCGGAGAGGTATTTGTACATGGAGCGGAGAGGTACTGTCGACACTTGACATTGAGCGGAGAGGTACTTGTACATGGAGCGGAGAGGTACTTGTACATGGAGCGGAGAGGTACTTGTACATGGAGCGGAGAGGTACTTGTACATGGAGCGGAGAGGTACTTGTACATGGAGCGGAGATGTACTTGTACATTGAGCGGAGAGGTACTTGTACATGGAGCAGAGATGTACTTGTACATGGAGCGGAGATGTACTTGTACATTGAGCGGAGAGGTACTTGTACATGGAGCGGAGAGGTACTTGTACATGGAGCGGAGATGTACTTGTACATGGAGCGGAGAGGTACTTGTACATGGAGCGGAGATGTACTTGTACATTGAGCGGAGAGGTACTTGTACATGGAGCAGAGATGTACTTGTACATGGAGCGGAGAGGTACTTGTACATGGAGCGGAGAGGTACTTGTACATGGAGCGGAGAGGTACTTGTACATTGAGCGGAGAGGTACTTGTACATTGAGCGGAGAGGTACTTGTACATGGAGCTAGGGCTGGGTATCGAGTTTCGATACTTACTTGGCACCGAAATGGAAACATCGATACTAAGGGGTATCGAAGCCTCCCTTGTCAATCGATACCAATTTTCGATACCAAAACAAAACAGCGTCATTGAGCCTATAAGCATGCGACATGCTTGCACGCCGCGCTCTAATACGGCTGGTGATTGGCTGTCATGTAGAGGCATGCAGGAAACGTTACGCCCACTTTAGCCGGTGTGTTTGTTGTGACTGTGAGCCAGGCGTGCGGTGCGGATAGTATACAAGAAGTTAGCCACTCAAGCTACTCCTATCCTGGATTACCATATGGCGAAGATGATGAAAAGCAGGAAAAGAAACAGAAACAACACGGACTGGTTTCCACAGACAAGAGAAATAATTGAGAGGTGGGTCAGCTCAGCTTACCCACCTTAGCGGTTATCAGATCCCTCAGTCTGACAAATCCATGCATCTGGCTGTGAGTTGTAGCATTAGATCGTTTAATTAATTGCCGCCGTAACGTTATGCGCAAGCGGGCATTGTGTATTTTTAGCAACTCGTTAACAAACGCTGATGTCATGATAGTTTGTTGAATGTAAATGCGATTCATTTATATTGATTGGCTAGTCAGTGAAGTTGAGCTGTCTCGTCAGATTTGACAAGAATGACGTTCTGTTGCAGCAGTGAGCACACTGATCTGCAACGCTAGCGTTAATGTTTAATTAATTAGCGTTATGTGCAAGCGGGCAGTTATCGCCCATGTATTTTTAGCAACTCGTTAACAAACGCTGATGTCATGATAGTTTGTTGAATATAAATGCGATTCACTTTGTGGCATATAAGGCTATATTGATAGGCTAGTCAATGCTCAACTAGTCTTCCATGCATGAAGTGGAGCCATCTCATCAGTTTGTACAAGAATAGAGTTCTGTTGCATCAGTGAGCATTAAACCCTGATTTGCAACTCTCTGTTTTGCACTGAAAACTATTCCACTGATTTATTTGTTTTAGCTACATTTCTTTCCTTTGTAGTACTCCAATATTTTTTGTAGGGACGGCAATACGTTTAGAGAACTTAAAGTTATGTTAAATACAGTAGGTTTTATTTTTTTCTGCTGTAAAACTTAAGATGGGGGGAAACTAAAGATTTGTAAAATAATTTCAATGTGTAATGCAGTTTTATTTTTGTTAAAATGGATTTTTCTAAAAATTGGTATCGAAAAAAGTATCGTTCAGGAACCGGTATCGAAATCCAAGTATCGAAACGGTATCGATATCGAAAAATTTTGAACGATACCCAGCCCTACATGGAGCGCAGATGTACTTGTACATTGAGCGGAGAGGTACTGGTACATGGAGCGGAGATGTACTTGTACATTGAGCGGAGAGGTACTTGTACATTGAGCGGAGAGGTACTTGTACATGGAGCGGAGATGTACTTGTACATTGAGCGGAGAGGTACTGGTACATGGAGCGGAGATGTACTTGTACATTGAGCGGAGAGGTACTTGTACATGGAGTGGAGATGTACTTGTACATTGAGCGGAGATGTACTGGTACATGGGGCGGAGATGTACTTGTACATTGAGCGGAGAGGTACTTGTACATGGAGTGGAGATGTACTTGTACATTGAGCGGAGAGGTACTGGTACATGGAGCGGAGATGTACTTGTACATTGAGCGGAGAGGTACTTGTACATGGAGTGGAGATGTACTTGTACATGGAGCGGAGATGTACTTGTACATTGAGCGGAGAGGTACTTGTACATGGAGCGGAGATGTACTTGTACATGGAGCGGAGAGGTACTTGTACATGGAGCGGAGATGTACTTGTACATTGAGCGGAGAGGTACTTGTACATGGAGCGGAGAGGTACTTGTACATTGAGCGGAGAGGTACTTGTACATGGAGCAGAGATGTACTTGTACATGGAGCGGAGAGGTACTTGTACATGGAGCGGAGAGGTACTTGTACATTGAGCGGAGATGTACTTGTACATGGAGCGGAGATGTACTTGTACATGGATCGGAGAGGTACTTGTACATGAGAGCGGAGAGGTACTGTCGACACTTGTACATTGAGCGTAGAGGTACTGTCGACACTTGTACATTGAGCGGAGAGGTACTTGTACATGGAGCGGAGAGGTACTGTCGACACTTGTACATTGAGCGGAGAGGTACTTGTACATTGAGCGGAGAGGTACTTGTACATGGAGCGCAGAGGTACTTGTACATGAGAGCGGAGAGGTACTTGTACATGGAGCGGAGAGGTACTTGTACATTGAGCGGAGAGGTACTGTCGACACTTGTACATTCAGCGGAGAGGTACTTGTACATGGAGCGGAGAGGTACTGTCGATACTTGACATTGAGCGGAGAGGTACTTGTACATGGAGCGGAGAGGTACTTGTACATGGAGCGGAGAGGTACTTGTACATGGAGCGGAGAGGTACTTGTACATTGAGCGGAGAGGTACTTGTACATGGAGCGGAGAGGTACTTGTACATTGAGCGGAGAGGTACTTGTACATGGAGCGGAGAGGTACTTGTACATGGAGCGGAGAGGTACTTGTACATGGAGCGGAGAGGTACTTGTACATGGAGCGGAGAGGTACTTGTACATTGAGCGGAGATGTACTTGTACATGGAGCGGAGATGTACTTGTACATGGATCGGAGAGGTACTTGTACATGAGAGCGGAGAGGTACTGTCGACACTTGTACATTGAGCGTAGAGGTACTGTCGACACTTGTACATTGAGCGGAGAGGTACTTGTACATGGAGCGGAGAGGTACTGTCGACACTTGTACATTGAGCGGAGAGGTACTTGTACATTGAGCGGAGAGGTACTTGTACATGGAGCGCAGAGGTACTTGTACATTGAGCGGAGAGGTACTTGTACATGGAGCGGAGAGGTACTTGTACATGAGAGCGGAGAGGTACTTGTACATGGAGCGGAGAGGTACTTGTACATTGAGCGGAGAGGTACTGTCGACACTTGTACATTCAGCGGAGAGGTACTTGTACATGGAGCGGAGAGGTACTGTCGATACTTGACATTGAGCGGAGAGGTACTTGTACATGGAGCGGAGAGGTATTTGTACATTGAGCGGAGAGGTACTTGTACATTGAGCGGAGAGGTACTGTCGACACTTGTACATTCAGCGGAGAGCTACTTGTACATGGAGCGGAGAGGTATTTGTACATTGAGCGGAGAGGTACTTGTACATGGAGCGGAGAGGTACTTGTACATAGAGCGGAGAGGTACTTATACATGGAGCGGAGAGGTATTTGTACATTGAGCGGAGAGGTACTTGTACATGGAGCGGAGAGGTACTTGTACATGAGAGCGGAGAGGTATTTGTACATGGAGCGGAAAGGTACTGTCGACACTTGTACATTGAGCGGAGAGCTACTTGTACATGGAGCGGAGAGGTACTTGTACATGAGAGCGGAGAGGTACTTGTACATGGAGCGGAGAGGTATTTGTACATGGAGCGGAGAGGTACTGTCGACACTTGACATTGAGCGGAGAGGTACTTGTACATGGAGCGGAGAGGTACTTGTACATGAGAGCGGAGAGGTATTTGTACATGGAGCGGAGAGGTACTGTCGACACTTGACATTGAGCGGAGAGGTACTTGTACATGGAGCGGAGAGGTACTTGTACATGGAGCGGAGAGGTACTTGTACATGGAGCGGAGAGGTACTTGTACATGGAGCGGAGAGGTACTTGTACATGGAGCGGAGATGTACTTGTACATTGAGCGGAGAGGTACTTGTACATGGAGCAGAGATGTACTTGTACATGGAGCGGAGATGTACTTGTACATTGAGCGGAGAGGTACTTGTACATGGAGCGGAGAGGTACTTGTACATGGAGCGGAGATGTACTTGTACATGGAGCGGAGAGGTACTTGTACATGGAGCGGAGATGTACTTGTACATTGAGCGGAGAGGTACTTGTACATGGAGCAGAGATGTACTTGTACATGGAGCGGAGAGGTACTTGTACATGGAGCGGAGAGGTACTTGTACATGGAGCGGAGAGGTACTTGTACATTGAGCGGAGAGGTACTTGTACATTGAGCGGAGAGGTACTTGTACATGGAGCTAGGGCTGGGTATCGAGTTTCGATACTTACTTGGCACCGAAATGGAAACATCGATACTAAGGGGTATCGAAGCCTCCCTTGTCAATCGATACCAATTTTCGATACCAAAACAAAACAGCGTCATTGAGCCTATAAGCATGCGACATGCTTGCACGCCGCGCTCTAATACGGCTGGTGATTGGCTGTCATGTAGAGGCATGCAGGAAACGTTACGCCCACTTTAGCCGGTGTGTTTGTTGTGACTGTGAGCCAGGCGTGCGGTGCGGATAGTATACAAGAAGTTAGCCACTCAAGCTACTCCTATCCTGGATTACCATATGGCGAAGATGATGAAAAGCAGGAAAAGAAACAGAAACAACACGGACTGGTTTCCACAGACAAGAGAAATAATTGAGAGGTGGGTCAGCTCAGCTTACCGCAAGTTAGCGGTTATCAGATCCCTCAGTCTGACAAATCCATGCATCTGGCTGTGAGTTGTAGCATTAGATCGTTTAATTAATTGCCGCCGTAACGTTATGCGCAAGCGGGCATTGTGTATTTTTAGCAACTCGTTAACAAACGCTGATGTCATGATAGTTTGTTGAATGTAAATGCGATTCATTTATATTGATTGGCTAGTCAGTGAAGTTGAGCTGTCTCGTCAGATTTGACAAGAATGACGTTCTGTTGCAGCAGTGAGCACACTGATCTGCAACGCTAGCGTTAATGTTTAATTAATTAGCGTTATGTGCAAGCGGGCAGTTATCGCCCATGTATTTTTAGCAACTCGTTAACAAACGCTGATGTCATGATAGTTTGTTGAATATAAATGCGATTCACTTTGTGGCATATAAGGCTATATTGATAGGCTAGTCAATGCTCAACTAGTCTTCCATGCATGAAGTGGAGCCATCTCATCAGTTTGTACAAGAATAGAGTTCTGTTGCATCAGTGAGCATTAAACCCTGATTTGCAACTCTCTGTTTTGCACTGAAAACTATTCCACTGATTTATTTGTTTTAGCTACATTTCTTTCCTTTGTAGTACTCCAATATTTTTTGTAGGGACGGCAATACGTTTAGAGAACTTAAAGTTATGTTAAATACAGTAGGTTTTATTTTTTTCTGCTGTAAAACTTAAGATGGGGGGAAACTAAAGATTTGTAAAATAATTTCAATGTGTAATGCAGTTTTATTTTTGTTAAAATGGATTTTTCTAAAAATTGGTATCGAAAAAAGTATCGTTCAGGAACCGGTATCGAAATCCAAGTATCGAAACGGTATCGATATCGAAAAATTTTGAACGATACCCAGCCCTACATGGAGCGCAGATGTACTTGTACATTGAGCGGAGAGGTACTGGTACATGGAGCGGAGATGTACTTGTACATTGAGCGGAGAGGTACTTGTACATTGAGCGGAGAGGTACTTGTACATGGAGCGGAGATGTACTTGTACATTGAGCGGAGAGGTACTGGTACATGGAGCGGAGATGTACTTGTACATTGAGCGGAGAGGTACTTGTACATGGAGTGGAGATGTACTTGTACATTGAGCGGAGAGGTACTGGTACATGGGGCGGAGATGTACTTGTACATTGAGCGGAGAGGTACTTGTACATGGAGTGGAGATGTACTTGTACATTGAGCGGAGAGGTACTGGTACATGGAGCGGAGATGTACTTGTACATTGAGCGGAGAGGTACTTGTACATGGAGTGGAGATGTACTTGTACATGGAGCGGAGATGTACTTGTACATTGAGCGGAGAGGTACTTGTACATGGAGCGGAGATGTACTTGTACATGGAGCGGAGAGGTACTTGTACATGGAGCGGAGATGTACTTGTACATTGAGCGGAGAGGTACTTGTACATGGAGCGGAGAGGTACTTGTACATGGAGCGGAGATGTACTTGTACATGGAGCGGAGAGCTACTTGTACATGGAGCGGAGATGTACTTGTACATTGAGCGGAGAGGTACTTGTACATGGAGCAGAGATGTACTTGTACATGGAGCGGAGAGGTACTTGTACATGGAGCGGAGAGGTACTTGTACATTGAGCGGAGATGTACTTGTACATGGAGCGGAGATGTACTTGTACATGGATCGGAGAGGTACTTGTACATGAGAGCGGAGAGGTACTGTCGACACTTGTACATTGAGCGTAGAGGTACTGTCGACACTTGTACATTGAGCGGAGAGGTACTTGTACATGGAGCGGAGAGGTACTGTCGACACTTGTACATTGAGCGGAGAGGTACTTGTACATTGAGCGGAGAGGTACTTGTACATGGAGCGCAGAGGTACTTGTACATTGAGCGGAGAGGTACTTGTACATGGAGCGGAGAGGTACTTGTACATGAGAGCGGAGAGGTACTTGTACATGGAGCGGAGAGGTACTTGTACATTGAGCGGAGAGGTACTGTCGACACTTGTACATTCAGCGGAGAGGTACTTGTACATGGAGCGGAGAGGTACTGTCGATACTTGACATTGAGCGGAGAGGTACTTGTACATGGAGCGGAGAGGTACTTGTACATGGAGCGGAGAGGTACTTGTACATGGAGCGGAGATGTACTTGTACATTGAGCGGAGAGGTACTTGTACATGGAGCGGAGAGGTACTTGTACATGGAGCGGAGATGTACTTGTACATGGAGCGGAGAGGTACTTGTACATGGAGCGGAGATGTACTTGTACATTGAGCGGAGAGGTACTTGTACATGGAGCGGAGATGTACTTGTACATGGAGCGGAGAGGTACTTGTACATGGAGCGGAGATGTACTTGTACATTGAGCGGAGAGGTACTTGTACATGGAGCGGAGAGGTACTTGTACATGGAGCGGAGATGTACTTGTACATGGAGCGGAGAGGTACTTGTACATGGAGCGGAGATGTACTTGTACATTGAGCGGAGAGGTACTTGTACATGGAGCAGAGATGTACTTGTACATGGAGCGGAGAGGTACTTGTACATGGAGCGGAGAGGTACTTGTACATTGAGCGGAGATGTACTTGTACATGGAGCGGAGATGTACTTGTACATGGATCGGAGAGGTACTTGTACATGAGAGCGGAGAGGTACTGTCGACACTTGTACATTGAGCGTAGAGGTACTGTCGACACTTGTACATTGAGCGGAGAGGTACTTGTACATGGAGCGGAGAGGTACTGTCGACACTTGTACATTGAGCGGAGAGGTACTTGTACATTGAGCGGAGAGGTACTTGTACATGGAGCGCAGAGGTACTTGTACATTGAGCGGAGAGGTACTTGTACATGGAGCGGAGAGGTACTTGTACATGAGAGCGGAGAGGTACTTGTACATGGAGCGGAGAGGTACTTGTACATTGAGCGGAGAGGTACTGTCGACACTTGTACATTCAGCGGAGAGGTACTTGTACATGGAGCGGAGAGGTACTGTCGATACTTGACATTGAGCGGAGAGGTACTTGTACATGGAGCGGAGAGGTACTTGTACATGGAGCGGAGAGGTACTTGTACATGGAGCGGAGATGTACTTGTACATTGAGCGGAGAGGTACTTGTACATGGAGCGGAGAGGTACTTGTACATGGAGCGGAGATGTACTTGTACATGGAGCGGAGAGGTACTTGTACATGGAGCGGAGATGTACTTGTACATTGAGCGGAGAGGTACTTGTACATGGAGCAGAGATGTACTTGTACATGGAGCGGAGAGGTACTTGTACATGGAGCGGAGAGGTACTTGTACATTGAGCGGAGATGTACTTGTACATGGAGCGGAGATGTACTTGTACATGGATCGGAGAGGTACTTGTACATGAGAGCGGAGAGGTACTGTCGACACTTGTACATTGAGCGTAGAGGTACTGTCGACACTTGTACATTGAGCGGAGAGGTACTTGTACATGGAGCGGAGAGGTACTGTCGACACTTGTACATTGAGCGGAGAGGTACTTGTACATTGAGCGGAGAGGTACTTGTACATGGAGCGCAGAGGTACTTGTACATTGAGCGGAGAGGTACTTGTACATTGAGCGGAGAGGTACTTGTACATGGAGCTAGGGCTGGGTATCGAGTTTCGATACTTACTTGGCACCGAAATGGAAACATCGATACTAAGGGGTATCGAAGCCTCCCTTGTCAATCGATACCAATTTTCGATACCAAAACAAAACAGCGTCATTGAGCCTATAAGCATGCGACATGCTTGCACGCCGCGCTCTAATACGGCTGGTGATTGGCTGTCATGTAGAGGCATGCAGGAAACGTTACGCCCACTTTAGCCGGTGTGTTTGTTGTGACTGTGAGCCAGGCGTGCGGTGCGGATAGTATACAAGAAGTTAGCCACTCAAGCTACTCCTATCCTGGATTACCATATGGCGAAGATGATGAAAAGCAGGAAAAGAAACAGAAACAACACGGACTGGTTTCCACAGACAAGAGAAATAATTGAGAGGTGGGTCAGCTCAGCTTACCGCAAGTTAGCGGTTATCAGATCCCTCAGTCTGACAAATCCATGCATCTGGCTGTGAGTTGTAGCATTAGATCGTTTAATTAATTGCCGCCGTAACGTTATGCGCAAGCGGGCATTGTGTATTTTTAGCAACTCGTTAACAAACGCTGATGTCATGATAGTTTGTTGAATGTAAATGCGATTCATTTATATTGATTGGCTAGTCAGTGAAGTTGAGCTGTCTCGTCAGATTTGACAAGAATGACGTTCTGTTGCAGCAGTGAGCACACTGATCTGCAACGCTAGCGTTAATGTTTAATTAATTAGCGTTATGTGCAAGCGGGCAGTTATCGCCCATGTATTTTTAGCAACTCGTTAACAAACGCTGATGTCATGATAGTTTGTTGAATATAAATGCGATTCACTTTGTGGCATATAAGGCTATATTGATAGGCTAGTCAATGCTCAACTAGTCTTCCATGCATGAAGTGGAGCCATCTCATCAGTTTGTACAAGAATAGAGTTCTGTTGCATCAGTGAGCATTAAACCCTGATTTGCAACTCTCTGTTTTGCACTGAAAACTATTCCACTGATTTATTTGTTTTAGCTACATTTCTTTCCTTTGTAGTACTCCAATATTTTTTGTAGGGACGGCAATACGTTTAGAGAACTTAAAGTTATGTTAAATACAGTAGGTTTTATTTTTTTCTGCTGTAAAACTTAAGATGGGGGGAAACTAAAGATTTGTAAAATAATTTCAATGTGTAATGCAGTTTTATTTTTGTTAAAATGGATTTTTCTAAAAATTGGTATCGAAAAAAGTATCGTTCAGGAACCGGTATCGAAATCCAAGTATCGAAACGGTATCGATATCGAAAAATTTTGAACGATACCCAGCCCTACATGGAGCGCAGATGTACTTGTACATTGAGCGGAGAGGTACTGGTACATGGAGCGGAGATGTACTTGTACATTGAGCGGAGAGGTACTTGTACATTGAGCGGAGAGGTACTTGTACATGGAGCGGAGATGTACTTGTACATTGAGCGGAGAGGTACTGGTACATGGAGCGGAGATGTACTTGTACATTGAGCGGAGAGGTACTTGTACATGGAGTGGAGATGTACTTGTACATTGAGCGGAGAGGTACTGGTACATGGGGCGGAGATGTACTTGTACATTGAGCGGAGAGGTACTTGTACATGGAGTGGAGATGTACTTGTACATTGAGCGGAGAGGTACTGGTACATGGAGCGGAGATGTACTTGTACATTGAGCGGAGAGGTACTTGTACATGGAGTGGAGATGTACTTGTACATGGAGCGGAGATGTACTTGTACATTGAGCGGAGAGGTACTTGTACATGGAGCGGAGATGTACTTGTACATGGAGCGGAGAGGTACTTGTACATGGAGCGGAGATGTACTTGTACATTGAGCGGAGAGGTACTTGTACATGGAGCGGAGAGGTACTTGTACATGGAGCGGAGATGTACTTGTACATGGAGCGGAGAGGTACTTGTACATGGAGCGGAGATGTACTTGTACATTGAGCGGAGAGGTACTTGTACATGGAGCAGAGATGTACTTGTACATGGAGCGGAGAGGTACTTGTACATGGAGCGGAGAGGTACTTGTACATTGAGCGGAGATGTACTTGTACATGGAGCGGAGATGTACTTGTACATGGATCGGAGAGGTACTTGTACATGAGAGCGGAGAGGTACTGTCGACACTTGTACATTGAGCGTAGAGGTACTGTCGACACTTGTACATTGAGCGGAGAGGTACTTGTACATGGAGCGGAGAGGTACTGTCGACACTTGTACATTGAGCGGAGAGGTACTTGTACATTGAGCGGAGAGGTACTTGTACATGGAGCGCAGAGGTACTTGTACATTGAGCGGATAGGTACTTGTACATGGAGCGGAGAGGTACTTGTACATGAGAGCGGAGAGGTACTTGTACATGGAGCGGAGAGGTACTTGTACATTGAGCGGAGAGGTACTGTCGACACTTGTACATTCAGCGGAGAGGTACTTGTACATGGAGCGGAGAGGTACTGTCGATACTTGACATTGAGCGGAGAGGTACTTGTACATGGAGCGGAGAGGTACTTGTACATGGAGCGGAGAGGTACTTGTACATGGAGCGGAGATGTACTTGTACATTGAGCGGAGAGGTACTTGTACATGGAGCGGAGAGGTACTTGTACATGGAGCGGAGATGTACTTGTACATGGAGCGGAGAGGTACTTGTACATGGAGCGGAGATGTACTTGTACATTGAGCGGAGAGGTACTTGTACATGGAGCGGAGATGTACTTGTACATGGAGCGGAGAGGTACTTGTACATGGAGCGGAGATGTACTTGTACATTGAGCGGAGAGGTACTTGTACATGGAGCGGAGAGGTACTTGTACATGGAGCGGAGATGTACTTGTACATGGAGCGGAGAGGTACTTGTACATGGAGCGGAGATGTACTTGTACATTGAGCGGAGAGGTACTTGTACATGGAGCAGAGATGTACTTGTACATGGAGCGGAGAGGTACTTGTACATGGAGCGGAGAGGTACTTGTACATTGAGCGGAGATGTACTTGTACATGGAGCGGAGATGTACTTGTACATGGATCGGAGAGGTACTTGTACATGAGAGCGGAGAGGTACTGTCGACACTTGTACATTGAGCGTAGAGGTACTGTCGACACTTGTACATTGAGCGGAGAGGTACTTGTACATGGAGCGGAGAGGTACTGTCGACACTTGTACATTGAGCGGAGAGGTACTTGTACATTGAGCGGAGAGGTACTTGTACATGGAGCGCAGAGGTACTTGTACATTGAGCGGAGAGGTACTTGTACATGGAGCGGAGAGGTACTTGTACATGAGAGCGGAGAGGTACTTGTACATGGAGCGGAGAGGTACTTGTACATTGAGCGGAGAGGTACTGTCGACACTTGTACATTCAGCGGAGAGGTACTTGTACATGGAGCGGAGAGGTACTGTCGATACTTGACATTGAGCGGAGAGGTACTTGTACATGGAGCGGAGAGGTACTTGTACATGGAGCGGAGAGGTACTTGTACATGGAGCGGAGATGTACTTGTACATTGAGCGGAGAGGTACTTGTACATGGAGCGGAGAGGTACTTGTACATGGAGCGGAGATGTACTTGTACATGGAGCGGAGAGGTACTTGTACATGGAGCGGAGATGTACTTGTACATTGAGCGGAGAGGTACTTGTACATGGAGCAGAGATGTACTTGTACATGGAGCGGAGAGGTACTTGTACATGGAGCGGAGAGGTACTTGTACATTGAGCGGAGATGTACTTGTACATGGAGCGGAGATGTACTTGTACATGGATCGGAGAGGTACTTGTACATGAGAGCGGAGAGGTACTGTCGACACTTGTACATTGAGCGTAGAGGTACTGTCGACACTTGTACATTGAGCGGAGAGGTACTTGTACATGGAGCGGAGAGGTACTGTCGACACTTGTACATTGAGCGGAGAGGTACTTGTACATTGAGCGGAGAGGTACTTGTACATGGAGCGCAGAGGTACTTGTACATTGAGCGGAGAGGTACTTGTACATGGAGCGGAGAGGTACTTGTACATGAGAGCGGAGAGGTACTTGTACATGGAGCGGAGAGGTACTTGTACATTGAGCGGAGAGGTACTGTCGACACTTGTACATTCAGCGGAGAGGTACTTGTACATGGAGCGGAGAGGTACTGTCGATACTTGTACATGGAGCGGAGATGTACTTGTACATGGAGCGGAGAGGTACTTGTACATGGAGCGGAGAGGTACTTGTACATGGAGCGGAGAGGTACTTGTACATTGAGCGGAGAGGTACTTGTACATGGAGCGGAGAGGTACTTGTACATTGAGCGGAGAGGTACTTGTACATGGAGCGGAGAGGTACTTGTACATGGAGCGGAGAGGTACTTGTACATGGAGCGGAGAGGTACTTGTACATGGAGCGGAGAGGTACTTGTACATTGAGCGGAGATGTACTTGTACATGGAGCGGAGATGTACTTGTACATGGATCGGAGAGGTACTTGTACATGAGAGCGGAGAGGTACTGTCGACACTTGTACATTGAGCGTAGAGGTACTGTCGACACTTGTACATTGAGCGGAGAGGTACTTGTACATGGAGCGGAGAGGTACTGTCGACACTTGTACATTGAGCGGAGAGGTACTTGTACATTGAGCGGAGAGGTACTTGTACATGGAGCGCAGAGGTACTTGTACATTGAGCGGAGAGGTACTTGTACATGGAGCGGAGAGGTACTTGTACATGAGAGCGGAGAGGTACTTGTACATGGAGCGGAGAGGTACTTGTACATTGAGCGGAGAGGTACTGTCGACACTTGTACATTCAGCGGAGAGGTACTTGTACATGGAGCGGAGAGGTACTGTCGATACTTGACATTGAGCGGAGAGGTACTTGTACATGGAGCGGAGAGGTATTTGTACATTGAGCGGAGAGGTACTTGTACATTGAGCGGAGAGGTACTGTCGACACTTGTACATTCAGCGGAGAGCTACTTGTACATGGAGCGGAGAGGTATTTGTACATTGAGCGGAGAGGTACTTGTACATGGAGCGGAGAGGTACTTGTACATAGAGCGGAGAGGTACTTATACATGGAGCGGAGAGGTATTTGTACATTGAGCGGAGAGGTACTTGTACATGGAGCGGAGAGGTACTTGTACATGAGAGCGGAGAGGTATTTGTACATGGAGCGGAAAGGTACTGTCGACACTTGTACATTGAGCGGAGAGCTACTTGTACATGGAGCGGAGAGGTACTTGTACATGAGAGCGGAGAGGTACTTGTACATGGAGCGGAGAGGTATTTGTACATGGAGCGGAGAGGTACTGTCGACACTTGACATTGAGCGGAGAGGTACTTGTACATGGAGCGGAGAGGTACTTGTACATGAGAGCGGAGAGGTATTTGTACATGGAGCGGAGAGGTACTGTCGACACTTGACATTGAGCGGAGAGGTACTTGTACATGGAGCGGAGAGGTACTTGTACATGGAGCGGAGAGGTACTTGTACATGGAGCGGAGAGGTACTTGTACATGGAGCGGAGAGGTACTTGTACATGGAGCGGAGATGTACTTGTACATTGAGCAGAGAGGTACTTGTACATGGAGCGGAGAGGTACTTGTACATGGAGCGGAGAGGTACTTGTACATGGAGCGGAGAGGTACTTGTACATGGAGCGGAGAGGTACTTGTACATTGAGCGGAGATGTACTTGTACATGGAGCGGAGATGTACTTGTACATGGATCGGAGAGGTACTTGTACATGAGAGCGGAGAGGTACTGTCGACACTTGTACATTGAGCGTAGAGGTACTGTCGACACTTGTACATTGAGCGGAGAGGTACTTGTACATGGAGCGGAGAGGTACTGTCGACACTTGTACATTGAGCGGAGAGGTACTTGTACATTGAGCGGAGAGGTACTTGTACATGGAGCGCAGAGGTACTTGTACATTGAGCGGAGAGGTACTTGTACATGGAGCGGAGAGGTACTTGTACATGAGAGCGGAGAGGTACTTGTACATGGAGCGGAGAGGTACTTGTACATAGAGCGGAGAGGTACTTATACATGGAGCGGAGAGGTATTTGTACATTGAGCGGAGAGGTACTTGTACATGGAGCGGAGAGGTACTTGTACATGAGAGCGGAGAGGTATTTGTACATGGAGCGGAAAGGTACTGTCGACACTTGTACATTGAGCGGAGAGCTACTTGTACATGGAGCGGAGAGGTACTTGTACATGAGAGCGGAGAGGTACTTGTACATGGAGCGGAGAGGTATTTGTACATGGAGCGGAGAGGTACTGTCGACACTTGACATTGAGCGGAGAGGTACTTGTACATGGAGCGGAGAGGTACTTGTACATGAGAGCGGAGAGGTATTTGTACATGGAGCGGAGAGGTACTGTCGACACTTGACATTGAGCGGAGAGGTACTTGTACATGGAGCGGAGAGGTACTTGTACATGGAGCGGAGAGGTACTTGTACATGGAGCGGAGAGGTACTTGTACATGGAGCGGAGAGGTACTTGTACATGGAGCGGAGATGTACTTGTACATTGAGCAGAGAGGTACTTGTACATGGAGCGGAGAGGTACTTGTACATGGAGCGGAGAGGTACTTGTACATGGAGCGGAGAGGTACTTGTACATGGAGCGGAGAGGTACTTGTACATTGAGCGGAGATGTACTTGTACATGGAGCGGAGATGTACTTGTACATGGATCGGAGAGGTACTTGTACATGAGAGCGGAGAGGTACTGTCGACACTTGTACATTGAGCGTAGAGGTACTGTCGACACTTGTACATTGAGCGGAGAGGTACTTGTACATGGAGCGGAGAGGTACTGTCGACACTTGTACATTGAGCGGAGAGGTACTTGTACATTGAGCGGAGAGGTACTTGTACATGGAGCGCAGAGGTACTTGTACATTGAGCGGAGAGGTACTTGTACATGGAGCGGAGAGGTACTTGTACATGAGAGCGGAGAGGTACTTGTACATGGAGCGGAGAGGTACTTGTACATTGAACGGAGAGGTACTGTCGACACTTGTACATTCAGCGGAGAGGTACTTGTACATGGAGCGGAGAGGTACTGTCGATACTTGACATTGAGCGGAGAGGTACTTGTACATGGAGCGGAGAGGTATTTGTACATTGAGCGGAGAGGTACTTGTACATTGAGCGGAGAGGTACTGTCGACACTTGTACATTCAGCGGAGAGCTACTTGTACATGGAGCGGAGAGGTATTTGTACATTGAGCGGAGAGGTACTTGTACATGGAGCGGAGAGGTACTTGTACATAGAGCGGAGAGGTACTTATACATGGAGCGGAGAGGTATTTGTACATTGAGCGGAGAGGTACTTGTACATGGAGCGGAGAGGTACTTGTACATGAGAGCGGAGAGGTATTTGTACATGGAGCGGAAAGGTACTGTCGACACTTGTACATTGAGCGGAGAGCTACTTGTACATGGAGCGGAGAGGTACTTGTACATGAGAGCGGAGAGGTACTTGTACATGGAGCGGAGAGGTATTTGTACATGGAGCGGAGAGGTACTGTCGACACTTGACATTGAGCGGAGAGGTACTTGTACATGGAGCGGAGAGGTACTTGTACATGAGAGCGGAGAGGTATTTGTACATGGAGCGGAGAGGTACTGTCGACACTTGACATTGAGCGGAGAGGTACTTGTACATGGAGCGGAGAGGTACTTGTACATGGAGCGGAGAGGTACTTGTACATGGAGCGGAGAGGTACTTGTACATGGAGCGGAGAGGTACTTGTACATGGAGCGGAGATGTACTTGTACATTGAGCAGAGAGGTACTTGTACATGGAGCAGAGATGTACTTGTACATGGAGCGGAGATGTACTTGTACATTGAGCGGAGAGGTACTTGTACATGGAGCGGAGAGGTACTTGTACATGGAGCGGAGATGTACTTGTACATGGAGCGGAGAGGTACTTGTACATGGAGCGGAGATGTACTTGTACATTGAGCGGAGAGGTACTTGTACATGGAGCAGAGATGTACTTGTACATGGAGCGGAGAGGTACTTGTACATGGAGCGGAGAGGTACTTGTACATGGAGCGGAGAGGTACTTGTACATTGAGCGGAGAGGTACTTGTACATTGAGCGGAGAGGTACTTGTACATGGAGCTAGGGCTGGGTATCGAGTTTCGATACTTACTTGGCACCGAAATGGAAACATCGATACTAAGGGGTATCGAAGCCTCCCTTGTCAATCGATACCAATTTTCGATACCAAAACAAAACAGCGTCATTGAGCCTATAAGCATGCGACATGCTTGCACGCCGCGCTCTAATACGGCTGGTGATTGGCTGTCATGTAGAGGCATGCAGGAAACGTTACGCCCACTTTAGCCGGTGTGTTTGTTGTGACTGTGAGCCAGGCGTGCGGTGCGGATAGTATACAAGAAGTTAGCCACTCAAGCTACTCCTATCCTGGATTACCATATGGCGAAGATGATGAAAAGCAGGAAAAGAAACAGAAACAACACGGACTGGTTTCCACAGACAAGAGAAATAATTGAGAGGTGGGTCAGCTCAGCTTACCGCAAGTTAGCGGTTATCAGATCCCTCAGTCTGACAAATCCATGCATCTGGCTGTGAGTTGTAGCATTAGATCGTTTAATTAATTGCCGCCGTAACGTTATGCGCAAGCGGGCATTGTGTATTTTTAGCAACTCGTTAACAAACGCTGATGTCATGATAGTTTGTTGAATGTAAATGCGATTCATTTATATTGATTGGCTAGTCAGTGAAGTTGAGCTGTCTCGTCAGATTTGACAAGAATGACGTTCTGTTGCAGCAGTGAGCACACTGATCTGCAACGCTAGCGTTAATGTTTAATTAATTAGCGTTATGTGCAAGCGGGCAGTTATCGCCCATGTATTTTTAGCAACTCGTTAACAAACGCTGATGTCATGATAGTTTGTTGAATATAAATGCGATTCACTTTGTGGCATATAAGGCTATATTGATAGGCTAGTCAATGCTCAACTAGTCTTCCATGCATGAAGTGGAGCCATCTCATCAGTTTGTACAAGAATAGAGTTCTGTTGCATCAGTGAGCATTAAACCCTGATTTGCAACTCTCTGTTTTGCACTGAAAACTATTCCACTGATTTATTTGTTTTAGCTACATTTCTTTCCTTTGTAGTACTCCAATATTTTTTGTAGGGACGGCAATACGTTTAGAGAACTTAAAGTTATGTTAAATACAGTAGGTTTTATTTTTTTCTGCTGTAAAACTTAAGATGGGGGGAAACTAAAGATTTGTAAAATAATTTCAATGTGTAATGCAGTTTTATTTTTGTTAAAATGGATTTTTCTAAAAATTGGTATCGAAAAAAGTATCGTTCAGGAACCGGTATCGAAATCCAAGTATCGAAACGGTATCGATATCGAAAAATTTTGAACGATACCCAGCCCTACATGGAGCGCAGATGTACTTGTACATTGAGCGGAGAGGTACTGGTACATGGAGCGGAGATGTACTTGTACATTGAGCGGAGAGGTACTTGTACATTGAGCGGAGAGGTACTTGTACATGGAGCGGAGATGTACTTGTACATTGAGCGGAGAGGTACTGGTACATGGAGCGGAGATGTACTTGTACATTGAGCGGAGAGGTACTTGTACATGGAGTGGAGATGTACTTGTACATTGAGCGGAGAGGTACTGGTACATGGGGCGGAGATGTACTTGTACATTGAGCGGAGAGGTACTTGTACATGGAGTGGAGATGTACTTGTACATGGAGCGGAGAGGTACTTGTACATGGAGCGGAGATGTACTTGTACATTGAGCGGAGAGGTACTTGTACATGGAGCAGAGATGTACTTGTACATGGAGCGGAGAGGTACTTGTACATGGAGCGGAGAGGTACTTGTACATTGAGCGGAGATGTACTTGTACATGGAGCGGAGATGTACTTGTACATGGATCGGAGAGGTACTTGTACATGAGAGCGGAGAGGTACTGTCGACACTTGTACATTGAGCGTAGAGGTACTGTCGACACTTGTACATTGAGCGGAGAGGTACTTGTACATGGAGCGGAGAGGTACTGTCGACACTTGTACATTGAGCGGAGAGGTACTTGTACATTGAGCGGAGAGGTACTTGTACATGGAGCGCAGAGGTACTTGTACATTGAGCGGAGAGGTACTTGTACATGGAGCGGAGAGGTACTTGTACATGAGAGCGGAGAGGTACTTGTACATGGAGCGGAGAGGTACTTGTACATTGAGCGGAGAGGTACTTGTACATGGAGCGGAGAGGTACTTGTACATTGAGCGGAGAGGTACTTGTACATTGAGCGGAGATGTACTTGTACATGGAGCGGAGATGTACTTGTACATGGATCGGAGAGGTACTTGTACATGAGAGCGGAGAGGTACTGTCGACACTTGTACATTGAGCGTAGAGGTACTGTCGACACTTGTACATTGAGCGGAGAGGTACTTGTACATGGAGCGGAGAGGTACTGTCGACACTTGTACATTGAGCGGAGAGGTACTTGTACATTGAGCGGAGAGGTACTTGTACATGGAGCGCAGAGGTACTTGTACATTGAGCGGAGAGGTACTTGTACATGGAGCGGAGAGGTACTTGTACATGAGAGCGGAGAGGTACTTGTACATGGAGCGGAGAGGTACTTGTACATTGAGCGGAGAGGTACTGTCGACACTTGTACATTCAGCGGAGAGGTACTTGTACATGGAGCGGAGAGGTACTGTCGATACTTGACATTGAGCGGAGAGGTACTTGTACATGGAGCGGAGAGGTACTTGTACATGGAGCGGAGAGGTACTTGTACATGGAGCGGAGATGTACTTGTACATTGAGCGGAGAGGTACTTGTACATGGAGCGGAGAGGTACTTGTACATGGAGCGGAGATGTACTTGTACATGGAGCGGAGAGGTACTTGTACATGGAGCGGAGATGTACTTGTACATTGAGCGGAGAGGTACTTGTACATGGAGCAGAGATGTACTTGTACATGGAGCGGAGAGGTACTTGTACATGGAGCGGAGAGGTACTTGTACATTGAGCGGAGATGTACTTGTACATGGAGCGGAGATGTACTTGTACATGGATCGGAGAGGTACTTGTACATGAGAGCGGAGAGGTACTGTCGACACTTGTACATTGAGCGTAGAGGTACTGTCGACACTTGTACATTGAGCGGAGAGGTACTTGTACATGGAGCGGAGAGGTACTGTCGACACTTGTACATTGAGCGGAGAGGTACTTGTACATTGAGCGGAGAGGTACTTGTACATGGAGCGCAGAGGTACTTGTACATTGAGCGGAGAGGTACTTGTACATGGAGCGGAGAGGTACTTGTACATGAGAGCGGAGAGGTACTTGTACATGGAGCGGAGAGGTACTTGTACATTGAGCGGAGAGGTACTGTCGACACTTGTACATTCAGCGGAGAGGTACTTGTACATGGAGCGGAGAGGTACTGTCGATACTTGACATTGAGCGGAGAGGTACTTGTACATGGAGCGGAGAGGTACTTGTACATGGAGCGGAGAGGTACTTGTACATGGAGCGGAGAGGTACTTGTACATTGAGCGGAGAGGTACTTGTACATGGAGCGGAGAGGTACTTGTACATTGAGCGGAGAGGTACTTGTACATGGAGCGGAGAGGTACTTGTACATGGAGCGGAGAGGTACTTGTACATGGAGCGGAGAGGTACTTGTACAAGGAGCGGAGAGGTACTTGTACATTGAGCGGAGATGTACTTGTACATGGAGCGGAGATGTACTTGTACATGGATCGGAGAGGTACTTGTACATGAGAGCGGAGAGGTACTGTCGACACTTGTACATTGAGCGTAGAGGTAATGTCGACACTTGTACATTGAGCGGAGAGGTACTTGGACATGGAGCGGAGAGGTACTGTCGACACTTGTACATTGAGCGGAGAGGTACTTGTACATTGAGCGGAGAGGTACTTGTACATGGAGCGCAGAGGTACTTGTACATTGAGCGGAGAGGTACTTGTACATGGAGCGGAGAGGTACTTGTACATGAGAGCGGAGAGGTACTTGTACATGGAGCGGAGAGGTACTTGTACATTGAGCGGAGAGGTACTGTCGACACTTGTACATTCAGCGGAGAGGTACTTGTACATGGAGCGGAGAGGTACTGTCGATACTTGACATTGAGCGGAGAGGTACTTGTACATGGAGCGGAGAGGTATTTGTACATTGAGCGGAGAGATACTTGTACATTGAGCGGAGAGGTACTGTCGACACTTGTACATTCAGCGGAGAGCTACTTGTACATGGAGCGGAGAGGTATTTGTACATTGAGCGGAGATGTACTTGTACATGGAGCGGAGAGGTACTTGTACATAGAGCGGAGAGGTACTTATACATGGAGCGGAGAGGTATTTGTACATTGAGCGGAGAGGTACTTGTACATGGAGCGGAGAGGTACTTGTACATGAGAGCGGAGAGGTATTTGTACATGGAGCGGAAAGGTACTGTCGACACTTGTACATTGAGCGGAGAGCTACTTGTACATGGAGCGGAGAGGTACTTGTACATGAGAGCGGAGAGGTACTTGTACATGGAGCGGAGAGGTATTTGTACATGGAGCGGAGAGGTACTGTCGACACTTGACATTGAGCGGAGAGGTACTTGTACATGGAGCGGAGAGGTACTTGTACATGAGAGCGGAGAGGTATTTGTACATGGAGCGGAGAGGTACTGTCGACACTTGACATTGAGCGGAGAGGTACTTGTACATGGAGCGGAGAGGTACTTGTACATGGAGCGGAGAGGTACTTGTACATGGAGCGGAGAGGTACTTGTACATGGAGCGGAGATGTACTTGTACATGGAGCGGAGATGTACTTGTACATTGAGCGGAGAGGTACTTGTACATGGAGCAGAGATGTACTTGTACATGGAGCGGAGATGTACTTGTACATTGAGCGGAGAGGTACTTGTACATGGAGCGGAGAGGTACTTGTACATGGAGCGGAGATGTACTTGTACATGGAGCGGAGAGGTACTTGTACATGGAGCGGAGATGTACTTGTACATTGAGCGGAGAGGTACTTGTACATGGAGCGGAGAGGTACTTGTACATGGAGCGGAGATGTACTTGTACATGGAGCGGAGAGGTACTTGTACATGGAGCGGAGATGTACTTGTACATTGAGCGGAGAGGTACTTGTACATGGAGCAGAGATGTACTTGTACATGGAGCGGAGAGGTACTTGTACATGGAGCGGAGAGGTACTTGTACATGGAGCGGAGAGGTACTTGTACATGGAGCGGAGAGGTACTTGTACATTGAGCGGAGAGGTATTTGTACATGGAGCGGAGAGGTACTGTCGACACTTGACATTGAGCGGAGAGGTACTTGTACATGGAGCGGAGAGGTACTTGTACATGGAGCGGAGAGGTACTTGTACATGGAGCGGAGAGGTACTTGTACATGGAGCGGAGATGTACTTGTACATTGAGCGGAGAGGTACTTGTACATGGAGCAGAGATGTACTTGTACATGGAGCGGAGATGTACTTGTACATTGAGCGGTGAGGTACTTGTACATGGAGCGGAGAGGTACTTGTACATGGAGCGGAGATGTACTTGTACATGGAGCGGAGAGGTACTTGTACATGGAGCGGAGATGTACTTGTACATGGAGCGGAGAGGTACTTGTACATGGAGCAGAGATGTACTTGTACATGGAGCGGAGAGGTACTTGTACATGGAGCGGAGAGGTACTTGTACATGGAGCGGAGAGGTACTTGTACATGGAGCGGAGAGGTACTTGTACATTGAGCGGAGAGGTACTTGTACATTGAGCGGAGAGGTACTTGTACATTGAGCGGAGATGTACTTGTACATTGAGCGGAGATGTACTTGTACATTGAGCGGAGAGGTACTGGTACATGGAGCGGAGAGGTACTTGTACATGGAGCGGAGAGGTATTTGTACATGGAGCGGAGAGGTATTTGTACATGGAGCGGAGAGGTACTTGTACATTGAGCGGAGAGGTACTTGTACATGGAGCGGAGAGGTACTTGTACATGGAGCGGAGAGGTACTTGTACATGTAGCGGAGAGGTGCTTGTACATGGAGCGGAGAGGTACTTGTACATGGAGCGGAGAGGTATTTGTACATGGAGCGGAGAGGTACTTGTACATGGAGCGGAGAGGTACTTGTACATTCAGCGGAGAGGTACTTGTACATTGAGCGGAGAGGTACTTGTAGATGGAGCGGAGAGGTACTGTCAACACTTGTACATTGAGCGGAGAGGTACTTGTACATGGAGCGGAGAGGTACTTGTACATGGAGCGGAGAGGTACTGTTGACACTTGTACATTGAGCGGAGAGGTACTTGTACATGGAGCGGAGAGGTACTTGTACATGGAGCGGAGAGGTACTTGTACATGGAGCGGAGAGGTACTTGTACATTGAGCGGAGAGGTACTTGTACATGGAGCGGAGAGGTACTTGTACATTGAGCGGAGAGGTACTTGTACATGGAGCGGAGAGGTACTTGTACATGGAGCGGAGAGGTACTTGTACATGGAGCGGAGAGGTACTTGTACAAGGAGCGGAGAGGTACTTGTACATTGAGCGGAGATGTACTTGTACATGGAGCGGAGATGTACTTGTACATGGATCGGAGAGGTACTTGTACATGAGAGCGGAGAGGTACTGTCGACACTTGTACATTGAGCGTAGAGGTACTGTCGACACTTGTACATTGAGCGGAGAGGTACTTGTACATGGAGCGGAGAGGTACTGTCGACACTTGTACATTGAGCGGAGAGGTACTTGTACATTGAGCGGAGAGGTACTTGTACATGGAGCGCAGAGGTACTTGTACATTGAGCGGAGAGGTACTTGTACATGGAGCGGAGAGGTACTTGTACATGAGAGCAGAGAGGTACTTGTACATGGAGCGGAGAGGTACTTGTACATTGAGCGGAGAGGTACTGTCGACACTTGTACATTCAGCGGAGAGGTACTTGTACATGGAGCGGAGAGGTACTGTCGATACTTGACATTGAGCGGAGAGGTACTTGTACATGGAGCGGAGAGGTATTTGTACATTGAGCGGAGAGATACTTGTACATTGAGCGGAGAGGTACTGTCGACACTTGTACATTCAGCGGAGAGCTACTTGTACATGGAGCGGAGAGGTATTTGTACATTGAGCGGAGATGTACTTGTACATGGAGCGGAGAGGTACTTGTACATAGAGCGGAGAGGTACTTATACATGGAGCGGAGAGGTATTTGTACATTGAGCGGAGAGGTACTTGTACATGGAGCGGAGAGGTACTTGTACATGAGAGCGGAGAGGTATTTGTACATGGAGCGGAAAGGTACTGTCGACACTTGTACATTGAGCGGAGAGCTACTTGTACATGGAGCGGAGAGGTACTTGTACATGAGAGCGGAGAGGTACTTGTACATGGAGCGGAGAGGTATTTGTACATGGAGCGGAGAGGTACTGTCGACACTTGACATTGAGCGGAGAGGTACTTGTACATGGAGCGGAGAGGTACTTGTACATGAGAGCGGAGAGGTATTTGTACATGGAGCGGAGAGGTACTGTCGACACTTGACATTGAGCGGAGAGGTACTTGTACATGGAGCGGAGAGGTACTTGTACATGGAGCGGAGAGGTACTTGTACATGGAGCGGAGAGGTACTTGTACATGGAGCGGAGATGTACTTGTACATGGAGCGGAGATGTACTTGTACATTGAGCGGAGAGGTACTTGTACATGGAGCAGAGATGTACTTGTACATGGAGCGGAGATGTACTTGTACATTGAGCGGAGAGGTACTTGTACATGGAGCGGAGAGGTACTTGTACATGGAGCGGAGATGTACTTGTACATGGAGCGGAGAGGTACTTGTACATGGAGCGGAGATGTACTTGTACATTGAGCGGAGAGGTACTTGTACATGGAGCGGAGAGGTACTTGTACATGGAGCGGAGATGTACTTGTACATGGAGCGGAGAGGTACTTGTACATGGAGCGGAGATGTACTTGTACATTGAGCGGAGAGGTACTTGTACATGGAGCAGAGATGTACTTGTACATGGAGCGGAGAGGTACTTGTACATGGAGCGGAGAGGTACTTGTACATGGAGCGGAGAGGTACTTGTACATGGAGCGGAGAGGTACTTGTACATTGAGCGGAGAGGTATTTGTACATGGAGCGGAGAGGTACTGTCGACACTTGACATTGAGCGGAGAGGTACTTGTACATGGAGCGGAGAGGTACTTGTACATGGAGCGGAGAGGTACTTGTACATGGAGCGGAGAGGTACTTGTACATGGAGCGGAGATGTACTTGTACATTGAGCGGAGAGGTACTTGTACATGGAGCAGAGATGTACTTGTACATGGAGCGGAGATGTACTTGTACATTGAGCGGTGAGGTACTTGTACATGGAGCGGAGAGGTACTTGTACATGGAGCGGAGATGTACTTGTACATGGAGCGGAGAGGTACTTGTACATGGAGCGGAGATGTACTTGTACATTGAGCGGAGAGGTACTTGTACATGGAGCAGAGATGTACTTGTACATGGAGCGGAGAGGTACTTGTACATGGAGCGGAGAGGTACTTGTACATGGAGCGGAGAGGTACTTGTACATTGAGCGGAGAGGTACTTGTACATTGAGCGGAGACGTACTTGTACATTGAGCGGAGATGTACTTGTACATTGAGCGGAGATGTACTTGTACATTGAGCGGAGAGGTACTGGTACATGGAGCGGAGAGGTACTTGTACATGGAGCGGAGAGGTATTTGTACATGGAGCGGAGAGGTATTTGTACATGGAGCGGAGAGGTACTTGTACATTGAGCGGAGAGGTACTTGTACATGGAGCGGAGAGGTACTTGTACATGGAGCGGAGAGGTACTTGTACATGTAGCGGAGAGGTGCTTGTACATGGAGCGGAGAGGTACTTGTACATGGAGCGGAGAGGTATTTGTACATGGAGCGGAGAGGTACTTGTACATGGAGCGGAGAGGTACTTGTACATTCAGCGGAGAGGTACTTGTACATTGAGCGGAGAGGTACTTGTAGATGGAGCGGAGAGGTACTGTCAACACTTGTACATTGAGCGGAGAGGTACTTGTACATGGAGCGGAGAGGTACTTGTACATGGAGCGGAGAGGTACTGTTGACACTTGTACATTGAGCGGAGAGGTACTTGTACATGGAGCGGAGAGGTACTTGTACATGGAGCGGAGAGGTACTTGTACATGGAGCGGAGAGGTACTTGTACATTGAGCGGAGAGGTACTTGTACATGGAGCGGAGAGGTACTTGTACATTGAGCGGAGAGGTACTTGTACATGGAGCGGAGAGGTACTTGTACATGGAGCGGAGAGGTACTTGTACATGGAGCGGAGAGGTACTTGTACAAGGAGCGGAGAGGTACTTGTACATTGAGCGGAGATGTACTTGTACATGGAGCGGAGATGTACTTGTACATGGATCGGAGAGGTACTTGTACATGAGAGCGGAGAGGTACTGTCGACACTTGTACATTGAGCGTAGAGGTACTGTCGACACTTGTACATTGAGCGGAGAGGTACTTGTACATGGAGCGGAGAGGTACTGTCGACACTTGTACATTGAGCGGAGAGGTACTTGTACATTGAGCGGAGAGGTACTTGTACATGGAGCGCAGAGGTACTTGTACATTGAGCGGAGAGGTACTTGTACATGGAGCGGAGAGGTACTTGTACATGAGAGCGGAGAGGTACTTGTACATGGAGCGGAGAGGTACTTGTACATTGAGCGGAGAGGTACTGTCGACACTTGTACATTCAGCGGAGAGGTACTTGTACATGGAGCGGAGAGGTACTGTCGATACTTGACATTGAGCGGAGAGGTACTTGTACATGGAGCGGAGAGGTATTTGTACATTGAGCGGAGAGATACTTGTACATTGAGCGGAGAGGTACTGTCGACACTTGTACATTCAGCGGAGAGCTACTTGTACATGGAGCGGAGAGGTATTTGTACATTGAGCGGAGATGTACTTGTACATGGAGCGGAGAGGTACTTGTACATAGAGCGGAGAGGTACTTATACATGGAGCGGAGAGGTATTTGTACATTGAGCGGAGAGGTACTTGTACATGGAGCGGAGAGGTACTTGTACATGAGAGCGGAGAGGTATTTGTACATGGAGCGGAAAGGTACTGTCGACACTTGTACATTGAGCGGAGAGCTACTTGTACATGGAGCGGAGAGGTACTTGTACATGAGAGCGGAGAGGTACTTGTACATGGAGCGGAGAGGTATTTGTACATGGAGCGGAGAGGTACTGTCGACACTTGACATTGAGCGGAGAGGTACTTGTACATGGAGCGGAGAGGTACTTGTACATGAGAGCGGAGAGGTATTTGTACATGGAGCGGAGAGGTACTGTCGACACTTGACATTGAGCGGAGAGGTACTTGTACATGGAGCGGAGAGGTACTTGTACATGGAGCGGAGAGGTACTTGTACATGGAGCGGAGAGGTACTTGTACATGGAGCGGAGATGTACTTGTACATGGAGCGGAGATGTACTTGTACATTGAGCGGAGAGGTACTTGTACATGGAGCAGAGATGTACTTGTACATGGAGCGGAGATGTACTTGTACATTGAGCGGAGAGGTACTTGTACATGGAGCGGAGAGGTACTTGTACATGGAGCGGAGATGTACTTGTACATGGAGCGGAGAGGTACTTGTACATGGAGCGGAGATGTACTTGTACATTGAGCGGAGAGGTACTTGTACATGGAGCGGAGAGGTACTTGTACATGGAGCGGAGATGTACTTGTACATGGAGCGGAGAGGTACTTGTACATGGAGCGGAGATGTACTTGTACATTGAGCGGAGAGGTACTTGTACATGGAGCAGAGATGTACTTGTACATGGAGCGGAGAGGTACTTGTACATGGAGCGGAGAGGTACTTGTACATGGAGCGGAGAGGTACTTGTACATGGAGCGGAGAGGTACTTGTACATTGAGCGGAGAGGTATTTGTACATGGAGCGGAGAGGTACTGTCGACACTTGACATTGAGCGGAGAGGTACTTGTACATGGAGCGGAGAGGTACTTGTACATGGAGCGGAGAGGTACTTGTACATGGAGCGGAGAGGTACTTGTACATGGAGCGGAGATGTACTTGTACATTGAGCGGAGAGGTACTTGTACATGGAGCAGAGATGTACTTGTACATGGAGCGGAGATGTACTTGTACATTGAGCGGTGAGGTACTTGTACATGGAGCGGAGAGGTACTTGTACATGGAGCGGAGATGTACTTGTACATGGAGCGGAGAGGTACTTGTACATGGAGCGGAGATGTACTTGTACATTGAGCGGAGAGGTACTTGTACATGGAGCAGAGATGTACTTGTACATGGAGCGGAGAGGTACTTGTACATGGAGCGGAGAGGTACTTGTACATGGAGCGGAGAGGTACTTGTACATGGAGCGGAGAGGTACTTGTACATTGAGCGGAGAGGTACTTGTACATTGAGCGGAGACGTACTTGTACATTGAGCGGAGATGTACTTGTACATTGAGCGGAGATGTACTTGTACATTGAGCGGAGAGGTACTGGTACATGGAGCGGAGAGGTACTTGTACATGGAGCGGAGAGGTATTTGTACATGGAGCGGAGAGGTATTTGTACATGGAGCGGAGAGGTACTTGTACATTGAGCGGAGAGGTACTTGTACATGGAGCGGAGAGGTACTTGTACATGGAGCGGAGAGGTACTTGTACATGTAGCGGAGAGGTGCTTGTACATGGAGCGGAGAGGTACTTGTACATGGAGCGGAGAGGTATTTGTACATGGAGCGGAGAGGTACTTGTACATGGAGCGGAGAGGTACTTGTACATTCAGCGGAGAGGTACTTGTACATTGAGCGGAGAGGTACTTGTAGATGGAGCGGAGAGGTACTGTCAACACTTGTACATTGAGCGGAGAGGTACTTGTACATGGAGCGGAGAGGTACTTGTACATGGAGCGGAGAGGTACTGTTGACACTTGTACATTGAGCGGAGAGGTACTTGTACATGGAGCGGAGAGGTACTTGTACATGGAGCGGAGATGTACTTGTACAGGGAGCGGAGAGGTACTTGTACATTGAGCGGAGAGGTACTTGTACATGGAGCGGAGAGGTACTTGTACATGGAGCGGAGAGGTACTTGTACATGGAGCGGAGAGGTACTTGTACATTGAGCGGAGAGGTACTTGTACATGGAGCGGAGAGGTACTTGTACATGGAGCGGAGAGGTACTTGTACATGGAGCGGAGAGGTACTTGTACATTGAGCGGAGAGGTACTTGTACATGGAGCGGAGAGGTACTTGTACATGGAGCGGAGAGGTACTTGTACATGGAGCGGAGAGGTACTTGTACATTGAGCGGAGATGTACTTGTACATGGAGCGGAGATGTACTTGTACATGGATCGGAGAGGTACTTGTACATGAGAGCGGAGAGGTACTGTCGACACTTGTACATTGAGCGTAGAGGTACTGTCGACACTTGTACATTGAGCGGAGAGGTACTTGTACATGGAGCGGAGAGGTACTGTCGACACTTGTACATTGAGCGGAGAGGTACTTGTACATTGAGCGGAGAGGTACTTGTACATGGAGCGCAGAGGTACTTGTACATTGAGCGGAGAGGTACTTGTACATGGAGCGGAGAGGTACTTGTACATGAGAGCGGAGAGGTACTTGTACATGGAGCGGAGAGGTACTTGTACATTGAGCGGAGAGGTACTGTCGACACTTGTACATTCAGCGGAGAGGTACTTGTACATGGAGCGGAGAGGTACTGTCGATACTTGACATTGAGCGGAGAGGTACTTGTACATGGAGCGGAGAGGTACTTGTACATGGAGCGGAGAGGTACTTGTACATGGAGCGGAGAGGTACTTGTACATTGAGCGGAGAGGTACTTGTACATGGAGCGGAGAGGTACTGTCGACACTTGACATTGAGCGGAGAGGTACTTGTACATGGAGCGGAGAGGTACTTGTACATGAGAGCGGAGAGGTATTTGTACATGGAGCGGAGAGGTACTGTCGACACTTGACATTGAGCGGAGAGGTACTTGTACATGGAGCGGAGAGGTACTTGTACATGGAGCGGAGGGGTACTTGTACATGGAGCGGAGAGGTACTTGTACATGGAGCGGAGATGTACTTGTACATGGAGCGGAGATGTACTTGTACATTGAGCGGAGAGGTACTTGTACATGGAGCAGAGATGTACTTGTACATGGAGCGGAGATGTACTTGTACATTGAGCGGAGAGGTACTTGTACATGGAGCGGAGAGGTACTTGTACATGGAGCGGAGATGTACTTGTACATGGAGCGGAGAGGTACTTGTACATGGAGCGGAGATGTACTTGTACATTGAGCGGAGAGGTACTTGTACATGGAGCGGAGAGGTACTTGTACATGGAGCGGAGATGTACTTGTACATGGAGCGGAGAGGTACTTGTACATGGAGCGGAGATGTACTTGTACATTGAGCGGAGAGGTACTTGTACATGGAGCAGAGATGTACTTGTACATGGAGCGGAGAGGTACTTGTACATGGAGCGGAGAGGTACTTGTACATGGAGCGGAGAGGTACTTGTACATGGAGCGGAGAGGTACTTGTACATTGAGCGGAGAGGTATTTGTACATGGAGCGGAGAGGTACTGTCGACACTTGACATTGAGCGGAGAGGTACTTGTACATGGAGCGGAGAGGTACTTGTACATGGAGCGGAGAGGTACTTGTACATGGAGCGGAGAGGTACTTGTACATGGAGCGGAGATGTACTTGTACATTGAGCGGAGAGGTACTTGTACATGGAGCAGAGATGTACTTGTACATGGAGCGGAGATGTACTTGTACATTGAGCGGTGAGGTACTTGTACATGGAGCGGAGAGGTACTTGTACATGGAGCGGAGATGTACTTGTACATGGAGCGGAGAGGTACTTGTACATGGAGCGGAGATGTACTTGTACATTGAGCGGAGAGGTACTTGTACATGGAGCAGAGATGTACTTGTACATGGAGCGGAGAGGTACTTGTACATGGAGCGGAGAGGTACTTGTACATGGAGCGGAGAGGTACTTGTACATGGAGCGGAGAGGTACTTGTACATTGAGCGGAGAGGTACTTGTACATTGAGCGGAGACGTACTTGTACATTGAGCGGAGATGTACTTGTACATTGAGCGGAGATGTACTTGTACATTGAGCGGAGAGGTACTGGTACATGGAGCGGAGAGGTACTTGTACATGGAGCGGAGAGGTATTTGTACATGGAGCGGAGAGGTATTTGTACATGGAGCGGAGAGGTACTTGTACATTGAGCGGAGAGGTACTTGTACATGGAGCGGAGAGGTACTTGTACATGGAGCGGAGAGGTACTTGTACATGTAGCGGAGAGGTGCTTGTACATGGAGCGGAGAGGTACTTGTACATGGAGCGGAGAGGTATTTGTACATGGAGCGGAGAGGTACTTGTACATGGAGCGGAGAGGTACTTGTACATTCAGCGGAGAGGTACTTGTACATTGAGCGGAGAGGTACTTGTAGATGGAGCGGAGAGGTACTGTCAACACTTGTACATTGAGCGGAGAGGTACTTGTACATGGAGCGGAGAGGTACTTGTACATGGAGCGGAGAGGTACTGTTGACACTTGTACATTGAGCGGAGAGGTACTTGTACATGGAGCGGAGAGGTACTTGTACATGGAGCGGAGATGTACTTGTACAGGGAGCGGAGAGGTACTTGTACATTGAGCGGAGAGGTACTTGTACATGGAGCGGAGAGGTACTTGTACATGGAGCGGAGAGGTACTTGTACATGGAGCGGAGAGGTACTTGTACATTGAGCGGAGAGGTACTTGTACATGGAGCGGAGAGGTACTTGTACATGGAGCGGAGAGGTACTTGTACATGGAGCGGAGAGGTACTTGTACATTGAGCGGAGAGGTACTTGTACATGGAGCGGAGAGGTACTTGTACATGGAGCGGAGAGGTACTTGTACATGGAGCGGAGAGGTACTTGTACATTGAGCGGAGATGTACTTGTACATGGAGCGGAGATGTACTTGTACATGGATCGGAGAGGTACTTGTACATGAGAGCGGAGAGGTACTGTCGACACTTGTACATTGAGCGTAGAGGTACTGTCGACACTTGTACATTGAGCGGAGAGGTACTTGTACATGGAGCGGAGAGGTACTGTCGACACTTGTACATTGAGCGGAGAGGTACTTGTACATTGAGCGGAGAGGTACTTGTACATGGAGCGCAGAGGTACTTGTACATTGAGCGGAGAGGTACTTGTACATGGAGCGGAGAGGTACTTGTACATGAGAGCGGAGAGGTACTTGTACATGGAGCGGAGAGGTACTTGTACATTGAGCGGAGAGGTACTGTCGACACTTGTACATTCAGCGGAGAGGTACTTGTACATGGAGCGGAGAGGTACTGTCGATACTTGACATTGAGCGGAGAGGTACTTGTACATGGAGCGGAGAGGTACTTGTACATGGAGCGGAGAGGTACTTGTACATGGAGCGGAGAGGTACTTGTACATTGAGCGGAGAGGTACTTGTACATGGAGCGGAGAGGTACTTGTACATTGAGCGGAGAGGTACTTGTACATGGAGCGGAGAGGTACTTGTACATGGAGCGGAGAGGTACTTGTACATGGAGCGGAGAGGTACTTGTACATGGAGCGGAGAGGTACTTGTACATTGAGCGGAGATGTACTTGTACATGGAGCGGAGATGTACTTGTACATGGATCGGAGAGGTACTTGTACATGAGAGCGGAGAGGTACTGTCGACACTTGTACATTCAGCGGAGAGGTACTTGTACATTGAGCGTAGAGGTACTGTCGACACTTGTACATTGAGCGGAGAGGTACTTGTACATGGAGCGGAGAGGTACTGTCGACACTTGTACATTGAGCGGAGAGGTACTTGTACATTGAGCGGAGAGGTACTTGTACATGGAGCGCAGAGGTACTTGTACATTGAGCGGAGAGGTACTTGTACATGGAGCGGAGAGGTACTTGTACATGAGAGCGGAGAGGTACTTGTACATGGAGCGGAGAGGTACTTGTACATTGAGCGGAGAGGTACTGTCGACACTTGTACATTCAGCGGAGAGGTACTTGTACATGGAGCGGAGAGGTACTGTCGATACTTGACATTGAGCGGAGAGGTACTTGTACATGGAGCGGAGAGGTATTTGTACATTGAGCGGAGAGGTACTTGTACATTGAGCGGAGAGGTACTGTCGACACTTGTACATTCAGCGGAGAGCTACTTGTACATGGAGCGGAGAGGTATTTGTACATTGAGCGGAGAGGTACTTGTACATGGAGCGGAGAGGTACTTGTACATAGAGCGGAGAGGTACTTATACATGGAGCGGAGAGGTATTTGTACATTGAGCGGAGAGGTACTTGTACATGGAGCGGAGAGGTACTTGTACATGAGAGCGGAGAGGTATTTGTACATGGAGCGGAAAGGTACTGTCGACACTTGTACATTGAGCGGAGAGCTACTTGTACATGGAGCGGAGAGGTACTTGTACATGAGAGCGGAGAGGTACTTGTACATGGAGCGGAGAGGTATTTGTACATGGAGCGGAGAGGTACTGTCGACACTTGACATTGAGCGGAGAGGTACTTGTACATGGAGCGGAGAGGTACTTGTACATGAGAGCGGAGAGGTATTTGTACATGGAGCGGAGAGGTACTGTCGACACTTGACATTGAGCGGAGAGGTACTTGTACATGGAGCGGAGAGGTACTTGTACATGGAGCGGAGAGGTACTTGTACATGGAGCGGAGAGGTACTTGTACATGAGAGCGGAGAGGTACTGTCGACACTTGTACATTGAGCGTAGAGGTACTGTCGACACTTGTACATTGAGCGGAGAGGTACTTGTACATGGAGCGGAGAGGTACTGTCGACACTTGTACATTGAGCGGAGAGGTACTTGTACATTGAGCGGAGAGGTACTTGTACATGGAGCGCAGAGGTACTTGTACATTGAGCGGAGAGGTACTTGTACATGGAGCGGAGAGGTACTTGTACATGAGAGCGGAGAGGTACTTGTACATGGAGCGGAGAGGTACTTGTACATTGAGCGGAGAGGTACTGTCGACACTTGTACATTCAGCGGAGAGGTACTTGTACATGGAGCGGAGAGGTACTGTCGATACTTGACATTGAGCGGAGAGGTACTTGTACATGGAGCGGAGAGGTACTTGTACATGGAGCGGAGAGGTACTTGTACATGGAGCGGAGAGGTACTTGTACATTGAGCGGAGAGGTACTTGTACATGGAGCGGAGAGGTACTTGTACATTGAGCGGAGAGGTACTTGTACATGGAGCGGAGAGGTACTTGTACATGGAGCGGAGAGGTACTTGTACATGGAGCGGAGAGGTACTTGTACATGGAGCGGAGAGGTACTTGTACATTGAGCGGAGATGTACTTGTACATGGAGCGGAGATGTACTTGTACATGGATCGGAGAGGTACTTGTACATGAGAGCGGAGAGGTACTGTCGACACTTGTACATTCAGCGGAGAGGTACTTGTACATTGAGCGTAGAGGTACTGTCGACACTTGTACATTGAGCGGAGAGGTACTTGTACATGGAGCGGAGAGGTACTGTCGACACTTGTACATTGAGCGGAGAGGTACTTGTACATTGAGCGGAGAGGTACTTGTACATGGAGCGCAGAGGTACTTGTACATTGAGCGGAGAGGTACTTGTACATGGAGCGGAGAGGTACTTGTACATGAGAGCGGAGAGGTACTTGTACATGGAGCGGAGAGGTACTTGTACATTGAGCGGAGAGGTACTGTCGACACTTGTACATTCAGCGGAGAGGTACTTGTACATGGAGCGGAGAGGTACTGTCGATACTTGACATTGAGCGGAGAGGTACTTGTACATGGAGCGGAGAGGTATTTGTACATTGAGCGGAGAGGTACTTGTACATTGAGCGGAGAGGTACTGTCGACACTTGTACATTCAGCGGAGAGCTACTTGTACATGGAGCGGAGAGGTATTTGTACATTGAGCGGAGAGGTACTTGTACATGGAGCGGAGAGGTACTTGTACATAGAGCGGAGAGGTACTTATACATGGAGCGGAGAGGTATTTGTACATTGAGCGGAGAGGTACTTGTACATGGAGCGGAGAGGTACTTGTACATGAGAGCGGAGAGGTATTTGTACATGGAGCGGAAAGGTACTGTCGACACTTGTACATTGAGCGGAGAGCTACTTGTACATGGAGCGGAGAGGTACTTGTACATGAGAGCGGAGAGGTACTTGTACATGGAGCGGAGAGGTATTTGTACATGGAGCGGAGAGGTACTGTCGACACTTGACATTGAGCGGAGAGGTACTTGTACATGGAGCGGAGAGGTACTTGTACATGAGAGCGGAGAGGTATTTGTACATGGAGCGGAGAGGTACTGTCGACACTTGACATTGAGCGGAGAGGTACTTGTACATGGAGCGGAGAGGTACTTGTACATGGAGCGGAGAGGTACTTGTACATGGAGCGGAGAGGTACTTGTACATGGAGCGGAGAGGTACTTGTACATGGAGCGGAGAGGTACTTGTACATTGAGCGGAGAGGTACTTGTACATGGAGCGGAGAGGTACTTGTACATGGAGCGGAGAGGTACTTGTACATGGAGCGGAGAGGTACTTGTACATTGAGCGGAGAGGTACTTGTACATGGAGCGGAGAGGTACTTGTACATGGAGCGGAGAGGTACTTGTACATGGAGCGGAGAGGTACTTGTACATTGAGCGGAGATGTACTTGTACATGGAGCGGAGATGTACTTGTACATGGATCGGAGAGGTACTTGTACATGAGAGCGGAGAGGTACTGTCGACACTTGTACATTGAGCGTAGAGGTACTGTCGACACTTGTACATTGAGCGGAGAGGTACTTGTACATGGAGCGGAGAGGTACTGTCGACACTTGTACATTGAGCGGAGAGGTACTTGTACATTGAGCGGAGAGGTACTTGTACATGGAGCGCAGAGGTACTTGTACATTGAGCGGAGAGGTACTTGTACATGGAGCGGAGAGGTACTTGTACATGAGAGCGGAGAGGTACTTGTACATGGAGCGGAGAGGTACTTGTACATTGAGCGGAGAGGTACTGTCGACACTTGTACATTCAGCGGAGAGGTACTTGTACATGGAGCGGAGAGGTACTGTCGATACTTGACATTGAGCGGAGAGGTACTTGTACATGGAGCGGAGAGGTACTTGTACATGGAGCGGAGAGGTACTTGTACATGGAGCGGAGAGGTACTTGTACATTGAGCGGAGAGGTACTTGTACATGGAGCGGAGAGGTACTTGTACATTGAGCGGAGAGGTACTTGTACATGGAGCGGAGAGGTACTTGTACATGGAGCGGAGAGGTACTTGTACATGGAGCGGAGAGGTACTTGTACATGGAGCGGAGAGGTACTTGTACATTGAGCGGAGATGTACTTATACATGGAGCGGAGATGTACTTGTACATGGATCGGAGAGGTACTTGTACATGAGAGCGGAGAGGTACTGTCGACACTTGTACATTCAGCGGAGAGGTACTTGTACATTGAGCGTAGAGGTACTGTCGACACTTGTACATTGAGCGGAGAGGTACTTGTACATGGAGCGGAGAGGTACTGTCGACACTTGTACATTGAGCGGAGAGGTACTTGTACATTGAGCGGAGAGGTACTTGTACATGGAGCGCAGAGGTACTTGTACATTGAGCGGAGAGGTACTTGTACATGGAGCGGAGAGGTACTTGTACATGAGAGCGGAGAGGTACTTGTACATGGAGCGGAGAGGTACTTGTACATTGAGCGGAGAGGTACTGTCGACACTTGTACATTCAGCGGAGAGGTACTTGTACATGGAGCGGAGAGGTACTGTCGATACTTGACATTGAGCGGAGAGGTACTTGTACATGGAGCGGAGAGGTATTTGTACATTGAGCGGAGAGGTACTTGTACATTGAGCGGAGAGGTACTGTCGACACTTGTACATTCAGCGGAGAGCTACTTGTACATGGAGCGGAGAGGTATTTGTACATTGAGCGGAGAGGTACTTGTACATGGAGCGGAGAGGTACTTGTACATGAGAGCGGAGAGGTATTTGTACATGGAGCGGAGAGGTACTGTCGACACTTGACATTGAGCGGAGAGGTACTTGTACATGGAGCGGAGAGGTACTTGTACATGGAGCGGAGAGGTACTTGTACATGGAGCGGAGAGGTACTTGTACATGGAGCGGAGAGGTACTTGTACATGGAGCGGAGAGGTACTTGTACATTGAGCGGAGAGGTACTTGTACATGGAGCGGAGAGGTACTTGTACATGGAGCGGAGAGGTACTTGTACATGGAGCGGAGAGGTACTTGTACATTGAGCGGAGAGGTACTTGTACATGGAGCGGAGAGGTACTTGTACATGGAGCGGAGAGGTACTTGTACATGGAGCGGAGAGGTACTTGTACATTGAGCGGAGATGTACTTGTACATGGAGCGGAGATGTACTTGTACATGGATCGGAGAGGTACTTGTACATGAGAGCGGAGAGGTACTGTCGACACTTGTACATTGAGCGTAGAGGTACTGTCGACACTTGTACATTGAGCGGAGAGGTACTTGTACATTGAGCGGAGAGGTACTTGTACATGGAGCGCAGAGGTACTTGTACATTGAGCGGAGAGGTACTTGTACATGGAGCGGAGAGGTACTTGTACATGAGAGCGGAGAGGTACTTGTACATGGAGCGGAGAGGTACTTGTACATTGAGCGGAGAGGTACTGTCGACACTTGTACATTCAGCGGAGAGGTACTTGTACATGGAGCGGAGAGGTACTGTCGATACTTGACATTGAGCGGAGAGGTACTTGTACATGGAGCGGAGAGGTACTTGTACATGGAGCGGAGAGGTACTTGTACATGGAGCGGAGAGGTACTTGTACATTGAGCGGAGAGGTACTTGTACATGGAGCGGAGAGGTACTTGTACATTGAGCGGAGAGGTACTTGTACATGGAGCGGAGAGGTACTTGTACATGGAGCGGAGAGGTACTTGTACATGGAGCGGAGAGGTACTTGTACATGGAGCGGAGAGGTACTTGTACATTGAGCGGAGATGTACTTGTACATGGAGCGGAGATGTACTTGTACATGGATCGGAGAGGTACTTGTACATGAGAGCGGAGAGGTACTGTCGACACTTGTACATTCAGCGGAGAGGTACTTGTACATTGAGCGTAGAGGTACTGTCGACACTTGTACATTGAGCGGAGAGGTACTTGTACATGGAGCGGAGAGGTACTGTCGACACTTGTACATTGAGCGGAGAGGTACTTGTACATTGAGCGGAGAGGTACTTGTACATGGAGCGCAGAGGTACTTGTACATTGAGCGGAGAAGTACTTGTACATGGAGCGGAGAGGTACTTGTACATGAGAGCGGAGAGGTACTTGTACATGGAGCGGAGAGGTACTTGTACATTGAGCGGAGAGGTACTGTCGACACTTGTACATTCAGCGGAGAGGTACTGTCGATACTTGACATTGAGCGGAGAGGTACTTGTACATGGAGCGGAGAGGTATTTGTACATTGAGCGGAGAGGTACTTGTACATTGAGCGGAGAGGTACTGTCGACACTTGTACATTCAGCGGAGAGGTACTTGTACATGGAGCGGAGAGGTACTGTCGATACTTGACATTGAGCGGAGAGGTACTTGTACATGGAGCGGAGAGGTACTTGTACATGGAGCGGAGAGGTACTTGTACATGGAGCGGAGAGGTACTTGTACATTGAGCGGAGAGGTACTTGTACATGGAGCGGAGAGGTACTTGTACATTGAGCGGAGAGGTACTTGTACATGGAGCGGAGAGGTACTTGTACATGGAGCGGAGAGGTACTTGTACATGGAGCGGAGAGGTACTTGTACATGGAGCGGAGAGGTACTTGTACATTGAGCGGAGATGTACTTGTACATGGAGCGGAGATGTACTTGTACATGGATCGGAGAGGTACTTGTACATGAGAGCGGAGAGGTACTGTCGACACTTGTACATTCAGCGGAGAGGTACTTGTACATTGAGCGTAGAGGTACTGTCGACACTTGTACATTGAGCGGAGAGGTACTTGTACATGGAGCGGAGAGGTACTGTCGACACTTGTACATTGAGCGGAGAGGTACTTGTACATTGAGCGGAGAGGTACTTGTACATGGAGCGCAGAGGTACTTGTACATTGAGCGGAGAGGTACTTGTACATGGAGCGGAGAGGTACTTGTACATGAGAGCGGAGAGGTACTTGTACATGGAGCGGAGAGGTACTTGTACATTGAGCGGAGAGGTACTGTCGACACTTGTACATTCAGCGGAGAGGTACTTGTACATGGAGCGGAGAGGTACTGTCGATACTTGACATTGAGCGGAGAGGTACTTGTACATGGAGCGGAGAGGTATTTGTACATTGAGCGGAGAGGTACTTGTACATTGAGCGGAGAGGTACTGTCGACACTTGTACATTCAGCGGAGAGCTACTTGTACATGGAGCGGAGAGGTATTTGTACATTGAGCGGAGAGGTACTTGTACATGGAGCGGAGAGGTACTTGTACATAGAGCGGAGAGGTACTTATACATGGAGCGGAGAGGTATTTGTACATTGAGCGGAGAGGTACTTGTACATGGAGCGGAGAGGTACTTGTACATGAGAGCGGAGAGGTATTTGTACATGGAGCGGAAAGGTACTGTCGACACTTGTACATTGAGCGGAGAGCTACTTGTACATGGAGCGGAGAGGTACTTGTACATGAGAGCGGAGAGGTACTTGTACATGGAGCGGAGAGGTATTTGTACATGGAGCGGAGAGGTACTGTCGACACTTGACATTGAGCGGAGAGGTACTTGTACATGGAGCGGAGAGGTACTTGTACATGAGAGCGGAGAGGTATTTGTACATGGAGCGGAGAGGTACTGTCGACACTTGACATTGAGCGGAGAGGTACTTGTACATGGAGCGGAGAGGTACTTGTACATGGAGCGGAGAGGTACTTGTACATGGAGCGGAGAGGTACTTGTACATGAGAGCGGAGAGGTACTGTCGACACTTGTACATTGAGCGTAGAGGTACTGTCGACACTTGTACATTGAGCGGAGAGGTACTTGTACATGGAGCGGAGAGGTACTGTCGACACTTGTACATTGAGCGGAGAGGTACTTGTACATTGAGCGGAGAGGTACTTGTACATGGAGCGCAGAGGTACTTGTACATTGAGCGGAGAGGTACTTGTACATGGAGCGGAGAGGTACTTGTACATGAGAGCGGAGAGGTACTTGTACATGGAGCGGAGAGGTACTTGTACATTGAGCGGAGAGGTACTGTCGACACTTGTACATTCAGCGGAGAGGTACTTGTACATGGAGCGGAGAGGTACTGTCGATACTTGACATTGAGCGGAGAGGTACTTGTACATGGAGCGGAGAGGTACTTGTACATGGAGCGGAGAGGTACTTGTACATGGAGCGGAGAGGTACTTGTACATTGAGCGGAGAGGTACTTGTACATGGAGCGGAGAGGTACTTGTACATGGAGCGGAGAGGTACTTGTACATGGAGCGGAGAGGTACTTGTACATGGAGCGGAGAGGTACTTGTACATTGAGCGGAGATGTACTTGTACATGGAGCGGAGATGTACTTGTACATGGATCGGAGAGGTACTTGTACATGAGAGCGGAGAGGTACTGTCGACACTTGTACATTCAGCGGAGAGGTACTTGTACATTGAGCGTAGAGGTACTGTCGACACTTGTACATTGAGCGGAGAGGTACTTGTACATGGAGCGGAGAGGTACTGTCGACACTTGTACATTGAGCGGAGAGGTACTTGTACATTGAGCGGAGAGGTACTTGTACATGGAGCGCAGAGGTACTTGTACATTGAGCGGAGAGGTACTTGTACATGGAGCGGAGAGGTACTTGTACATGAGAGCGGAGAGGTACTTGTACATGGAGCGGAGAGGTACTTGTACATTGAGCGGAGAGGTACTGTCGACACTTGTACATTCAGCGGAGAGGTACTTGTACATGGAGCGGAGAGGTACTGTCGATACTTGACATTGAGCGGAGAGGTACTTGTACATGGAGCGGAGAGGTATTTGTACATTGAGCGGAGAGGTACTTGTACATTGAGCGGAGAGGTACTGTCGACACTTGTACATTCAGCGGAGAGCTACTTGTACATGGAGCGGAGAGGTATTTGTACATTGAGCGGAGAGGTACTTGTACATGGAGCGGAGAGGTACTTGTACATAGAGCGGAGAGGTACTTATACATGGAGCGGAGAGGTATTTGTACATTGAGCGGAGAGGTACTTGTACATGGAGCGGAGAGGTACTTGTACATGAGAGCGGAGAGGTATTTGTACATGGAGCGGAAAGGTACTGTCGACACTTGTACATTGAGCGGAGAGCTACTTGTACATGGAGCGGAGAGGTACTTGTACATGAGAGCGGAGAGGTACTTGTACATGGAGCGGAGAGGTATTTGTACATGGAGCGGAGCGGTACTGTCGACACTTGACATTGAGCGGAGAGGTACTTGTACATGGAGCGGAGAGGTACTTGTACATGAGAGCGGAGAGGTATTTGTACATGGAGCGGAGAGGTACTGTCGACACTTGACATTGAGCGGAGAGGTACTTGTACATGGAGCGGAGAGGTACTTGTACATGGAGCGGAGAGGTACTTGTACATGGAGCGGAGAGGTACTTGTACATGGAGCGGAGAGGTACTTGTACATGGAGCGGAGAGGTACTTGTACATTGAGCGGAGAGGTACTTGTACATGGAGCGGAGAGGTACTTGTACATGGAGCGGAGAGGTACTTGTACATGGAGCGGAGAGGTACTTGTACATTGAGCGGAGAGGTACTTGTACATGGAGCGGAGAGGTACTTGTACATGGAGCGGAGAGGTACTTGTACATGGAGCGGAGAGGTACTTGTACATTGAGCGGAGATGTACTTGTACATGGAGCGGAGATGTACTTGTACATGGATCGGAGAGGTACTTGTACATGAGAGCGGAGAGGTACTGTCGACACTTGTACATTGAGCGTAGAGGTACTGTCGACACTTGTACATTGAGCGGAGAGGTACTTGTACATGGAGCGGAGAGGTACTGTCGACACTTGTACATTGAGCGGAGAGGTACTTGTACATTGAGCGGAGAGGTACTTGTACATGGAGCGCAGAGGTACTTGTACATTGAGCGGAGAGGTACTTGTACATGGAGCGGAGAGGTACTTGTACATGAGAGCGGAGAGGTACTTGTACATGGAGCGGAGAGGTACTTGTACATTGAGCGGAGAGGTACTGTCGACACTTGTACATTCAGCGGAGAGGTACTTGTACATGGAGCGGAGAGGTACTGTCGATACTTGACATTGAGCGGAGAGGTACTTGTACATGGAGCGGAGAGGTACTTGTACATGGAGCGGAGAGGTACTTGTACATGGAGCGGAGAGGTACTTGTACATTGAGCGGAGAGGTACTTGTACATGGAGCGGAGAGGTACTTGTACATTGAGCGGAGAGGTACTTGTACATGGAGCGGAGAGGTACTTGTACATGGAGCGGAGAGGTACTTGTACATGGAGCGGAGAGGTACTTGTACATGGAGCGGAGAGGTACTTGTACATTGAGCGGAGATGTACTTATACATGGAGCGGAGATGTACTTGTACATGGATCGGAGAGGTACTTGTACATGAGAGCGGAGAGGTACTGTCGACACTTGTACATTCAGCGGAGAGGTACTTGTACATTGAGCGTAGAGGTACTGTCGACACTTGTACATTGAGCGGAGAGGTACTTGTACATGGAGCGGAGAGGTACTGTCGACACTTGTACATTGAGCGGAGAGGTACTTGTACATTGAGCGGAGAGGTACTTGTACATGGAGCGCAGAGGTACTTGTACATTGAGCGGAGAGGTACTTGTACATGGAGCGGAGAGGTACTTGTACATGAGAGCGGAGAGGTACTTGTACATGGAGCGGAGAGGTACTTGTACATTGAGCGGAGAGGTACTGTCGACACTTGTACATTCAGCGGAGAGGTACTTGTACATGGAGCGGAGAGGTACTGTCGATACTTGACATTGAGCGGAGAGGTACTTGTACATGGAGCGGAGAGGTATTTGTACATTGAGCGGAGAGGTACTTGTACATTGAGCGGAGAGGTACTGTCGACACTTGTACATTCAGCGGAGAGCTACTTGTACATGGAGCGGAGAGGTATTTGTACATTGAGCGGAGAGGTACTTGTACATGGAGCGGAGAGGTACTTGTACATGAGAGCGGAGAGGTATTTGTACATGGAGCGGAGAGGTACTGTCGACACTTGACATTGAGCGGAGAGGTACTTGTACATGGAGCGGAGAGGTACTTGTACATGGAGCGGAGAGGTACTTGTACATGGAGCGGAGAGGTACTTGTACATGGAGCGGAGAGGTACTTGTACATGGAGCGGAGAGGTACTTGTACATTGAGCGGAGAGGTACTTGTACATGGAGCGGAGAGGTACTTGTACATGGAGCGGAGAGGTACTTGTACATGGAGCGGAGAGGTACTTGTACATTGAGCGGAGAGGTACTTGTACATGGAGCGGAGAGGTACTTGTACATGGAGCGGAGAGGTACTTGTACATGGAGCGGAGAGGTACTTGTACATTGAGCGGAGATGTACTTGTACATGGAGCGGAGATGTACTTGTACATGGATCGGAGAGGTACTTGTACATGAGAGCGGAGAGGTACTGTCGACACTTGTACATTGAGCGTAGAGGTACTGTCGACACTTGTACATTGAGCGGAGAGGTACTTGTACATTGAGCGGAGAGGTACTTGTACATGGAGCGCAGAGGTACTTGTACATTGAGCGGAGAGGTACTTGTACATGGAGCGGAGAGGTACTTGTACATGAGAGCGGAGAGGTACTTGTACATGGAGCGGAGAGGTACTTGTACATTGAGCGGAGAGGTACTGTCGACACTTGTACATTCAGCGGAGAGGTACTTGTACATGGAGCGGAGAGGTACTGTCGATACTTGACATTGAGCGGAGAGGTACTTGTACATGGAGCGGAGAGGTACTTGTACATGGAGCGGAGAGGTACTTGTACATGGAGCGGAGAGGTACTTGTACATTGAGCGGAGAGGTACTTGTACATGGAGCGGAGAGGTACTTGTACATTGAGCGGAGAGGTACTTGTACATGGAGCGGAGAGGTACTTGTACATGGAGCGGAGAGGTACTTGTACATGGAGCGGAGAGGTACTTGTACATGGAGCGGAGAGGTACTTGTACATTGAGCGGAGATGTACTTGTACATGGAGCGGAGATGTACTTGTACATGGATCGGAGAGGTACTTGTACATGAGAGCGGAGAGGTACTGTCGACACTTGTACATTCAGCGGAGAGGTACTTGTACATTGAGCGTAGAGGTACTGTCGACACTTGTACATTGAGCGGAGAGGTACTTGTACATGGAGCGGAGAGGTACTGTCGACACTTGTACATTGAGCGGAGAGGTACTTGTACATTGAGCGGAGAGGTACTTGTACATGGAGCGCAGAGGTACTTGTACATTGAGCGGAGAAGTACTTGTACATGGAGCGGAGAGGTACTTGTACATGAGAGCGGAGAGGTACTTGTACATGGAGCGGAGAGGTACTTGTACATTGAGCGGAGAGGTACTGTCGACACTTGTACATTCAGCGGAGAGGTACTGTCGATACTTGACATTGAGCGGAGAGGTACTTGTACATGGAGCGGAGAGGTATTTGTACATTGAGCGGAGAGGTACTTGTACATTGAGCGGAGAGGTACTGTCGACACTTGTACATTCAGCGGAGAGCTACTTGTACATGGAGCGGAGAGGTATTTGTACATTGAGCGGAGAGGTACTTGTACATGGAGCGGAGAGGTACTTGTACATAGAGCGGAGAGGTACTTATACATGGAGCGGAGAGGTATTTGTACATTGAGCGGAGAGGTACTTGTACATGGAGCGGAGAGGTACTTGTACATGAGAGCGGAGAGGTATTTGTACATGGAGCGGAAAGGTACTGTCGACACTTGTACATTGAGCGGAGAGCTACTTGTACATGGAGCGGAGAGGTACTTGTACATGAGAGCGGAGAGGTACTTGTACATGGAGCGGAGAGGTATTTGTACATGGAGCGGAGAGGTACTGTCGACACTTGACATTGAGCGGAGAGGTACTTGTACATGGAGCGGAGAGGTACTTGTACATGAGAGCGGAGAGGTATTTGTACATGGAGCGGAGAGGTACTGTCGACACTTGACATTGAGCGGAGAGGTACTTGTACATGGAGCGGAGAGGTACTTGTACATGGACCGGAGAGGTACTTGTACATGGAGCGGAGAGGTACTTGTACATGGAGCGGAGATGTACTTGTACATTGAGCGGAGAGGTACTTGTACATGGAGCAGAGATGTACTTGTACATGGAGCGGAGATGTACTTGTACATTGAGCGGAGAGGTACTTGTACATGGAGCGGAGAGGTACTTGTACATGGAGCGGAGATGTACTTGTACATGGAGCGGAGAGGTACTTGTACATGGAGCGGAGATGTACTTGTACATTGAGCGGAGAGGTACTTGTACATGGAGCAGAGATGTACTTGTACATGGAGCGGAGAGGTACTTGTACATGGAGCGGAGAGGTACTTGTACATGGAGCGGAGAGGTACTTGTACATTGAGCGGAGAGGTACTTGTACATGGAGCGGAGAGGTACTTGTACATTGAGCGGAGAGGTACTTGTACATGGAGCGGAGAGGTACTTGTACATGGAGCGGAGAGGTACTTGTACATGGAGCGGAGAGGTACTTGTACATGGAGCGGAGAGGTACTTGTACATTGAGCGGAGATGTACTTGTACATGGAGCGGAGATGTACTTGTACATGGATCGGAGAGGTACTTGTACATGAGAGCGGAGAGGTACTGTCGACACTTGTACATTGAGCGTAGAGGTACTGTCGACACTTGTACATTGAGCGGAGAGGTACTTGTACATGGAGCGGAGAGGTACTGTCGACACTTGTACATTGAGCGGAGAGGTACTTGTACATTGAGCGGAGAGGTACTTGTACATGGAGCGCAGAGGTACTTGTACATTGAGCGGAGAGGTACTTGTACATGGAGCGGAGAGGTACTTGTACATGAGAGCGGAGAGGTACTTGTACATGGAGCGGAGAGGTACTTGTACATTGAGCGGAGAGGTACTGTCGACACTTGTACATTCAGCGGAGAGGTACTTGTACATGGAGCGGAGAGGTACTGTCGATACTTGACATTGAGCGGAGAGGTACTTGTACATGGAGCGGAGAGGTATTTGTACATTGAGCGGAGAGGTACTTGTACATTGAGCGGAGAGGTACTGTCGACACTTGTACATTCAGCGGAGAGCTACTTGTACATGGAGCGGAGAGGTATTTGTACATTGAGCGGAGAGGTACTTGTACATGGAGCGGAGAGGTACTTGTACATAGAGCGGAGAGGTACTTATACATGGAGCGGAGAGGTATTTGTACATTGAGCGGAGAGGTACTTGTACATGGAGCGGAGAGGTACTTGTACATGAGAGCGGAGAGGTATTTGTACATGGAGCGGAAAGGTACTGTCGACACTTGTACATTGAGCGGAGAGCTACTTGTACATGGAGCGGAGAGGTACTTGTACATGAGAGCGGAGAGGTACTTGTACATGGAGCGGAGAGGTATTTGTACATGGAGCGGAGAGGTACTGTCGACACTTGACATTGAGCGGAGAGGTACTTGTACATGGAGCGGAGAGGTACTTGTACATGAGAGCGGAGAGGTATTTGTACATGGAGCGGAGAGGTACTGTCGACACTTGACATTGAGCGGAGAGGTACTTGTACATGGAGCGGAGAGGTACTTGTACATGGAGCGGAGAGGTACTTGTACATGGACCGGAGAGGTACTTGTACATGGAGCGGAGAGGTACTTGTACATGGAGCGGAGATGTACTTGTACATTGAGCGGAGAGGTACTTGTACATGGAGCAGAGATGTACTTGTACATGGAGCGGAGATGTACTTGTACATTGAGCGGAGAGGTACTTGTACATGGAGCGGAGAGGTACTTGTACATGGAGCGGAGATGTACTTGTACATGGAGCGGAGAGGTACTTGTACATGGAGCGGAGATGTACTTGTACATTGAGCGGAGAGGTACTTGTACATGGAGCAGAGATGTACTTGTACATGGAGCGGAGAGGTACTTGTACATGGAGCGGAGAGGTACTTGTACATGGAGCGGAGAGGTACTTGTACATGGAGCGGAGAGGTACTTGTACATTGAGCGGAGAGGTACTTGTACATGGAGCGGAGAGGTACTTGTACATTGAGCGGAGAGGTACTTGTACATGGAGCGGAGAGGTACTTGTACATGGAGCGGAGAGGTACTTGTACATGGAGCGGAGAGGTACTTGTACATGGAGCGGAGAGGTACTTGTACATTGAGCGGAGATGTACTTGTACATGGAGCGGAGATGTACTTGTACATGGATCGGAGAGGTACTTGTACATGAGAGCGGAGAGGTACTGTCGACACTTGTACATTGAGCGTAGAGGTACTGTCGACACTTGTACATTGAGCGGAGAGGTACTTGTACATGGAGCGGAGAGGTACTGTCGACACTTGTACATTGAGCGGAGAGGTACTTGTACATTGAGCGGAGAGGTACTTGTACATGGAGCGCAGAGGTACTTGTACATTGAGCGGAGAGGTACTTGTACATGGATCGGAGAGGTACTTGTACATGAGAGCGGAGAGGTACTGTCGACACTTGTACATTGAGCGTAGAGGTACTGTCGACACTTGTACATTGAGCGGAGAGGTACTTGTACATGGAGCGGAGAGGTACTGTCGACACTTGTACATTGAGCGGAGAGGTACTTGTACATTGAGCGGAGAGGTACTTGTACATGGAGCGCAGAGGTACTTGTACATTGAGCGGAGAGGTACTTGTACATGGAGCGGAGAGGTACTTGTACATGAGAGCGGAGAGGTACTTGTACATGGAGCGGAGAGGTACTTGTACATTGAGCGGAGAGGTACTGTCGACACTTGTACATTCAGCGGAGAGGTACTTGTACATGGAGCGGAGAGGTACTGTCGATACTTGACATTGAGCGGAGAGGTACTTGTACATGGAGCGGAGAGGTATTTGTACATTGAGCGGAGAGGTACTTGTACATTGAGCGGAGAGGTACTGTCGACACTTGTACATTCAGCGGAGAGCTACTTGTACATGGAGCGGAGAGGTATTTGTACATTGAGCGGAGAGGTACTTGTACATGGAGCGGAGAGGTACTTGTACATAGAGCGGAGAGGTACTTATACATGGAGCGGAGAGGTATTTGTACATTGAGCGGAGAGGTACTTGTACATGGAGCGGAGAGGTACTTGTACATGAGAGCGGAGAGGTATTTGTACATGGAGCGGAAAGGTACTGTCGACACTTGTACATTGAGCGGAGAGCTACTTGTACATGGAGCGGAGAGGTACTTGTACATGAGAGCGGAGAGGTACTTGTACATGGAGCGGAGAGGTATTTGTACATGGAGCGGAGAGGTACTGTCGACACTTGACATTGAGCGGAGAGGTACTTGTACATGGAGCGGAGAGGTACTTGTACATGAGAGCGGAGAGGTATTTGTACATGGAGCGGAGAGGTACTGTCGACACTTGACATTGAGCGGAGAGGTACTTGTACATGGAGCGGAGAGGTACTTGTACATGGAGCGGAGAGGTACTTGTACATGGAGCGGAGAGGTACTTGTACATGGAGCGGAGAGGTACTTGTACATGGAGCGGAGATGTACTTGTACATTGAGCGGAGAGGTACTTGTACATGGAGCAGAGATGTACTTGTACATGGAGCGGAGATGTACTTGTACATTGAGCGGAGAGGTACTTGTACATGGAGCGGAGAGGTACTTGTACATGGAGCGGAGATGTACTTGTACATGGAGCGGAGAGGTACTTGTACATGGAGCGGAGATGTACTTGTACATTGAGCGGAGAGGTACTTGTACATGGAGCAGAGATGTACTTGTACATGGAGCGGAGAGGTACTTGTACATGGAGCGGAGAGGTACTTGTACATGGAGCGGAGAGGTACTTGTACATTGAGCGGAGAGGTACTTGTACATTGAGCGGAGAGGTACTTGTACATGGAGCTAGGGCTGGGTATCGAGTTTCGATACTTACTTGGCACCGAAATGGAAACATCGATACTAAGGGGTATCGAAGCCTCCCTTGTCAATCAATACCAATTTTCGATACCAAAACAAAACAGCGTCATTGAGCCTATAAGCATGCGACATGCTTGCACGCCGCGCTCTAATACGGCTGGTGATTGGCTGTCATGTAGAGGCATGCAGGAAACGTTACGCCCACTTTAGCCGGTGTGTTTGTTGTGACTGTGAGCCAGGCGTGCGGTGCGGATAGTATACAAGAAGTTAGCCACTCAAGCTACTCCTATCCTGGATTACCATATGGCGAAGATGATGAAAAGCAGGAAAAGAAACAGAAACAACACGGACTGGTTTCCACAGACAAGAGAAATAATTGAGAGGTGGGTCAGCTCAGCTTACCGCAAGTTAGCGGTTATCAGATCCCTCAGTCTGACAAATCCATGCATCTGGCTGTGAGTTGTAGCATTAGATCGTTTAATTAATTGCCGCCGTAACGTTATGCGCAAGCGGGCATTGTGTATTTTTAGCAACTCGTTAACAAACGCTGATGTCATGATAGTTTGTTGAATGTAAATGCGATTCATTTATATTGATTGGCTAGTCAGTGAAGTTGAGCTGTCTCGTCAGATTTGACAAGAATGACGTTCTGTTGCAGCAGTGAGCACACTGATCTGCAACGCTAGCGTTAATGTTTAATTAATTAGCGTTATGTGCAAGCGGGCAGTTATCGCCCATGTATTTTTAGCAACTCGTTAACAAACGCTGATGTCATGATAGTTTGTTGAATATAAATGCGATTCACTTTGTGGCATATAAGGCTATATTGATAGGCTAGTCAATGCTCAACTAGTCTTCCATGCATGAAGTGGAGCCATCTCATCAGTTTGTACAAGAATAGAGTTCTGTTGCATCAGTGAGCATTAAACCCTGATTTGCAACTCTCTGTTTTGCACTGAAAACTATTCCACTGATTTATTTGTTTTAGCTACATTTCTTTCCTTTGTAGTACTCCAATATTTTTTGTAGGGACGGCAATACGTTTAGAGAACTTAAAGTTATGTTAAATACAGTAGGTTTTATTTTTTTCTGCTGTAAAACTTAAGATGGGGGGAAACTAAAGATTTGTAAAATAATTTCAATGTGTAATGCAGTTTTATTTTTGTTAAAATGGATTTTTCTAAAAATTGGTATCGAAAAAAGTATCGTTCAGGAACCGGTATCGAAATCCAAGTATCGAAACGGTATCGATATCGAAAAAATTTGAACGATACCCAGCCCTACATGGAGCGCAGATGTACTTGTACATTGAGCGGAGAGGTACTGGTACATGGAGCGGAGATGTACTTGTACATTGAGCGGAGAGGTACTTGTACATTGAGCGGAGAGGTACTTGTACATGGAGCGGAGATGTACTTGTACATTGAGCGGAGAGGTACTGGTACATGGAGCGGAGATGTACTTGTACATTGAGCGGAGAGGTACTTGTACATGGAGTGGAGATGTACTTGTACATTGAGCGGAGAGGTACTGGTACATGGAGCGGAGATGTACTTGTACATTGAGCGGAGAGGTACTTGTACATGGAGTGGAGATGTACTTGTACATTGAGCGGAGAGGTACTGGTACATGGAGCGGAGATGTACTTGTACATTGAGCGGAGAGGTACTTGTACATGGAGCGGATATGTACTTGTACATGGAGCGGAGATGTACTTGTACATTGAGCGGAGAGGTACTTGTACATGGAGCGGAGATGTACTTGTACATGGAGCGGAGAGGTACTTGTACATGGAGCGGAGATGTACTTGTACATTGAGCGGAGAGGTACTTGTACATGGAGCGGAGAGGTACTTGTACATGGAGCGGAGATGTACTTGTACATGGAGCGGAGAGGTACTTGTACATGGAGCGGAGATGTACTTGTACATTGAGCGGAGAGGTACTTGTACATGGAGCAGAGATGTACTTGTACATGGAGCGGAGAGGTACTTGTACATGGAGCGGAGAGGTACTTGTACATTGAGCGGAGATGTACTTGTACATGGAGCGGAGATGTACTTGTACATGGATCGGAGAGGTACTTGTACATGAGAGCGGAGAGGTACTGTCGACACTTGTACATTGAGCGTAGAGGTACTGTCGACACTTGTACATTGAGCGGAGAGGTACTTGTACATGGAGCGGAGAGGTACTGTCGACACTTGTACATTGAGCGGAGAGGTACTTGTACATTGAGCGGAGAGGTACTTGTACATGGAGCGCAGAGGTACTTGTACATTGAGCGGAGAGGTACTTGTACATGGAGCGGAGAGGTACTTGTACATGAGAGCGGAGAGGTACTTGTACATGGAGCGGAGAGGTACTTGTACATTGAGCGGAGAGGTACTTGTACATGGAGCGGAGAGGTACTTGTACATTGAGCGGAGAGGTACTTGTACATTGAGCGGAGATGTACTTGTACATGGAGCGGAGATGTACTTGTACATGGATCGGAGAGGTACTTGTACATGAGAGCGGAGAGGTACTGTCGACACTTGTACATTGAGCGTAGAGGTACTGTCGGCACTTGTACATTGAGCGGAGAGGTACTTGTACATGGAGCGGAGAGGTACTGTCGACACTTGTACATTGAGCGGAGAGGTACTTGTACATTGAGCGGAGAGGTACTTGTACATGGAGCGCAGAGGTACTTGTACATTGAGCGGAGAGGTACTTGTACATGGAGCGGAGAGGTACTTGTACATGAGAGCGGAGAGGTACTTGTACATGGAGCGGAGAGGTACTTGTACATTGAGCGGAGAGGTACTGTCGACACTTGTACATTCAGCGGAGAGGTACTTGTACATGGAGCGGAGAGGTACTGTCGATACTTGACATTGAGCGGAGAGGTACTTGTACATGGAGCGGAGAGGTACTTGTACATGGAGCGGAGAGGTACTTGTACATGGAGCGGAGATGTACTTGTACATTGAGCGGAGAGGTACTTGTACATGGAGCTAGGGCTGGGTATCGAGTTTCGATACTTACTTGGCACCGAAATGGAAACATCGATACTAAGGGGTATCGAAGCCTCCCTTGTCAATCAATACCAATTTTCGATACCAAAACAAAACAGCGTCATTGAGCCTATAAGCATGCGACATGCTTGCACGCCGCGCTCTAATACGGCTGGTGATTGGCTGTCATGTAGAGGCATGCAGGAAACGTTACGCCCACTTTAGCCGGTGTGTTTGTTGTGACTGTGAGCCAGGCGTGCGGTGCGGATAGTATACAAGAAGTTAGCCACTCAAGCTACTCCTATCCTGGATTACCATATGGCGAAGATGATGAAAAGCAGGAAAAGAAACAGAAACAACACGGACTGGTTTCCACAGACAAGAGAAATAATTGAGAGGTGGGTCAGCTCAGCTTACCGCAAGTTAGCGGTTATCAGATCCCTCAGTCTGACAAATCCATGCATCTGGCTGTGAGTTGTAGCATTAGATCGTTTAATTAATTGCCGCCGTAACGTTATGCGCAAGCGGGCATTGTGTATTTTTAGCAACTCGTTAACAAACGCTGATGTCATGATAGTTTGTTGAATGTAAATGCGATTCATTTATATTGATTGGCTAGTCAGTGAAGTTGAGCTGTCTCGTCAGATTTGACAAGAATGACGTTCTGTTGCAGCAGTGAGCACACTGATCTGCAACGCTAGCGTTAATGTTTAATTAATTAGCGTTATGTGCAAGCGGGCAGTTATCGCCCATGTATTTTTAGCAACTCGTTAACAAACGCTGATGTCATGATAGTTTGTTGAATATAAATGCGATTCACTTTGTGGCATATAAGGCTATATTGATAGGCTAGTCAATGCTCAACTAGTCTTCCATGCATGAAGTGGAGCCATCTCATCAGTTTGTACAAGAATAGAGTTCTGTTGCATCAGTGAGCATTAAACCCTGATTTGCAACTCTCTGTTTTGCACTGAAAACTATTCCACTGATTTATTTGTTTTAGCTACATTTCTTTCCTTTGTAGTACTCCAATATTTTTTGTAGGGACGGCAATACGTTTAGAGAACTTAAAGTTATGTTAAATACAGTAGGTTTTATTTTTTTCTGCTGTAAAACTTAAGATGGGGGGAAACTAAAGATTTGTAAAATAATTTCAATGTGTAATGCAGTTTTATTTTTGTTAAAATGGATTTTTCTAAAAATTGGTATCGAAAAAAGTATCGTTCAGGAACCGGTATCGAAATCCAAGTATCGAAACGGTATCGATATCGAAAAATTTTGAACGATACCCAGCCCTACATGGAGCGCAGATGTACTTGTACATTGAGCGGAGAGGTACTGGTACATGGAGCGGAGATGTACTTGTACATTGAGCGGAGAGGTACTTGTACATTGAGCGGAGAGGTACTTGTACATGGAGCGGAGATGTACTTGTACATTGAGCGGAGAGGTACTGGTACATGGAGCGGAGATGTACTTGTACATTGAGCGGAGAGGTACTTGTACATGGAGTGGAGATGTACTTGTACATTGAGCGGAGAGGTACTGGTACATGGAGCGGAGATGTACTTGTACATTGAGCGGAGAGGTACTTGTACATGGAGTGGAGATGTACTTGTACATTGAGCGGAGAGGTACTGGTACATGGAGCGGAGATGTACTTGTACATTGAGCGGAGAGGTACTTGTACATGGAGCGGATATGTACTTGTACATGGAGCGGAGATGTACTTGTACATTGAGCGGAGAGGTACTTGTACATGGAGCGGAGATGTACTTGTACATGGAGCGGAGAGGTACTTGTACATGGAGCGGAGATGTACTTGTACATTGAGCGGAGAGGTACTTGTACATGGAGCGGAGAGGTACTTGTACATGGAGCGGAGATGTACTTGTACATGGAGCGGAGAGGTACTTGTACATGGAGCGGAGATGTACTTGTACATTGAGCGGAGAGGTACTTGTACATGGAGCAGAGATGTACTTGTACATGGAGCGGAGAGGTACTTGTACATGGAGCGGAGAGGTACTTGTACATTGAGCGGAGATGTACTTGTACATGGAGCGGAGATGTACTTGTACATGGATCGGAGAGGTACTTGTACATGAGAGCGGAGAGGTACTGTCGACACTTGTACATTGAGCGTAGAGGTACTGTCGACACTTGTACATTGAGCGGAGAGGTACTTGTACATGGAGCGGAGAGGTACTGTCGACACTTGTACATTGAGCGGAGAGGTACTTGTACATTGAGCGGAGAGGTACTTGTACATGGAGCGCAGAGGTACTTGTACATTGAGCGGAGAGGTACTTGTACATGGAGCGGAGAGGTACTTGTACATGAGAGCGGAGAGGTACTTGTACATGGAGCGGAGAGGTACTTGTACATTGAGCGGAGAGGTACTTGTACATGGAGCGGAGAGGTACTTGTACATTGAGCGGAGAGGTACTTGTACATTGAGCGGAGATGTACTTGTACATGGAGCGGAGATGTACTTGTACATGGATCGGAGAGGTACTTGTACATGAGAGCGGAGAGGTACTGTCGACACTTGTACATTGAGCGTAGAGGTACTGTCGGCACTTGTACATTGAGCGGAGAGGTACTTGTACATGGAGCGGAGAGGTACTGTCGACACTTGTACATTGAGCGGAGAGGTACTTGTACATTGAGCGGAGAGGTACTTGTACATGGAGCGCAGAGGTACTTGTACATTGAGCGGAGAGGTACTTGTACATGGAGCGGAGAGGTACTTGTACATGAGAGCGGAGAGGTACTTGTACATGGAGCGGAGAGGTACTTGTACATTGAGCGGAGAGGTACTGTCGACACTTGTACATTCAGCGGAGAGGTACTTGTACATGGAGCGGAGAGGTACTGTCGATACTTGACATTGAGCGGAGAGGTACTTGTACATGGAGCGGAGAGGTACTTGTACATGGAGCGGAGAGGTACTTGTACATGGAGCGGAGATGTACTTGTACATTGAGCGGAGAGGTACTTGTACATGGAGCGGAGAGGTACTTGTACATGGAGCGGAGATGTACTTGTACATGGAGCGGAGAGGTACTTGTACATGGAGCGGAGATGTACTTGTACATTGAGCGGAGAGGTACTTGTACATGGAGCAGAGATGTACTTGTACATGGAGCGGAGAGGTACTTGTACATGGAGCGGAGAGGTACTTGTACATTGAGCGGAGATGTACTTGTACATGGAGCGGAGATGTACTTGTACATGGATCGGAGAGGTACTTGTACATGAGAGCGGAGAGGTACTGTCGACACTTATACATTGAGCGTAGAGGTACTGTCGACACTTGTACATTGAGCGGAGAGGTACTTGTACATGGAGCGGAGAGGTACTGTCGACACTTGTACATTGAGCGGAGAGGTACTTGTACATTGAGCGGAGAGGTACTTGTACATGGAGCGCAGAGGTACTTGTACATTGAGCGGAGAGGTACTTGTACATGGAGCGGAGAGGTACTTGTACATGAGAGCGGAGAGGTACTTGTACATGGAGCGGAGAGGTACTTGTACATTGAGCGGAGAGGTACTGTCGACACTTGTACATTCAGCGGAGAGGTACTTGTACATGGAGCGGAGAGGTACTGTCGATACTTGACATTGAGCGGAGAGGTACTTGTACATGGAGCGGAGAGGTACTTGTACATGGAGCGGAGAGGTACTTGTACATGGAGCGGAGAGGTACTTGTACATTGAGCGGAGAGGTACTTGTACATGGAGCGGAGAGGTACTTGTACATTGAGCGGAGAGGTACTTGTACATGGAGCGGAGAGGTACTTGTACATGGAGCGGAGAGGTACTTGTACATGGAGCGGAGAGGTACTTGTACAAGGAGCGGAGAGGTACTTGTACATTGAGCGGAGATGTACTTGTACATGGAGCGGAGATGTACTTGTACATGGATCGGAGAGGTACTTGTACATGAGAGCGGAGAGGTACTGTCGACACTTGTACATTGAGCGTAGAGGTACTGTCGACACTTGTACATTGAGCGGAGAGGTACTTGTACATGGAGCGGAGAGGTACTGTCGACACTTGTACATTGAGCGGAGAGGTACTTGTACATTGAGCGGAGAGGTACTTGTACATGGAGCGCAGAGGTACTTGTACATTGAGCGGAGAGGTACTTGTACATGGAGCGGAGAGGTACTTGTACATGAGAGCGGAGAGGTACTTGTACATGGAGCGGAGAGGTACTTGTACATTGAGCGGAGAGGTACTGTCGACACTTGTACATTCAGCGGAGAGGTACTTGTACATGGAGCGGAGAGGTACTGTCGATACTTGACATTGAGCGGAGAGGTACTTGTACATGGAGCGGAGAGGTATTTGTACATTGAGCGGAGAGATACTTGTACATTGAGCGGAGAGGTACTGTCGACACTTGTACATTCAGCGGAGAGCTACTTGTACATGGAGCGGAGAGGTATTTGTACATTGAGCGGAGAGGTACTTGTACATGGAGCGGAGAGGTACTTGTACATAGAGCGGAGAGGTACTTATACATGGAGCGGAGAGGTATTTGTACATTGAGCGGAGAGGTACTTGTACATGGAGCGGAGAGGTACTTGTACATGAGAGCGGAGAGGTATTTGTACATGGAGCGGAAAGGTACTGTCGACACTTGTACATTGAGCGGAGAGCTACTTGTACATGGAGCGGAGAGGTACTTGTACATGAGAGCGGAGAGGTACTTGTACATGGAGCGGAGAGGTATTTGTACATGGAGCGGAGAGGTACTGTCGACACTTGACATTGAGCGGAGAGGTACTTGTACATGGAGCGGAGAGGTACTTGTACATGAGAGCGGAGAGGTATTTGTACATGGAGCGGAGAGGTACTGTCGACACTTGACATTGAGCGGAGAGGTACTTGTACATGGAGCGGAGAGGTACTTGTACATGGAGCGGAGAGGTACTTGTACATGGAGCGGAGAGGTACTTGTACATGGAGCGGAGATGTACTTGTACATGGAGCGGAGAGGTACTTGTACATTGAGCGGAGAGGTACTTGTACATGGAGCGCAGAGGTACTTGTACATTGAGCGGAGAGGTACTTGTACATGGAGCGGAGAGGTACTTGTACATGAGAGCGGAGAGGTACTTGTACATGGAGCGGAGAGGTACTTGTACATTGAGCGGAGAGGTACTGTCGACACTTGTACATTCAGCGGAGAGGTACTTGTACATGGAGCGGAGAGGTACTGTCGATACTTGACATTGAGCGGAGAGGTACTTGTACATGGAGCGGAGAGGTATTTGTACATTGAGCGGAGAGGTACTTGTACATTGAGCGGAGAGGTACTGTCGACACTTGTACATTCAGCGGAGAGCTACTTGTACATGGAGCGGAGAGGTATTTGTACATTGAGCGGAGAGGTACTTGTACATGGAGCGGAGAGGTACTTGTACATAGAGCGGAGAGGTACTTATACATGGAGCGGAGAGGTATTTGTACATTGAGCGGAGAGGTACTTGTACATGGAGCGGAGAGGTACTTGTACATGAGAGCGGAGAGGTATTTGTACATGGAGCGGAAAGGTACTGTCGACACTTGTACATTGAGCGGAGAGCTACTTGTACATGGAGCGGAGAGGTACTTGTACATGAGAGCGGAGAGGTACTTGTACATGGAGCGGAGAGGTATTTGTACATGGAGCGGAGAGGTACTGTCGACACTTGACATTGAGCGGAGAGGTACTTGTACATGGAGCGGAGAGGTACTTGTACATGAGAGCGGAGAGGTATTTGTACATGGAGCGGAGAGGTACTGTCGACACTTGACATTGAGCGGAGAGGTACTTGTACATGGAGCGGAGAGGTACTTGTACATGGAGCGGAGAGGTACTTGTACATGGAGCGGAGAGGTACTTGTACATGGAGCGGAGAGGTACTTGTACATGGAGCGGAGATGTACTTGTACATTGAGCGGAGAGGTACTTGTACATGGAGCGGAGAGGTACTTGTACATGGAGCGGAGATGTACTTGTACATGGAGCGGAGAGGTACTTGTACATGGAGCGGAGATGTACTTGTACATTGAGCGGAGAGGTACTTGTACATGGAGCAGAGATGTACTTGTACATGGAGCGGAGAGGTACTTGTACATGGAGCGGAGAGGTACTTGTACATTGAGCGGAGATGTACTTGTACATGGAGCGGAGATGTACTTGTACATGGATCGGAGAGGTACTTGTACATGAGAGCGGAGAGGTACTGTCGACACTTGTACATTGAGCGTAGAGGTACTGTCGACACTTGTACATTGAGCGGAGAGGTACTTGTACATGGAGCGGAGAGGTACTGTCGACACTTGTACATTGAGCGGAGAGGTACTTGTACATTGAGCGGAGAGGTACTTGTACATGGAGCGCAGAGGTACTTGTACATTGAGCGGAGAGGTACTTGTACATGGAGCGGAGAGGTACTTGTACATGAGAGCGGAGAGGTACTTGTACATGGAGCGGAGAGGTACTTGTACATTGAGCGGAGAGGTACTGTCGACACTTGTACATTCAGCGGAGAGGTACTTGTACATGGAGCGGAGAGGTACTGTCGATACTTGACATTGAGCGGAGAGGTACTTGTACATGGAGCGGAGAGGTACTTGTACATGGAGCGGAGAGGTACTTGTACATGGAGCGGAGAGGTACTTGTACATTGAGCGGAGAGGTACTTGTACATGGAGCGGAGAGGTACTTGTACATTGAGCGGAGAGGTACTTGTACATGGAGCGGAGAGGTACTTGTACATGGAGCGGAGAGGTACTTGTACATGGAGCGGAGAGGTACTTGTACAAGGAGCGGAGAGGTACTTGTACATTGAGCGGAGATGTACTTGTACATGGAGCGGAGATGTACTTGTACATGGATCGGAGAGGTACTTGTACATGAGAGCGGAGAGGTACTGTCGACACTTGTACATTGAGCGTAGAGGTACTGTCGACACTTGTACATTGAGCGGAGAGGTACTTGTACATGGAGCGGAGAGGTACTGTCGACACTTGTACATTGAGCGGAGAGGTACTTGTACATTGAGCGGAGAGGTACTTGTACATGGAGCGCAGAGGTACTTGTACATTGAGCGGAGAGGTACTTGTACATGGAGCGGAGAGGTACTTGTACATGAGAGCGGAGAGGTACTTGTACATGGAGCGGAGAGGTACTTGTACATTGAGCGGAGAGGTACTGTCGACACTTGTACATTCAGCGGAGAGGTACTTGTACATGGAGCGGAGAGGTACTGTCGATACTTGACATTGAGCGGAGAGGTACTTGTACATGGAGCGGAGAGGTATTTGTACATTGAGCGGAGAGATACTTGTACATTGAGCGGAGAGGTACTGTCGACACTTGTACATTCAGCGGAGAGCTACTTGTACATGGAGCGGAGAGGTATTTGTACATTGAGCGGAGAGGTACTTGTACATGGAGCGGAGAGGTACTTGTACATAGAGCGGAGAGGTACTTATACATGGAGCGGAGAGGTATTTGTACATTGAGCGGAGAGGTACTTGTACATGGAGCGGAGAGGTACTTGTACATGAGAGCGGAGAGGTATTTGTACATGGAGCGGAAAGGTACTGTCGACACTTGTACATTGAGCGGAGAGCTACTTGTACATGGAGCGGAGAGGTACTTGTACATGAGAGCGGAGAGGTACTTGTACATGGAGCGGAGAGGTATTTGTACATGGAGCGGAGAGGTACTGTCGACACTTGACATTGAGCGGAGAGGTACTTGTACATGGAGCGGAGAGGTACTTGTACATGAGAGCGGAGAGGTATTTGTACATGGAGCGGAGAGGTACTGTCGACACTTGACATTGAGCGGAGAGGTACTTGTACATGGAGCGGAGAGGTACTTGTACATGGAGCGGAGAGGTACTTGTACATGGAGCGGAGAGGTACTTGTACATGGAGCGGAGATGTACTTGTACATGGAGCGGAGAGGTACTTGTACATTGAGCGGAGAGGTACTTGTACATGGAGCGCAGAGGTACTTGTACATTGAGCGGAGAGGTACTTGTACATGGAGCGGAGAGGTACTTGTACATGAGAGCGGAGAGGTACTTGTACATGGAGCGGAGAGGTACTTGTACATTGAGCGGAGAGGTACTGTCGACACTTGTACATTCAGCGGAGAGGTACTTGTACATGGAGCGGAGAGGTACTGTCGATACTTGACATTGAGCGGAGAGGTACTTGTACATGGAGCGGAGAGGTATTTGTACATTGAGCGGAGAGGTACTTGTACATTGAGCGGAGAGGTACTGTCGACACTTGTACATTCAGCGGAGAGCTACTTGTACATGGAGCGGAGAGGTATTTGTACATTGAGCGGAGAGGTACTTGTACATGGAGCGGAGAGGTACTTGTACATAGAGCGGAGAGGTACTTATACATGGAGCGGAGAGGTATTTGTACATTGAGCGGAGAGGTACTTGTACATGGAGCGGAGAGGTACTTGTACATGAGAGCGGAGAGGTATTTGTACATGGAGCGGAAAGGTACTGTCGACACTTGTACATTGAGCGGAGAGCTACTTGTACATGGAGCGGAGAGGTACTTGTACATGAGAGCGGAGAGGTACTTGTACATGGAGCGGAGAGGTATTTGTACATGGAGCGGAGAGGTACTGTCGACACTTGACATTGAGCGGAGAGGTACTTGTACATGGAGCGGAGAGGTACTTGTACATGAGAGCGGAGAGGTATTTGTACATGGAGCGGAGAGGTACTGTCGACACTTGACATTGAGCGGAGAGGTACTTGTACATGGAGCGGAGAGGTACTTGTACATGGAGCGGAGAGGTACTTGTACATGGAGCGGAGAGGTACTTGTACATGGAGCGGAGAGGTACTTGTACATGGAGCGGAGATGTACTTGTACATTGAGCGGAGAGGTACTTGTACATGGAGCGGAGAGGTACTTGTACATGGAGCGGAGATGTACTTGTACATGGAGCGGAGAGGTACTTGTACATGGAGCGGAGATGTACTTGTACATTGAGCGGAGAGGTACTTGTACATGGAGCAGAGATGTACTTGTACATGGAGCGGAGAGGTACTTGTACATGGAGCGGAGAGGTACTTGTACATTGAGCGGAGATGTACTTGTACATGGAGCGGAGATGTACTTGTACATGGATCGGAGAGGTACTTGTACATGAGAGCGGAGAGGTACTGTCGACACTTGTACATTGAGCGTAGAGGTACTGTCGACACTTGTACATTGAGCGGAGAGGTACTTGTACATGGAGCGGAGAGGTACTGTCGACACTTGTACATTGAGCGGAGAGGTACTTGTACATTGAGCGGAGAGGTACTTGTACATGGAGCGCAGAGGTACTTGTACATTGAGCGGAGAGGTACTTGTACATGGAGCGGAGAGGTACTTGTACATGAGAGCGGAGAGGTACTTGTACATGGAGCGGAGAGGTACTTGTACATTGAGCGGAGAGGTACTGTCGACACTTGTACATTCAGCGGAGAGGTACTTGTACATGGAGCGGAGAGGTACTGTCGATACTTGACATTGAGCGGAGAGGTACTTGTACATGGAGCGGAGAGGTACTTGTACATGGAGCGGAGAGGTACTTGTACATGGAGCGGAGAGGTACTTGTACATTGAGCGGAGAGGTACTTGTACATGGAGCGGAGAGGTACTTGTACATTGAGCGGAGAGGTACTTGTACATGGAGCGGAGAGGTACTTGTACATGGAGCGGAGAGGTACTTGTACATGGAGCGGAGAGGTACTTGTACAAGGAGCGGAGAGGTACTTGTACATTGAGCGGAGATGTACTTGTACATGGAGCGGAGATGTACTTGTACATGGATCGGAGAGGTACTTGTACATGAGAGCGGAGAGGTACTGTCGACACTTGTACATTGAGCGTAGAGGTACTGTCGACACTTGTACATTGAGCGGAGAGGTACTTGTACATGGAGCGGAGAGGTACTGTCGACACTTGTACATTGAGCGGAGAGGTACTTGTACATTGAGCGGAGAGGTACTTGTACATGGAGCGCAGAGGTACTTGTACATTGAGCGGAGAGGTACTTGTACATGGAGCGGAGAGGTACTTGTACATGAGAGCGGAGAGGTACTTGTACATGGAGCGGAGAGGTACTTGTACATTGAGCGGAGAGGTACTGTCGACACTTGTACATTCAGCGGAGAGGTACTTGTACATGGAGCGGAGAGGTACTGTCGATACTTGACATTGAGCGGAGAGGTACTTGTACATGGAGCGGAGAGGTATTTGTACATTGAGCGGAGAGATACTTGTACATTGAGCGGAGAGGTACTGTCGACACTTGTACATTCAGCGGAGAGCTACTTGTACATGGAGCGGAGAGGTATTTGTACATTGAGCGGAGAGGTACTTGTACATGGAGCGGAGAGGTACTTGTACATAGAGCGGAGAGGTACTTATACATGGAGCGGAGAGGTATTTGTACATTGAGCGGAGAGGTACTTGTACATGGAGCGGAGAGGTACTTGTACATGAGAGCGGAGAGGTATTTGTACATGGAGCGGAAAGGTACTGTCGACACTTGTACATTGAGCGGAGAGCTACTTGTACATGGAGCGGAGAGGTACTTGTACATGAGAGCGGAGAGGTACTTGTACATGGAGCGGAGAGGTATTTGTACATGGAGCGGAGAGGTACTGTCGACACTTGACATTGAGCGGAGAGGTACTTGTACATGGAGCGGAGAGGTACTTGTACATGAGAGCGGAGAGGTATTTGTACATGGAGCGGAGAGGTACTGTCGACACTTGACATTGAGCGGAGAGGTACTTGTACATGGAGCGGAGAGGTACTTGTACATGGAGCGGAGAGGTACTTGTACATGGAGCGGAGAGGTACTTGTACATGGAGCGGAGATGTACTTGTACATGGAGCGGAGAGGTACTTGTACATTGAGCGGAGAGGTACTTGTACATGGAGCGCAGAGGTACTTGTACATTGAGCGGAGAGGTACTTGTACATGGAGCGGAGAGGTACTTGTACATGAGAGCGGAGAGGTACTTGTACATGGAGCGGAGAGGTACTTGTACATTGAGCGGAGAGGTACTGTCGACACTTGTACATTCAGCGGAGAGGTACTTGTACATGGAGCGGAGAGGTACTGTCGATACTTGACATTGAGCGGAGAGGTACTTGTACATGGAGCGGAGAGGTATTTGTACATTGAGCGGAGAGGTACTTGTACATTGAGCGGAGAGGTACTGTCGACACTTGTACATTCAGCGGAGAGCTACTTGTACATGGAGCGGAGAGGTATTTGTACATTGAGCGGAGAGGTACTTGTACATGGAGCGGAGAGGTACTTGTACATAGAGCGGAGAGGTACTTATACATGGAGCGGAGAGGTATTTGTACATTGAGCGGAGAGGTACTTGTACATGGAGCGGAGAGGTACTTGTACATGAGAGCGGAGAGGTATTTGTACATGGAGCGGAAAGGTACTGTCGACACTTGTACATTGAGCGGAGAGCTACTTGTACATGGAGCGGAGAGGTACTTGTACATGAGAGCGGAGAGGTACTTGTACATGGAGCGGAGAGGTATTTGTACATGGAGCGGAGAGGTACTGTCGACACTTGACATTGAGCGGAGAGGTACTTGTACATGGAGCGGAGAGGTACTTGTACATGAGAGCGGAGAGGTATTTGTACATGGAGCGGAGAGGTACTGTCGACACTTGACATTGAGCGGAGAGGTACTTGTACATGGAGCGGAGAGGTACTTGTACATGAGAGCGGAGAGGTATTTGTACATGGAGCGGAGAGGTACTGTCGACACTTGACATTGAGCGGAGAGGTACTTGTACATGGAGCGGAGAGGTACTTGTACATGGAGCGGAGAGGTACTTGTACATGGAGCGGAGAGGTACTTGTACATGGAGCGGAGATGTACTTGTACATGGAGCGGAGAGGTACTTGTACATTGAGCGGAGAGGTACTTGTACATGGAGCGCAGAGGTACTTGTACATTGAGCGGAGAGGTACTTGTACATGGAGCGGAGAGGTACTTGTACATGAGAGCGGAGAGGTACTTGTACATGGAGCGGAGAGGTACTTGTACATTGAGCGGAGAGGTACTGTCGACACTTGTACATTCAGCGGAGAGGTACTTGTACATGGAGCGGAGAGGTACTGTCGATACTTGACATTGAGCGGAGAGGTACTTGTACATGGAGCGGAGAGGTATTTGTACATTGAGCGGAGAGGTACTTGTACATTGAGCGGAGAGGTACTGTCGACACTTGTACATTCAGCGGAGAGCTACTTGTACATGGAGCGGAGAGGTATTTGTACATTGAGCGGAGAGGTACTTGTACATGGAGCGGAGAGGTACTTGTACATAGAGCGGAGAGGTACTTATACATGGAGCGGAGAGGTATTTGTACATTGAGCGGAGAGGTACTTGTACATGGAGCGGAGAGGTACTTGTACATGAGAGCGGAGAGGTATTTGTACATGGAGCGGAAAGGTACTGTCGACACTTGTACATTGAGCGGAGAGCTACTTGTACATGGAGCGGAGAGGTACTTGTACATGAGAGCGGAGAGGTACTTGTACATGGAGCGGAGAGGTATTTGTACATGGAGCGGAGAGGTACTGTCGACACTTGACATTGAGCGGAGAGGTACTTGTACATGGAGCGGAGAGGTACTTGTACATGAGAGCGGAGAGGTATTTGTACATGGAGCGGAGAGGTACTGTCGACACTTGACATTGAGCGGAGAGGTACTTGTACATGGAGCGGAGAGGTACTTGTACATGGAGCGGAGAGGTACTTGTACATGGAGCGGAGAGGTACTTGTACATGGAGCGGAGAGGTACTTGTACATGGAGCGGAGATGTACTTGTACATTGAGCGGAGAGGTACTTGTACATGGAGCGGAGAGGTACTTGTACATGGAGCGGAGATGTACTTGTACATGGAGCGGAGAGGTACTTGTACATGGAGCGGAGATGTACTTGTACATTGAGCGGAGAGGTACTTGTACATGGAGCAGAGATGTACTTGTACATGGAGCGGAGAGGTACTTGTACATGGAGCGGAGAGGTACTTGTACATTGAGCGGAGATGTACTTGTACATGGAGCGGAGATGTACTTGTACATGGATCGGAGAGGTACTTGTACATGAGAGCGGAGAGGTACTGTCGACACTTGTACATTGAGCGTAGAGGTACTGTCGACACTTGTACATTGAGCGGAGAGGTACTTGTACATGGAGCGGAGAGGTACTGTCGACACTTGTACATTGAGCGGAGAGGTACTTGTACATTGAGCGGAGAGGTACTTGTACATGGAGCGCAGAGGTACTTGTACATTGAGCGGAGAGGTACTTGTACATGGAGCGGAGAGGTACTTGTACATGAGAGCGGAGAGGTACTTGTACATGGAGCGGAGAGGTACTTGTACATTGAGCGGAGAGGTACTGTCGACACTTGTACATTCAGCGGAGAGGTACTTGTACATGGAGCGGAGAGGTACTGTCGATACTTGACATTGAGCGGAGAGGTACTTGTACATGGAGCGGAGAGGTACTTGTACATGGAGCGGAGAGGTACTTGTACATGGAGCGGAGAGGTACTTGTACATTGAGCGGAGAGGTACTTGTACATGGAGCGGAGAGGTACTTGTACATTGAGCGGAGAGGTACTTGTACATGGAGCGGAGAGGTACTTGTACATGGAGCGGAGAGGTACTTGTACATGGAGCGGAGAGGTACTTGTACAAGGAGCGGAGAGGTACTTGTACATTGAGCGGAGATGTACTTGTACATGGAGCGGAGATGTACTTGTACATGGATCGGAGAGGTACTTGTACATGAGAGCGGAGAGGTACTGTCGACACTTGTACATTGAGCGTAGAGGTACTGTCGACACTTGTACATTGAGCGGAGAGGTACTTGTACATGGAGCGGAGAGGTACTGTCGACACTTGTACATTGAGCGGAGAGGTACTTGTACATTGAGCGGAGAGGTACTTGTACATGGAGCGCAGAGGTACTTGTACATTGAGCGGAGAGGTACTTGTACATGGAGCGGAGAGGTACTTGTACATGAGAGCGGAGAGGTACTTGTACATGGAGCGGAGAGGTACTTGTACATTGAGCGGAGAGGTACTGTCGACACTTGTACATTCAGCGGAGAGGTACTTGTACATGGAGCGGAGAGGTACTGTCGATACTTGACATTGAGCGGAGAGGTACTTGTACATGGAGCGGAGAGGTATTTGTACATTGAGCGGAGAGATACTTGTACATTGAGCGGAGAGGTACTGTCGACACTTGTACATTCAGCGGAGAGCTACTTGTACATGGAGCGGAGAGGTATTTGTACATTGAGCGGAGAGGTACTTGTACATGGAGCGGAGAGGTACTTGTACATAGAGCGGAGAGGTACTTATACATGGAGCGGAGAGGTATTTGTACATTGAGCGGAGAGGTACTTGTACATGGAGCGGAGAGGTACTTGTACATGAGAGCGGAGAGGTATTTGTACATGGAGCGGAAAGGTACTGTCGACACTTGTACATTGAGCGGAGAGCTACTTGTACATGGAGCGGAGAGGTACTTGTACATGAGAGCGGAGAGGTACTTGTACATGGAGCGGAGAGGTATTTGTACATGGAGCGGAGAGGTACTGTCGACACTTGACATTGAGCGGAGAGGTACTTGTACATGGAGCGGAGAGGTACTTGTACATGAGAGCGGAGAGGTATTTGTACATGGAGCGGAGAGGTACTGTCGACACTTGACATTGAGCGGAGAGGTACTTGTACATGGAGCGGAGAGGTACTTGTACATGGAGCGGAGAGGTACTTGTACATGGAGCGGAGAGGTACTTGTACATGGAGCGGAGATGTACTTGTACATGGAGCGGAGAGGTACTTGTACATTGAGCGGAGAGGTACTTGTACATGGAGCGCAGAGGTACTTGTACATTGAGCGGAGAGGTACTTGTACATGGAGCGGAGAGGTACTTGTACATGAGAGCGGAGAGGTACTTGTACATGGAGCGGAGAGGTACTTGTACATTGAGCGGAGAGGTACTGTCGACACTTGTACATTCAGCGGAGAGGTACTTGTACATGGAGCGGAGAGGTACTGTCGATACTTGACATTGAGCGGAGAGGTACTTGTACATGGAGCGGAGAGGTATTTGTACATTGAGCGGAGAGGTACTTGTACATTGAGCGGAGAGGTACTGTCGACACTTGTACATTCAGCGGAGAGCTACTTGTACATGGAGCGGAGAGGTATTTGTACATTGAGCGGAGAGGTACTTGTACATGGAGCGGAGAGGTACTTGTACATAGAGCGGAGAGGTACTTATACATGGAGCGGAGAGGTATTTGTACATTGAGCGGAGAGGTACTTGTACATGGAGCGGAGAGGTACTTGTACATGAGAGCGGAGAGGTATTTGTACATGGAGCGGAAAGGTACTGTCGACACTTGTACATTGAGCGGAGAGCTACTTGTACATGGAGCGGAGAGGTACTTGTACATGAGAGCGGAGAGGTACTTGTACATGGAGCGGAGAGGTATTTGTACATGGAGCGGAGAGGTACTGTCGACACTTGACATTGAGCGGAGAGGTACTTGTACATGGAGCGGAGAGGTACTTGTACATGAGAGCGGAGAGGTATTTGTACATGGAGCGGAGAGGTACTGTCGACACTTGACATTGAGCGGAGAGGTACTTGTACATGGAGCGGAGAGGTACTTGTACATGGAGCGGAGAGGTACTTGTACATGGAGCGGAGAGGTACTTGTACATGGAGCGGAGAGGTACTTGTACATGGAGCGGAGATGTACTTGTACATTGAGCGGAGAGGTACTTGTACATGGAGCAGAGATGTACTTGTACATGGAGCGGAGATGTACTTGTACATTGAGCGGAGAGGTACTTGTACATGGAGCGGAGAGGTACTTGTACATGGAGCGGAGATGTACTTGTACATGGAGCGGAGAGGTACTTGTACATGGAGCGGAGATGTACTTGTACATTGAGCGGAGAGGTACTTGTACATGGAGCAGAGATGTACTTGTACATGGAGCGGAGAGGTACTTGTACATGGAGCGGAGAGGTACTTGTACATGGAGCGGAGAGGTACTTGTACATTGAGCGGAGAGGTACTTGTACATTGAGCGGAGAGGTACTTGTACATGGAGCTAGGGCTGGGTATCGAGTTTCGATACTTACTTGGCACCGAAATGGAAACATCGATACTAAGGGGTATCGAAGCCTCCCTTGTCAATCAATACCAATTTTCGATACCAAAACAAAACAGCGTCATTGAGCCTATAAGCATGCGACATGCTTGCACGCAGCGCTCTAATACGGCTGGTGATTGGCTGTCATGTAGAGGCATGCAGGAAACGTTACGCCCACTTTAGCCGGTGTGTTTGTTGTGACTGTGAGCCAGGCGTGCGGTGCGGATAGTATACAAGAAGTTAGCCACTCAAGCTACTCCTATCCTGGATTACCATATGGCGAAGATGATGAAAAGCAGGAAAAGAAACAGAAACAACACGGACTGGTTTCCACAGACAAGAGAAATAATTGAGAGGTGGGTCAGCTCAGCTTACCGCAAGTTAGCGGTTATCAGATCCCTCAGTCTGACAAATCCATGCATCTGGCTGTGAGTTGTAGCATTAGATCGTTTAATTAATTGCCGCCGTAACGTTATGCGCAAGCGGGCATTGTGTATTTTTAGCAACTCGTTAACAAACGCTGATGTCATGATAGTTTGTTGAATGTAAATGCGATTCATTTATATTGATTGGCTAGTCAGTGAAGTTGAGCTGTCTCGTCAGATTTGACAAGAATGACGTTCTGTTGCAGCAGTGAGCACACTGATCTGCAACGCTAGCGTTAATGTTTAATTAATTAGCGTTATGTGCAAGCGGGCAGTTATCGCCCATGTATTTTTAGCAACTCGTTAACAAACGCTGATGTCATGATAGTTTGTTGAATATAAATGCGATTCACTTTGTGGCATATAAGGCTATATTGATAGGCTAGTCAATGATCAACTAGTCTTCCATGCATGAAGTGGAGCCATCTCATCAGTTTGTACAAGAATAGAGTTCTGTTGCATCAGTGAGCATTAAACCCTGATTTGCAACTCTCTGTTTTGCACTGAAAACTATTCCACTGATTTATTTGTTTTAGCTACATTTCTTTCCTTTGTAGTACTCCAATATTTTTTGTAGGGACGGCAATACGTTTAGAGAACTTAAAGTTATGTTAAATACAGTAGGTTTTATTTTTTTCTGCTGTAAAACTTAAGATGGGGGGAAACTAAAGATTTGTAAAATAATTTCAATGTGTAATGCAGTTTTATTTTTGTTAAAATGGATTTTTCTAAAAATTGGTATCGAAAAAAGTATCGTTCAGGAACCGGTATCGAAATCCAAGTATCGAAACGGTATCGATATCGAAAAATTTTGAACGATACCCAGCCCTACATGGAGCGCAGATGTACTTGTACATTGAGCGGAGAGGTACTGGTACATGGAGCGGAGATGTACTTGTACATTGAGCGGAGAGGTACTTGTACATTGAGCGGAGAGGTACTTGTACATGGAGCGGAGATGTACTTGTACATTGAGCGGAGAGGTACTGGTACATGGAGCGGAGATGTACTTGTACATTGAGCGGAGAGGTACTTGTACATGGAGTGGAGATGTACTTGTACATTGAGCGGAGAGGTACTGGTACATGGAGCGGAGATGTACTTGTACATTGAGCGGAGAGGTACTTGTACATGGAGTGGAGATGTACTTGTACATTGAGCGGAGAGGTACTGGTACATGGAGCGGAGATGTACTTGTACATTGAGCGGAGAGGTACTTGTACATGGAGTGGAGATGTACTTGTACATGGAGCGGAGATGTACTTGTACATTGAGCGGAGAGGTACTTGTACATGGAGCGGAGATGTACTTGTACATGGAGCGGAGAGGTACTTGTACATGGAGCGGAGATGTACTTGTACATTGAGCGGAGAGGTACTTGTACATGGAGCGGAGAGGTACTTGTACATGGAGCGGAGATGTACTTGTACATGGAGCGGAGAGGTACTTGTACATGGAGCGGAGATGTACTTGTACATTGAGCGGAGAGGTACTTGTACATGGAGCAGAGATGTACTTGTACATGGAGCGGAGAGGTACTTGTACATGGAGCGGAGAGGTACTTGTACATTGAGCGGAGATGTACTTGTACATGGAGCGGAGATGTACTTGTACATGGATCGGAGAGGTACTTGTACATGAGAGCGGAGAGGTACTGTCGACACTTGTACATTGAGCGTAGAGGTACTGTCGACACTTGTACATTGAGCGGAGAGGTACTTGTACATGGAGCGGAGAGGTACTGTCGACACTTGTACATTGAGCGGAGAGGTACTTGTACATTGAGCGGAGAGGTACTTGTACATGGAGCGCAGAGGTACTTGTACATTGAGCGGAGAGGTACTTGTACATGGAGCGGAGAGGTACTTGTACATGAGAGCGGAGAGGTACTTGTACATGGAGCGGAGAGGTACTTGTACATTGAGCGGAGAGGTACTTGTACATGGAGCGGAGAGGTACTTGTACATTGAGCGGAGAGGTACTTGTACATTGAGCGGAGATGTACTTGTACATGGAGCGGAGATGTACTTGTACATGGATCGGAGAGGTACTTGTACATGAGAGCGGAGAGGTACTGTCGACACTTGTACATTGAGCGTAGAGGTACTGTCGGCACTTGTACATTGAGCGGAGAGGTACTTGTACATGGAGCGGAGAGGTACTGTCGACACTTGTACATTGAGCGGAGAGGTACTTGTACATTGAGCGGAGAGGTACTTGTACATGGAGCGCAGAGGTACTTGTACATTGAGCGGAGAGGTACTTGTACATGGAGCGGAGAGGTACTTGTACATGAGAGCGGAGAGGTACTTGTACATGGAGCGGAGAGGTACTTGTACATTGAGCGGAGAGGTACTGTCGACACTTGTACATTCAGCGGAGAGGTACTTGTACATGGAGCGGAGAGGTACTGTCGATACTTGACATTGAGCGGAGAGGTACTTGTACATGGAGCGGAGAGGTACTTGTACATGGAGCGGAGAGGTACTTGTACATGGAGCGGAGATGTACTTGTACATTGAGCGGAGAGGTACTTGTACATGGAGCGGAGAGGTACTTGTACATTGAGCGGAGAGGTACTTGTACATGGAGTGGAGATGTACTTGTACATGGAGCGGAGATGTACTTGTACATTGAGCGGAGAGGTACTTGTACATGGAGCGGAGATGTACTTGTACATGGAGCGGAGAGGTACTTGTACATGGAGCGGAGATGTACTTGTACATTGAGCGGAGAGGTACTTGTACATGGAGCGGAGAGGTACTTGTACATGGAGCGGAGATGTACTTGTACATGGAGCGGAGAGGTACTTGTACATGGAGCGGAGATGTACTTGTACATTGAGCGGAGAGGTACTTGTACATGGAGCAGAGATGTACTTGTACATGGAGCGGAGAGGTACTTGTACATGGAGCGGAGAGGTACTTGTACATTGAGCGGAGATGTACTTGTACATGGAGCGGAGATGTACTTGTACATGGATCGGAGAGGTACTTGTACATGAGAGCGGAGAGGTACTGTCGACACTTGTACATTGAGCGTAGAGGTACTGTCGACACTTGTACATTGAGCGGAGAGGTACTTGTACATGGAGCGGAGAGGTACTGTCGACACTTGTACATTGAGCGGAGAGGTACTTGTACATTGAGCGGAGAGGTACTTGTACATGGAGCGCAGAGGTACTTGTACATTGAGCGGAGAGGTACTTGTACATGGAGCGGAGAGGTACTTGTACATGAGAGCGGAGAGGTACTTGTACATGGAGCGGAGAGGTACTTGTACATTGAGCGGAGAGGTACTTGTACATGGAGCGGAGAGGTACTTGTACATTGAGCGGAGAGGTACTTGTACATTGAGCGGAGATGTACTTGTACATGGAGCGGAGATGTACTTGTACATGGATCGGAGAGGTACTTGTACATGAGAGCGGAGAGGTACTGTCGACACTTGTACATTGAGCGTAGAGGTACTGTCGGCACTTGTACATTGAGCGGAGAGGTACTTGTACATGGAGCGGAGAGGTACTGTCGACACTTGTACATTGAGCGGAGAGGTACTTGTACATTGAGCGGAGAGGTACTTGTACATGGAGCGCAGAGGTACTTGTACATTGAGCGGAGAGGTACTTGTACATGGAGCGGAGAGGTACTTGTACATGAGAGCGGAGAGGTACTTGTACATGGAGCGGAGAGGTACTTGTACATTGAGCGGAGAGGTACTGTCGACACTTGTACATTCAGCGGAGAGGTACTTGTACATGGAGCGGAGAGGTACTGTCGATACTTGACATTGAGCGGAGAGGTACTTGTACATGGAGCGGAGAGGTACTTGTACATGGAGCGGAGAGGTACTTGTACATGGAGCGGAGATGTACTTGTACATTGAGCGGAGAGGTACTTGTACATGGAGCGGAGAGGTACTTGTACATGGAGCGGAGATGTACTTGTACATTGAGCGGAGAGGTACTTGTACATGGAGCGGAGAGGTACTTGTACATGGAGCGGAGATGTACTTGTACATGGAGCGGAGAGGTACTTGTACATGGAGCGGAGATGTACTTGTACATTGAGCGGAGAGGTACTTGTACATGGAGCAGAGATGTACTTGTACATGGAGCGGAGAGGTACTTGTACATGGAGCGGAGAGGTACTTGTACATTGAGCGGAGATGTACTTGTACATGGAGCGGAGATGTACTTGTACATGGATCGGAGAGGTACTTGTACATGAGAGCGGAGAGGTACTGTCGACACTTGTACATTGAGCGTAGAGGTACTGTCGACACTTGTACATTGAGCGGAGAGGTACTTGTACATGGAGCGGAGAGGTACTGTCGACACTTGTACATTGAGCGGAGAGGTACTTGTACATTGAGCGGAGAGGTACTTGTACATGGAGCGCAGAGGTACTTGTACATTGAGCGGAGAGGTACTTGTACATGGAGCGGAGAGGTACTTGTACATGAGAGCGGAGAGGTACTTGTACATGGAGCGGAGAGGTACTTGTACATTGAGCGGAGAGGTACTTGTACATGGAGCGGAGAGGTACTTGTACATTGAGCGGAGAGGTACTTGTACATTGAGCGGAGATGTACTTGTACATGGAGCGGAGATGTACTTGTACATGGATCGGAGAGGTACTTGTACATGAGAGCGGAGAGGTACTGTCGACACTTGTACATTGAGCGTAGAGGTACTGTCGGCACTTGTACATTGAGCGGAGAGGTACTTGTACATGGAGCGGAGAGGTACTGTCGACACTTGTACATTGAGCGGAGAGGTACTTGTACATTGAGCGGAGAGGTACTTGTACATGGAGCGCAGAGGTACTTGTACATTGAGCGGAGAGGTACTTGTACATGGAGCGGAGAGGTACTTGTACATGAGAGCGGAGAGGTACTTGTACATGGAGCGGAGAGGTACTTGTACATTGAGCGGAGAGGTACTGTCGACACTTGTACATTCAGCGGAGAGGTACTTGTACATGGAGCGGAGAGGTACTGTCGATACTTGACATTGAGCGGAGAGGTACTTGTACATGGAGCGGAGAGGTACTTGTACATGGAGCGGAGAGGTACTTGTACATGGAGAAGAGATGTACTTGTACATTGAGCGGAGAGGTACTTGTACATGGAGCGGAGAGGTACTTGTACATGGAGCGGAGATGTACTTGTACATGGAGCGGAGAGGTACTTGTACATGGAGCGGAGATGTACTTGTACATTGAGCGGAGAGGTACTTGTACATGGAGCAGAGATGTACTTGTACATGGAGCGGAGAGGTACTTGTACATGGAGCGGAGAGGTACTTGTACATTGAGCGGAGATGTACTTGTACATGGAGCGGAGATGTACTTGTACATGGATCGGAGAGGTACTTGTACATGAGAGCGGAGAGGTACTGTCGACACTTGTACATTGAGCGTAGAGGTACTGTCGACACTTGTACATTGAGCGGAGAGGTACTTGTACATGGAGCGGAGAGGTACTGTCGACACTTGTACATTGAGCGGAGAGGTACTTGTACATTGAGCGGAGAGGTACTTGTACATGGAGCGCAGAGGTACTTGTACATTGAGCGGAGAGGTACTTGTACATGGAGCGGAGAGGTACTTGTACATGAGAGCGGAGAGGTACTTGTACATGGAGCGGAGAGGTACTTGTACATTGAGCGGAGAGGTACTGTCGACACTTGTACATTCAGCGGAGAGGTACTTGTACATGGAGCGGAGAGGTACTGTCGATACTTGACATTGAGCGGAGAGGTACTTGTACATGGAGCGGAGAGGTACTTGTACATGGAGCGGAGAGGTACTTGTACATGGAGCGGAGAGGTACTTGTACATTGAGCGGAGAGGTACTTGTACATGGAGCGGAGAGGTACTTGTACATTGAGCGGAGAGGTACTTGTACATGGAGCGGAGAGGTACTTGTACATGGAGCGGAGAGGTACTTGTACATGGAGCGGAGAGGTACTTGTACAAGGAGCGGAGAGGTACTTGTACATTGAGCAGAGATGTACTTGTACATGGAGCGGAGATGTACTTGTACATGGATCGGAGAGGTACTTGTACATGAGAGCGGAGAGGTACTGTCGACACTTGTACATTGAGCGTAGAGGTACTGTCGACACTTGTACATTGAGCGGAGAGGTACTTGTACATGGAGCGGAGAGGTACTGTCGACACTTGTACATTGAGCGGAGAGGTACTTGTACATTGAGCGGAGAGGTACTTGTACATGGAGCGCAGAGGTACTTGTACATTGAGCGGAGAGGTACTTGTACATGGAGCGGAGAGGTACTTGTACATGAGAGCGGAGAGGTACTTGTACATGGAGCGGAGAGGTACTTGTACATTGAGCGGAGAGGTACTGTCGACACTTGTACATTCAGCGGAGAGGTACTTGTACATGGAGCGGAGAGGTACTGTCGATACTTGACATTGAGCGGAGAGGTACTTGTACATGGAGCGGAGAGGTATTTGTACATTGAGTGGAGAGATACTTGTACATTGAGCGGAGAGGTACTGTCGACACTTGTACATTCAGCGGAGAGCTACTTGTACATGGAGCGGAGAGGTATTTGTACATTGAGCGGAGAGGTACTTGTACATGGAGCGGAGAGGTACTTGTACATAGAGCGGAGAGGTACTTATACATGGAGCGGAGAGGTATTTGTACATTGAGCGGAGAGGTACTTGTACATGGAGCGGAGAGGTACTTGTACATGAGAGCGGAGAGGTATTTGTACATGGAGCGGAAAGGTACTGTCGACACTTGTACATTGAGCGGAGAGCTACTTGTACATGGAGCGGAGAGGTACTTGTACATGAGAGCGGAGAGGTACTTGTACATGGAGCGGAGAGGTATTTGTACATGGAGCGGAGAGGTACTGTCGACACTTGACATTGAGCGGAGAGGTACTTGTACATGGAGCGGAGAGGTACTTGTACATGAGAGCGGAGAGGTATTTGTACATGGAGCGGAGAGGTACTGTCGACACTTGACATTGAGCGGAGAGGTACTTGTACATGGAGCGGAGAGGTACTTGTACATGGAGCGGAGAGGTACTTGTACATGGAGCGGAGAGGTACTTGTACATGGAGCGGAGATGTACTTGTACATGGAGCGGAGATGTACTTGTACATTGAGCGGAGAGGTACTTGTACATGGAGTGGAGATGTACTTGTACATGGAGCGGAGATGTACTTGTACATTGAGCGGAGAGGTACTTGTACATGGAGCGGAGATGTACTTGTACATGGAGCGGAGAGGTACTTGTACATGGAGCGGAGATGTACTTGTACATTGAGCGGAGAGGTACTTGTACATGGAGCGGAGAGGTACTTGTACATGGAGCGGAGATGTACTTGTACATGGAGCGGAGAGGTACTTGTACATGGAGCGGAGATGTACTTGTACATTGAGCGGAGAGGTACTTGTACATGGAGCAGAGATGTACTTGTACATGGAGCGGAGAGGTACTTGTACATGGAGCGGAGAGGTACTTGTACATTGAGCGGAGATGTACTTGTACATGGAGCGGAGATGTACTTGTACATGGATCGGAGAGGTACTTGTACATGAGAGCGGAGAGGTACTGTCGACACTTGTACATTGAGCGTAGAGGTACTGTCGACACTTGTACATTGAGCAGAGAGGTACTTGTACATGGAGCGGAGAGGTACTGTCGACACTTGTACATTGAGCGGAGAGGTACTTGTACATTGAGCGGAGAGGTACTTGTACATGGAGCGCAGAGGTACTTGTACATTGAGCGGAGAGGTACTTGTACATGGAGCGGAGAGGTACTTGTACATGAGAGCGGAGAGGTACTTGTACATGGAGCGGAGAGGTACTTGTACATTGAGCGGAGAGGTACTTGTACATGGAGCGGAGAGGTACTTGTACATTGAGCGGAGAGGTACTTGTACATTGAGCGGAGATGTACTTGTACATGGAGCGGAGATGTACTTGTACATGGATCGGAGAGGTACTTGTACATGAGAGCGGAGAGGTACTGTCGACACTTGTACATTGAGCGTAGAGGTACTGTCGGCACTTGTACATTGAGCGGAGAGGTACTTGTACATGGAGCGGAGAGGTACTGTCGACACTTGTACATTGAGCGGAGAGGTACTTGTACATTGAGCGGAGAGGTACTTGTACATGGAGCGCAGAGGTACTTGTACATTGAGCGGAGAGGTACTTGTACATGGAGCGGAGAGGTACTTGTACATGAGAGCGGAGAGGTACTTGTACATGGAGCGGAGAGGTACTTGTACATTGAGCGGAGAGGTACTGTCGACACTTGTACATTCAGCGGAGAGGTACTTGTACATGGAGCGGAGAGGTACTGTCGATACTTGACATTGAGCGGAGAGGTACTTGTACATGGAGCGGAGAGGTACTTGTACATGGAGCGGAGAGGTACTTGTACATGGAGCGGAGATGTACTTGTACATTGAGCGGAGAGGTACTTGTACATGGAGCGGAGAGGTACTTGTACATGGAGCGGAGATGTACTTGTACATTGAGCGGAGAGGTACTTGTACATGGAGCGGAGAGGTACTTGTACATGGAGCGGAGATGTACTTGTACATGGAGCGGAGAGGTACTTGTACATGGAGCGGAGATGTACTTGTACATTGAGCGGAGAGGTACTTGTACATGGAGCAGAGATGTACTTGTACATGGAGCGGAGAGGTACTTGTACATGGAGCGGAGAGGTACTTGTACATTGAGCGGAGATGTACTTGTACATGGAGCGGAGATGTACTTGTACATGGATCGGAGAGGTACTTGTACATGAGAGCGGAGAGGTACTGTCGACACTTGTACATTGAGCGTAGAGGTACTGTCGACACTTGTACATTGAGCGGAGAGGTACTTGTACATGGAGCGGAGAGGTACTGTCGACACTTGTACATTGAGCGGAGAGGTACTTGTACATTGAGCGGAGAGGTACTTGTACATGGAGCGCAGAGGTACTTGTACATTGAGCGGAGAGGTACTTGTACATGGAGCGGAGAGGTACTTGTACATGAGAGCGGAGAGGTACTTGTACATGGAGCGGAGAGGTACTTGTACATTGAGCGGAGAGGTACTTGTACATGGAGCGGAGAGGTACTTGTACATTGAGCGGAGAGGTACTTGTACATTGAGCGGAGATGTACTTGTACATGGAGCGGAGATGTACTTGTACATGGATCGGAGAGGTACTTGTACATGAGAGCGGAGAGGTACTGTCGACACTTGTACATTGAGCGTAGAGGTACTGTCGGCACTTGTACATTGAGCGGAGAGGTACTTGTACATGGAGCGGAGAGGTACTGTCGACACTTGTACATTGAGCGGAGAGGTACTTGTACATTGAGCGGAGAGGTACTTGTACATGGAGCGCAGAGGTACTTGTACATTGAGCGGAGAGGTACTTGTACATGGAGCGGAGAGGTACTTGTACATGAGAGCGGAGAGGTACTTGTACATGGAGCGGAGAGGTACTTGTACATTGAGCGGAGAGGTACTGTCGACACTTGTACATTCAGCGGAGAGGTACTTGTACATGGAGCGGAGAGGTACTGTCGATACTTGACATTGAGCGGAGAGGTACTTGTACATGGAGCGGAGAGGTACTTGTACATGGAGCGGAGAGGTACTTGTACATGGAGAAGAGATGTACTTGTACATTGAGCGGAGAGGTACTTGTACATGGAGCGGAGAGGTACTTGTACATGGAGCGGAGATGTACTTGTACATGGAGCGGAGAGGTACTTGTACATGGAGCGGAGATGTACTTGTACATTGAGCGGAGAGGTACTTGTACATGGAGCAGAGATGTACTTGTACATGGAGCGGAGAGGTACTTGTACATGGAGCGGAGAGGTACTTGTACATTGAGCGGAGATGTACTTGTACATGGAGCGGAGATGTACTTGTACATGGATCGGAGAGGTACTTGTACATGAGAGCGGAGAGGTACTGTCGACACTTGTACATTGAGCGTAGAGGTACTGTCGACACTTGTACATTGAGCGGAGAGGTACTTGTACATGGAGCGGAGAGGTACTGTCGACACTTGTACATTGAGCGGAGAGGTACTTGTACATTGAGCGGAGAGGTACTTGTACATGGAGCGCAGAGGTACTTGTACATTGAGCGGAGAGGTACTTGTACATGGAGCGGAGAGGTACTTGTACATGAGAGCGGAGAGGTACTTGTACATGGAGCGGAGAGGTACTTGTACATTGAGCGGAGAGGTACTGTCGACACTTGTACATTCAGCGGAGAGGTACTTGTACATGGAGCGGAGAGGTACTGTCGATACTTGACATTGAGCGGAGAGGTACTTGTACATGGAGCGGAGAGGTACTTGTACATGGAGCGGAGAGGTACTTGTACATGGAGCGGAGAGGTACTTGTACATTGAGCGGAGAGGTACTTGTACATGGAGCGGAGAGGTACTTGTACATTGAGCGGAGAGGTACTTGTACATGGAGCGGAGAGGTACTTGTACATGGAGCGGAGAGGTACTTGTACATGGAGCGGAGAGGTACTTGTACAAGGAGCGGAGAGGTACTTGTACATTGAGCGGAGATGTACTTGTACATGGAGCGGAGATGTACTTGTACATGGATCGGAGAGGTACTTGTACATGAGAGCGGAGAGGTACTGTCGACACTTGTACATTGAGCGTAGAGGTACTGTCGACACTTGTACATTGAGCGGAGAGGTACTTGTACATGGAGCGGAGAGGTACTGTCGACACTTGTACATTGAGCGGAGAGGTACTTGTACATTGAGCGGAGAGGTACTTGTACATGGAGCGCAGAGGTACTTGTACATTGAGCGGAGAGGTACTTGTACATGGAGCGGAGAGGTACTTGTACATGAGAGCGGAGAGGTACTTGTACATGGAGCGGAGAGGTACTTGTACATTGAGCGGAGAGGTACTGTCGACACTTGTACATTCAGCGGAGAGGTACTTGTACATGGAGCGGAGAGGTACTGTCGATACTTGACATTGAGCGGAGAGGTACTTGTACATGGAGCGGAGAGGTATTTGTACATTGAGCGGAGAGATACTTGTACATTGAGCGGAGAGGTACTGTCGACACTTGTACATTCAGCGGAGAGCTACTTGTACATGGAGCGGAGAGGTATTTGTACATTGAGCGGAGAGGTACTTGTACATGGAGCGGAGAGGTACTTGTACATAGAGCGGAGAGGTACTTATACATGGAGCGGAGAGGTATTTGTACATTGAGCGGAGAGGTACTTGTACATGGAGCGGAGAGGTACTTGTACATGAGAGCGGAGAGGTATTTGTACATGGAGCGGAAAGGTACTGTCGACACTTGTACATTGAGCGGAGAGCTACTTGTACATGGAGCGGAGAGGTACTTGTACATGAGAGCGGAGAGGTACTTGTACATGGAGCGGAGAGGTATTTGTACATGGAGCGGAGAGGTACTGTCGACACTTGACATTGAGCGGAGAGGTACTTGTACATGGAGCGGAGAGGTACTTGTACATGAGAGCGGAGAGGTATTTGTACATGGAGCGGAGAGGTACTGTCGACACTTGACATTGAGCGGAGAGGTACTTGTACATGGAGCGGAGAGGTACTTGTACATGGAGCGGAGAGGTACTTGTACATGGAGCGGAGAGGTACTTGTACATGGAGCGGAGATGTACTTGTACATGGAGCGGAGATGTACTTGTACATTGAGCGGAGAGGTACTTGTACATGGAGCAGAGATGTACTTGTACATGGAGCGGAGATGTACTTGTACATTGAGCGGAGAGGTACTGTCGACACTTGTACATTCAGCGGAGAGGTACTTGTACATGGAGCGGAGAGGTACTGTCGATACTTGACATTGAGCGGAGAGGTACTTGTACATGGAGCGGAGAGGTACTTGTACATGGAGCGGAGAGGTACTTGTACATGGAGCGGAGAGGTACTTGTACATTGAGCGGAGAGGTACTTGTACATGGAGCGGAGAGGTACTTGTACATTGAGCGGAGAGGTACTTGTACATGGAGCGGAGAGGTACTTGTACATGGAGCGGAGAGGTACTTGTACATGGAGCGGAGAGGTACTTGTACAAGGAGCGGAGAGGTACTTGTACATTGAGCAGAGATGTACTTGTACATGGAGCGGAGATGTACTTGTACATGGATCGGAGAGGTACTTGTACATGAGAGCGGAGAGGTACTGTCGACACTTGTACATTGAGCGTAGAGGTACTGTCGACACTTGTACATTGAGCGGAGAGGTACTTGTACATGGAGCGGAGAGGTACTGTCGACACTTGTACATTGAGCGGAGAGGTACTTGTACATTGAGCGGAGAGGTACTTGTACATGGAGCGCAGAGGTACTTGTACATTGAGCGGAGAGGTACTTGTACATGGAGCGGAGAGGTACTTGTACATGAGAGCGGAGAGGTACTTGTACATGGAGCGGAGAGGTACTTGTACATTGAGCGGAGAGGTACTGTCGACACTTGTACATTCAGCGGAGAGGTACTTGTACATGGAGCGGAGAGGTACTGTCGATACTTGACATTGAGCGGAGAGGTACTTGTACATGGAGCGGAGAGGTATTTGTACATTGAGTGGAGAGATACTTGTACATTGAGCGGAGAGGTACTGTCGACACTTGTACATTCAGCGGAGAGCTACTTGTACATGGAGCGGAGAGGTATTTGTACATTGAGCGGAGAGGTACTTGTACATGGAGCGGAGAGGTACTTGTACATAGAGCGGAGAGGTACTTATACATGGAGCGGAGAGGTATTTGTACATTGAGCGGAGAGGTACTTGTACATGGAGCGGAGAGGTACTTGTACATGAGAGCGGAGAGGTATTTGTACATGGAGCGGAAAGGTACTGTCGACACTTGTACATTGAGCGGAGAGCTACTTGTACATGGAGCGGAGAGGTACTTGTACATGAGAGCGGAGAGGTACTTGTACATGGAGCGGAGAGGTATTTGTACATGGAGCGGAGAGGTACTGTCGACACTTGACATTGAGCGGAGAGGTACTTGTACATGGAGCGGAGAGGTACTTGTACATGAGAGCGGAGAGGTATTTGTACATGGAGCGGAGAGGTACTGTCGACACTTGACATTGAGCGGAGAGGTACTTGTACATGGAGCGGAGAGGTACTTGTACATGGAGCGGAGAGGTACTTGTACATGGAGCGGAGAGGTACTTGTACATGGAGCGGAGATGTACTTGTACATGGAGCGGAGATGTACTTGTACATTGAGCGGAGAGGTACTTGTACATGGAGTGGAGATGTACTTGTACATGGAGCGGAGATGTACTTGTACATTGAGCGGAGAGGTACTTGTACATGGAGCGGAGATGTACTTGTACATGGAGCGGAGAGGTACTTGTACATGGAGCGGAGATGTACTTGTACATTGAGCGGAGAGGTACTTGTACATGGAGCGGAGAGGTACTTGTACATGGAGCGGAGATGTACTTGTACATGGAGCGGAGAGGTACTTGTACATGGAGCGGAGATGTACTTGTACATTGAGCGGAGAGGTACTTGTACATGGAGCAGAGATGTACTTGTACATGGAGCGGAGAGGTACTTGTACATGGAGCGGAGAGGTACTTGTACATTGAGCGGAGATGTACTTGTACATGGAGCGGAGATGTACTTGTACATGGATCGGAGAGGTACTTGTACATGAGAGCGGAGAGGTACTGTCGACACTTGTACATTGAGCGTAGAGGTACTGTCGACACTTGTACATTGAGCAGAGAGGTACTTGTACATGGAGCGGAGAGGTACTGTCGACACTTGTACATTGAGCGGAGAGGTACTTGTACATTGAGCGGAGAGGTACTTGTACATGGAGCGCAGAGGTACTTGTACATTGAGCGGAGAGGTACTTGTACATGGAGCGGAGAGGTACTTGTACATGAGAGCGGAGAGGTACTTGTACATGGAGCGGAGAGGTACTTGTACATTGAGCGGAGAGGTACTTGTACATGGAGCGGAGAGGTACTTGTACATTGAGCGGAGAGGTACTTGTACATTGAGCGGAGATGTACTTGTACATGGAGCGGAGATGTACTTGTACATGGATCGGAGAGGTACTTGTACATGAGAGCGGAGAGGTACTGTCGACACTTGTACATTGAGCGTAGAGGTACTGTCGGCACTTGTACATTGAGCGGAGAGGTACTTGTACATGGAGCGGAGAGGTACTGTCGACACTTGTACATTGAGCGGAGAGGTACTTGTACATTGAGCGGAGAGGTACTTGTACATGGAGCGCAGAGGTACTTGTACATTGAGCGGAGAGGTACTTGTACATGGAGCGGAGAGGTACTTGTACATGAGAGCGGAGAGGTACTTGTACATGGAGCGGAGAGGTACTTGTACATTGAGCGGAGAGGTACTGTCGACACTTGTACATTCAGCGGAGAGGTACTTGTACATGGAGCGGAGAGGTACTGTCGATACTTGACATTGAGCGGAGAGGTACTTGTACATGGAGCGGAGAGGTACTTGTACATGGAGCGGAGAGGTACTTGTACATGGAGCGGAGATGTACTTGTACATTGAGCGGAGAGGTACTTGTACATGGAGCGGAGAGGTACTTGTACATGGAGCGGAGATGTACTTGTACATTGAGCGGAGAGGTACTTGTACATGGAGCGGAGAGGTACTTGTACATGGAGCGGAGATGTACTTGTACATGGAGCGGAGAGGTACTTGTACATGGAGCGGAGATGTACTTGTACATTGAGCGGAGAGGTACTTGTACATGGAGCAGAGATGTACTTGTACATGGAGCGGAGAGGTACTTGTACATGGAGCGGAGAGGTACTTGTACATTGAGCGGAGATGTACTTGTACATGGAGCGGAGATGTACTTGTACATGGATCGGAGAGGTACTTGTACATGAGAGCGGAGAGGTACTGTCGACACTTGTACATTGAGCGTAGAGGTACTGTCGACACTTGTACATTGAGCGGAGAGGTACTTGTACATGGAGCGGAGAGGTACTGTCGACACTTGTACATTGAGCGGAGAGGTACTTGTACATTGAGCGGAGAGGTACTTGTACATGGAGCGCAGAGGTACT